>NC_048894.1:139432304-139449025 GCF_011077185.1 Oxyura jamaicensis | reverse complement strand
AAAAGAAAAGAAAAGAAAAGAAAAGAAAAGAAAAGAAAAGAAAAGAACTACAACCCCCTGATATATTGGGCAGTTCACATAAAAAATAATCTGCAATGAATTAAAATGTTGCTTTTTCATCTTCTGTCTCTCACTCTCTCTCTTTTTTTTTTTTTTTGTTGAAAAAGTCCTTGTGACTGATACTATGCCTAACTATACCAGCTGAGTCCTTATGTTTTGTAGAGTAACTCTTCATTTACAGCAGAACACAAAGAGAATTGTCCCCTTTAGACTTCCTTAACATGAGGAACACAAGCACAAATTAATTAGTGTAGCTGTTAATGCAAGAGATCTTCTATGTTAACAAGAGTTTTCTAAAGAAGTTCCCAGTTGTTGGTCCTTCTCTCTTTTCTGGTTTGCTCTATTTCCTTTTTTATCTGGTTACCTTAGAGACGACCTTAACATTGGAAATGACTGGCAGAGGTATTGCAGCTTCCTAAACTGAAAAACATAAGGAGAAAGACAGGCCAGGAACAGTCCTAAGGTAGAGGTTCTGCATCTTCCTTCTTCTACTTGAAGACTTACAGAAGAAGAGAAGAGTCTGCTGAAACATCTTAAATGGTGCACAAACTGCAGATGATCTACCGAATTACTATTATTGTAATCAAAACTTCATAGTGGTATTTCAAGTTGCAGAGTGTAACTGTAAAGGTACAGTGTACCAAGAAGTCTGGAAAAATCCAGTTTTATGCCATTTAACCCAGATTGAGCCTTTCACTATTTTTGAAAGGAAAACTGTATGAAAATATATAGACATAGAATCACAGAATCACAGAATCACAGAATTGAAGGGGTTGGAAGGGACCGCGAAAGATCATCGGGTCCAACCCCCCTGCCAAAGCAGGTTCCTCAGAACAGGCTGCCCAGGTAGGCATCCAGACAGGCCTTGAATATCTCCAGAGAAGGAGACTCCACAACCTCCCTGGGCAGCCTGTTCCAGTGCTCCATCAACCTCACTGTGAAGAAGTTCCTTCTCATGTTGCTGCAGAACTTCCTGTGCTCTATCTTGCAGCCATTACACCTTGTCCTGTCCCCACAAACCACTGAAAAGAGGTTGGCCAAATCCCTCTGTCTCCCACACCTCAGGTATTTATACACATTGATGAGATCCCCTCTCAGTCTTCTTTTCTCCAGGCTGAACACCTCTCATCTTTCATTGGTCTTTTAAACAGTAGGTCAGTACTTCTGAGTTTATCAGCCAGAATGGTGAGCAAGGCAAACTGTAATCCAAATGAAAATGGGTTCAATGAAGGGTAGGATTATCTATTACTTTCTTCAAGCCATATTAACCACAGCATGAGACCTAATTATTTTCGTTGCTGTCCTTGGTGTATATATATGTACATATATATATACATATATACATATATATATAGAGGACTACTGTATATAATGATTATATATATACTTAACTGTGGAAATTTTTTTAAGCTGCCATGAGGACTTTTGAGCTTTAACCAGTCAAGAGGGATTCTAAAAGACTTTATTAGCCACAGATCATTGAGGAGCTAATCATGTAATTGAACAGACTTCAACAGCCCATACATTGAGGGTTTTGTATAGAATCTGCCTTCAGTGGAAATTGAAAGATATTTAAAGAAAGGTGAGAAGGCACAAAAGCAGCAGAAAAAAAAAAAAAAAAAAAAGCCAACGATACTCCTAGAGTTGAAGAGAGACTTTTCTATGCAGTGGTGGTCTGAACTGCTGCATACTTCTGTACTGTTTCATTTGCACTAGTCCAAAGATAGTACATAATTTACTGATGAATACCACTTTTCTTGAAATATGTTTATTGGTATGACTCTTAGTATGGTATGACTCTTAGTATGTATGACTTAGTATGACTTAGTATGGTATGACTCTTAGTCATACCAATTGACTATACCATAATTGTCAGTTATTCATTGATAACTGTGTATTGAAAAGACACATAAGTACCTAAAAAACTCATAAGGGATATGTAAAGGCCTTTTCTCTTCAAAGCCTTTCAGACTAGACATGAAATCTGTTTGTATTCCTGGAAAAAAATTCCTAGAAAGCAGTTAGGAAACAAGTTGGATGCAAAAACCTCCTATAATTACTGGTGAACACCGAGAAAAGTACTGGTCTGCTGCTGTGGGATCACTGTTACTTTACACATGGTGATGAAACAAAATTACCACACTACTGTTGGGAGTCCATCTACCTGAGCAACTATGGATTGAAGAGAAGACATGACAAGGAAGCTGTCAATCTTTGAACTTCAGAGAATTTTCCTAAACTAATGTATAATATAGGATACAGAGATCAGATCTCCCCACTACTGAAAATATTGTCAAAACTTGACCACACTACAAGACAAATGTGAAATATCTCCATACTTCCTACCTTAAGAATGGCAAAAAGCTTGAAGCAGTATGTGCTGTCCCAACATTTCCAGTGACACCCGGTGGCCATTTTTCATTCTAACATGAGTTGTGGTTTATATCTGCAACTGATCACAGTCGGTAGGATTCAGTCTACAGCCATTTGAGATACCATTGGCTTTTCGAGACATCTGCATGGAGCTGGCAGAAATGATGCTCAACCTTGTAGAGAAGACTGGTACTCTGCCTAAGATGTAGCTGGAAACCAGCTGAGATACTTAGGGCATCTCAAATGATAGAACACGTACAAAATGCTTAGACAGCTGAATTGTACCCAGTAAATCTAGACAGGAACACTGCAGGAGTTCACAAAGCTCAAAGAGCACATATTCATTTCTTTTCAGTCCTGTTTAAAAGATATATTCTGATTTTATAGCCTCACTGCAACATGTTTTAAAGGATGTATGAAATCTGAACCATCAGAGGCTGTGATTGGGCAGTGACCCAAAATGGTTCCATTATTCTGTGCAACTAGTTTCCTTGTTTGGTACAACTAACCACCATGCCCCCACCCTTTCTGTAAAACCCAGACTAAAAAACAATATTTTAAACTGTTTATTTTTGTACCTCTTCATTCTTCCAGGGTCTTGACTGCCTCAATCTGGAAACTCTCTATTTTCTGTAGGAAATATAATGACATAGCAGTAGAAATAATCAGAGTTTTGAAATGAAAAGGACAGTAGATTTTCTTTAATTTAGTTTTGTTATTTCACATAAATAATAAACTGGAAAATCAGGAATTAGTCATGTAGACTGGGAAACTGTCCAGGATAAAAGGAACACTGGAGTAAAAAGATGGATTAGGTGATCTTTCATAGTTCCTCCCAGCATTATTTTCTTTAGTTCAAATAAATGGCATAATCATATATGCCAAGATTCACATCAGTCAAATAGCATCATTGCCTTTCAGTGATTGGAAATTTTTAGCAGAAAAATGAACAGCACTGTTAATATCTACCAATTATTATTTAGAATCTACAAACACATTTGGGTTAAAATGCTGTCTCCATTACTTTACTGAGATCAAGATCCCACCTCCATTTCCTCTTTAATATTCACTTATCATGCAATTAGACTTTGGGAGGGATCAAATAATTATTCAATATTATATTAAAAATTCAGGCAGGTACTATTTGAATATTTCTGGTCTGTGGTGTTCCGTCTTTAGATAGTTATTGTGTCATCTTTCTTTGTCTCTTCTGCTTGGTTTATGTGTATTAGTCATTCTTACCTCTTAAAGAAGAACAGGTCATCAGGCTTGATGATTAATGCTTCTTATCTTCAACAACAGCACTGGGGATGCTAAAAGCCTCATCAGACTAATTAGTATGAATGCCCTTGGGCCAGCTACAAGGCCTCAGTACAGATCTGTCATGAATTCACAGAACTGCTATGTCTGATCTTTTTAGTTACTACTTCTAAGAAATATCTAGAAATATCTTGAAATCACAGACACAGCATTCAATGCCTTGAGAGTGTCAGTTTTGCCAGAATTTTTGTCCAGATAGAGCTAATTTTATGTAGTGAATAATGTAAACTGCCCAGTTACAGAAGATTACATAAGAATATAGCAAATATTGACCACAGAAGAAAAGGAGATAATTCTGATACAAAATAAAATGGTTTAATTAATACATTCAACAGAAAATAAATGAAGATAACATAATAATAACTTCATGCCTGAGATCTACTTTTTGTCCTGTAGGCAGAAATAAATGTGGCCAAAGTGGCTGATCTATTTCTGTCATTAGTTTAAGAAGGGCCTCAAAGTTAAAATGGTATTTTTGCCCTTGTATTATGTTTTACAAACTTCTCTAAGTTTAAGCCAATCTGACATTCCTTCTTTTACTTTAGTTTTACTATTATTATTCCTGAAATACTGTTGTTCTCAATTTAAACCGACATAATTTACCAGTGAATCAGGCTCATAGATCCATAGAACCTTTCATTGTGAACATTCAAGATAAACAGTGAAAGATTTACTTAAAGAAAGAACAAACAATCTTTATTTATTAGTGTCAGCTTTGTTCTCCAAATCACTACAAGGCTTGATTCACCACTACCTAAGTCAGTTTAAAGGCTTCAAGGAATATAAATGAGCAGAACTTGTTGCAATAAGCAGCTCTAAATTTTGCTATCGTGAGCTGTGTGTGTGAAACATGTTTTCTCCCTAAATTAGAGTTTTGTCCTGAACTGAGGTACTGGTATTTCTAAGTAGTGCAGACCTTCTTCCTGAAAATTTCAATCTTATTCTATTGTTGATTAACAACATTCCACAATGAAAAATCCTCTGACATTTTTAGTCCTCTCTGATATGTGATGGTTTTATACTAGTGAATATATATATAGGTTTTATAAGATTTTTATAAGATTTTTTTATAAGATTTTTTTAAGGATTTATAAGATCAATACAATCAACTACTTTAAAAGTTTTTGAAAAGTACAAACAAAAAAAGAAATGTTTGAATGATTGCATAAATGTTGCTAAACCAGGCTAGAATATGACAACGATGAATTAAAAAAAAAGGGGGGCAAAGGGGTGTGTGAAGATTTGGTGTAATTTGTTATTAATCATAAATGGCTCTTGAATTTTAACCATGAAAAACAGAGAACATATCAAAGCTATATAGAAAAAAACATTTGAGGTCAGTGGACCTAAATCATACTGTTCCTTTCTAAAATTGCTTCCTAATATTTCCAGCATGTTGCTCTGCCAGTACTCTTTAGTGTACTACTCTTGTGTCCAAAGATACTAACGGGGGTGATTGTTCTTCCATCAGCTTCTAAAACTGTAGCTTTGTTTTTCCATTTTTTATCCTTATTCACCTGATCATGATCAAAGACTTCTGGAAGGATATCTTATGTATGTTTTCCAGATTTGTGTGTAGCTAAGTGCAGCATGAAAATATTTTTTTCAGTAAGTCTGGACTGCCAAAGTTACATCTTGATACACTTATATCTTTTTATATATAAAAACCTGCAGTATTTGGTATATTTTACAGTACAATGTAAATGAAGCACAACTTCTCTAGCACAAACACAAATCGATGAAATAAAAATAACTCACAATCACTACATTATCTCAGAATCTAAGTAACATATTACTTGTGAAATCAATGCTTAGTTGATTAAGTTGATTGCTGATAACATTTAAGAAGAGTGCATGGGAAGCAAAGCATCCGCTGTCAAATAGAGCACTAATGCCAAATTTATATTTAAGTCTATTAAAACTGGGTAAACACTACTGCAACAGTATATATATATATTTATTATATATATATTTAATTCTAATGCCAGTCACAGTTTCATTCTCTCTAAATATATAAACAGTATCCTCTGCATTTGTCTTCTAAAAGTGTTTTGCTTTAGTTAACATTTTAGTACGCTACTTTGTTGGCCTGAGAGAAATCAGAAAGTGGGATTTCACTTTAGATCTTCTGACCTGGTATTATTTTTTAATATTATTTGATTCACAACCTAGCTTCTATCAATTTTCTTGATGTGAGGTTGAAAGAAGAAAAATAGGAATTCAGGAAAGGAAAGCGTAAGGTAATAATCAGAGTGGGACCCACTAATTTGAATTAATGTGTTAATTCCCTAAGGAAATAATGTGTTAATGGCTATTTTTTGTACCTCATAGACGTTATTTTAATCAACTCAAATTCCAAACAAACATGTTGAGATCCATTAGATCTGGTGAGTTTCCTAAATAGAGACCTTGTTCTTACAAGTCTTATGCACTGACGCTCTTCTGACCTATCAGCACCACATGAACTCACTAGGACATGAGCGCAACCAGTGCTAGCTCTGGTGATAATGGCTTTTTAACTGCTCCTTGCCTTCTTCTCCATTTTTTGAACAAACAAACAAACAACAGAACAAGCAAAAAAAAAGAAAGAAAAAATAGCACCAATAACAAAAAGTAGAGAACTAATTTATGATTACAGCAAGCACTGACATCCATTTTCATAGATACTCTACTCAATATTAGCAGAAACTACATTGTAAGAAAACTTTATATTCTTCATTTTTGACAAGTTTATTAGAGGAACTGTTGCTTCTCTCCTCTTTGCTAAGCAAAGTCAGATTGTATTTGTTCTTTTTCCTTCTCTATAGGATGGTTCTTTATACTTTCTACAATCTTTGGATGAAGGATTCACACCTTTTTGCTTCCCATCTCTTTAATAAGTTGGTGTAAAATAAACAAGTTTTGTTTTGTGTCTCCTCCAGACCACAAGAGAGACAGGATTGGTCAGAAAATAAATTAAAAGATGTTCTTATATTGTTCTTACACAGAAAATATCTGGCCTTTGGCTACATTTGTCTACTACAACACCTAAATGTGTACAGATTAAATGTTTTTCTGCATTAAAAAAAAACAAAAACAAAAACAAAAACAACAACAACAAAAAAAAACAAAAACAAACAAACAAACAAACAACAAAAACATATAAAACTGTGGAAAAGAACAGAGATCACTGTCCTCTGGTGGCTAAGCTGACTCTTGTTTCAGATACTTCATTAGCAACATTTCAGATACCGCACTAGTAACCTAGTAACATTTTTAAATTACTTGTGATATTGTTTTCCACTGGTAGTTACTTGATCATAGACACATCTTGATGAACTTTTTCAGTCAACAAATTTATTTTTTAAAATCAGAAATATATAACTATATGAAACTATATGAAATATATGAAATTATATATGTAAACAGTAAGATACATCTACAGAGGAAATTGCTATTATTTCATATTGCATTAGCATTAATGATATAAAGTGACAAAAAATCTGATTTACTATTTATTTATTCTCAAAGAAATAGAACTAATTCTATCATTGTCACCAAAATCAGCTGATGCTGTGAAGTTGCACTGGAAAATGGGTAAAAAAGAAACTGGGATGGAATGGGTATTGTCTATAGCTCTCTGAATGACAGCCATCCTGACATTTCCATACAATGCACATTTCTGAGTATATGGATCTACAACTTTGCCTGGCAATGCCATTCTTAGATTATTTTTGTCTTATCTTTGTCAAACAATTTACACAGTAAAAATAATATGACTGTTACTTGTAGTATTAATAGTTGATGTCTGCCATGTTCACCACATACATAAGAAATGTGGTTGTGACAGTCCTTAGAATTGATGAGGATTAGGGAAGGAACTTGCCTCTTTGTTCTGTTTCAGACTTTATACATCCCTCCTCTATGTAAAATATATTGATTAAAAGGTACTGACATTTCACTTTGTACCAGAGCAGCTGTCTCTTGTTCCCTAAATGACAGCCAATAAACATGACCAGAGCCCTCCAGATATCTTCAGGCTTCAATTTTTCTAATGGCTCATTATACATTCCCCACATACTGTTTTTGCAATGGTATCTCTAAAGAGTAAAATACAGCACTATATCAGCCACTTATAAAATGTTATTTCTTCATGGAAATCCACAGTAAGAATATCGCTATTTGTTCAATTTGTTTGAGTGTTTTTTTGGACAACACTCTCAGACACATTGCTTGATTTTTGGGTGGTCCTTTGTGGACCCAGGACTTGGACTCGATGATTCTTGTGAGTCCCATCCAACTCAGGACATTCTATGATTATTTGTTTCTGTGTTCCCTGAGCTTCAGCACTCACCTCCCTGTGTACTGTGTGCCTTCATCCTGCAACAGCAAGAGAAACATAGCCCATTGGGTTTGCTGTATACAGCGCCAGACTTCTGGGAGGTCTCACAAGTTTAGGTCTGCACATTGCTCTGACATTATTCAGTGGGAGGTGTTCCAAACCCACAAATGATAAACCCATTATTTCACCAATATTATACAGAATCTATCTATCTGAACTCTAATAACCTCTTACCTAATAGTTTTCTGTATCCTTCATTAAAATGATCTATTTAGAAACCTATGAAACATTTCCTTGTTTCCATAATGCAGTTTTCCATGCCTTCTTTTTCCTACTGACAAAAAAGAATACTTTCTAAAAGAAATATGTAAAAAGATATATGTCTGGCATTGTAAAGCAACAAGTAATAAGTGACAGGAAGTCCTAACCAATGTGCTACATAAACCAGTGGGCGCTGTACTTGGAGCTGGGGATGGCTTGCAGTACAATTCCCTCTTATCTTTATACCATTTAGCAATTGCTCCCCTGGAGTGATTGCTACAGAACTGAAGACAATTCAGTTTCTTTTGATAAATGGTTCCTGAAAGCCCAAGACATGCTCTGTCTGGAAGAATTCACAGACATCTGCTGAGAGGCTAATGTATTAATCTCACACATACAAAATGGGATTGTGGATGATGTCTCACTGCTTTGCACAAATATGACTTTATTGGCATTGAAACTGACTTGCAGAAATGGAATTGGAATCTGACCCATGCATTCCATTTAATAACACACAAAAAAAATAAAGTACAGCAGCAGGAGCACCTGTGTGAGGAAGAGATTCCTCTAACCTCTTCTTTTTTCCTTCTATGTTACGAAGATTTGCATCTGTCTCACGTTGGACATGAAACCTAAATTTAATTAATTTATGTATTTATTTATTTTTACTATAATCCAATTCTCTTGATTATTCCTGATTTCATAAATCATTTTGAAACTGAACACATAAGAACTTTGTAAATAGTTCAGGTAACCTCTCATACATATTCATCACCAGCATCAGGGTAAATGTTGGCTGAGGGACATGTACAATCTTTTTCTGATTTCTTATCAAATTAGATCGTCCTTGGTTTACAGTCACAGCAATTCTACTAAAGTCAGTGAACCCACCTCAACTGTTTAATAAGAAGGAACTCTATTTGAGTCAATGCATTTAAACTGTAAACCCATTAATTTACAGCACAGTGAGGGACATATGTTTGGGCTTGTGATTCTGTAAACATCCACAAGCATAACTATTTTTTGCTTCACTGAAATCATTTTATACTCAGAATCAAAGTGGAATTTGGCCCCTGTCCTAATGACTCCACACTTGTGCTGTTCAGAAGTCCAATAGCTAGTGCACAATCTCTTTTCAGCTTAGATAAATACAGATTACTGTCTAATTGTTGTTGTTCACATTTCTTCCTGTGGTTCTCATTAATTACAGTACCATTTTAATCTTTAGGACTTGTGGATATTTTTCCAATTAATTCCCAGTAAGTATGACTGAAGAATGTTCTTTAGCCTTTAGATACTCTTTAAATTCTCATTCTAGTCATGTGCTCCATAAAGAGCCAGGTCCTCTTTTCCATAGCTGTCCTTCTAAGAGCTTTACACATATATCAATAAAATGTGTTTCCAAGCATAATATTCTCTTGGCATAATCATCTGTTCATTCAGAAATACCATCTGTGCGTTGCTGGAGACTCCATTGAAACTGGCAGTGGTGACAAAGTTCATTTGAATTCCCAGGATATGCAATCATCAAACAGTTTGAAACCCTCTTTTCAGAGACAGTTTTCCACACTGATACAACTTTTAAGTACACAGAAATTATGATTTTTGTTGTTGCTGTTGTTCAGTGTTTCATGAAACACTGTCCACTATCCTTCCCCTCCTCCCAGCACCCTTTTCTCTAACAAGTTCTTAGCTAAGGCAAGATGGATAAGAATCCCTGTGAAGCCCATCAGCACTTGTTTTTTAATCAGCAGTACAGATTGCTGTTGACTTAAATGAAGCATATTTCCCACCCAGGGACTGAGCACATTGCCTTCAAGCAGATCATATTTAAAAATAACCCTAGGAAAAGATCTTATATCATTAAAAATCTTAAGAAAGAGAAATAAATACTAAACCAATATCTTTTTAGTATGAAGGTAAATTGCTTTTCCTATTCATATTTATGAGAAGGGCAGATTCCCTTTTGCTTCCTTCTAATACTTTACAAGAACACAATTCACAGATAGACTCCTGTAGCTTTTGAACTTAAGAGTTAGATGATCAAACAAGCTCAGCTTTTCCTCCTGTTGATTCTTTCCACTGTATATTTATTTTTTAAAATTTCCAGTTTGTATTCACAATTTTGTAGCAAATGGCACGATTTACTTTTCCGTGCCTGTTTTAAAGCCATTTTAAAAGGAAGCAAAATCTCTGGGCTTGGCTACTACCTGTTAATAACCCCCTGCATAGTACTTGAAATATCCACTTTCAATCACAAACAGAAAAATTAAAATCCATGGCTGCTCACTAAGAAATCTAATGGATAGAAGGTGCCCAGGTCTGTGGGGTACATCCAAACCACATGCCCTTTTTTAGCTCTTGTGACTAATTTACATAAGGTTATCATGTAGTATTCCCTTAATATTCTGTTGGCAATCTAGATGCCTGACCTGGAATTTAAAGAATTAGTACTTGAAATGCCTATGTGGTTTTTCTCAAAAAAGTAAAAACCTTGGTCTTTAGGTCAGGAGGAGGAATTATAGACGGACCTAGGCTGGTCTGTCTGAAACTCCCTGCAAAGGAGTCCATCTCTCTGCAGGGACTGAAATCCCCTTTTGGAATACCTGAACAAATCTCCCTTTACTTTTCTGTACTTTTCCCGCTACAGTACCGAGAACAGTACTTTACCGCTGTGGTGGTTTTACCGTGCTAGGCAGCTGAACACCACAACTGCTCTCTCACTGCCCCTCCTCATCTGAGGAGGGGAAGAAGTAAAGGAAAGAACAACTCACAGGTTGAGATAAGGATAATTTAATTAAAGAGAAAAAATATTATTCAGGAAATATTATTATTAATTAAACAATTCAACTAAAGGGAAAAAAGTGGAAAGGGAAAGAGGGAGGGGGAAAGGGAATAAAAAAAAAAAAAAAAGTAAAGGCTATGTGGAAGTGAAGAGGTGGAAATAAAAGGTGGAAAAAGGAAGAAGAGGGCAGGGGTGGGCTCTCGTTGCAAAAATGTCTGTCCTCCTCCCAAACACCAGCTGCATGCGTTGAGGCCCTGCTTCAAGGACGTGGTCAAGCATCGCTCATTTGTGGGAAGCAGAGAGCAATTTCTTTCCTCTGCACTTCCACATAGCCTTTACTTTTTTGTTTTTGTTTTGTTTTGTTTTGTTTTGTTTTTATTCCCTTTCCCCCTCCCTGTAGCATCTTCTTTGTATCTTGACTTCGTTGTTACAGTACCTGAATTTTTCACTATGCTTTTAACAGTCCTGTGTAGTTGTACTGGGTCTGGCTGGGATGTTAACTTTCCCTACAGCAGCCCATACAGTGCTGCGCTCTGCACTTGTAGCTAGAACAGCAGTAGTGTCACACCGGTGTTGTGCCTGCTGCTGAGCAGTGCTAGCACAGCATCAGGTTTCTCTCTAATCCTCCTAGGGGGTGGGCAAAAAAGTGAGAAAGAAACATCAGCAGGGCAGCTGACCTAAACCAACCAAAGGGATATTCCATACCATATGATGTCACACTCAGCAATAAAAGGTGGAAAAAAAAGGGTTGGTCCCTTCCAACCCATCTGTGATCCTTTGATTCTGTATGAGCCACAGAAACTAAATAATGTTCTGCTGTGTTTCCAATACAAACAGTAGAATCACATCAAAGAAGATCTGGCTTTCTACACACCCAGTCTCTGCCTAGGTCCAGGATGTGAGACACAGATATATATCAGCAGGCCCACCAAATTGGCTTCTGCACAGAAGATCACTGAGGTTAGGGAGTCAAGAGAAAGGATGCATAGTATGAAAGTCAGTTAGTTCAAACACAAGGAGCAGAATGGAAGAACAGTACTGAGGAGGGAAAAGAGAATTATTGTCACAGTAGCCAGAAGTAAATTTTGTTAAAAAATATCTGGAGAAACATAGCAAAATTTGATTTGGAGAAAACCCAAGACCAAACCAAAATTTTCTTTTATTTGGAGTTAATTCTGGTCCAAGATCTCTGAGTGGTGTAGTTATGAAACCTATAGCTGTAATGAAAATATCGTTGTGAAATTATGCTGAATGTACTTAAGCTAATGTACATCTTGCTCACCTCTTGCCTCTTCTGAACACGAGGATAATTTATTGCTCTTGATTTTTTCCCTATACTTTTCTCTGACTTTCTCTTCTGTCAGCTAAAGAAATCAAACCTGCTATTTGCCTCCTAAATGCTGAAACAATTGCAAATAAAGAAACGTAGGTATTACCCAAAAAAGGCAAAAAAGACAGAATAAGACCTTACTATGACTGGCTAAGACAGAGCCAGTCACACATTTGTTAAAGTGAAGATACCTGTAATTATGTGAGACAACAATGATGGGTTTACGAGTGGTCAAACTGGCTCTTTGTCTATTAACAGGATACTGTGACTTGGGCTTGCCTCTGCATGTACATCAGCCTTTCCAGGGCTAATAGCATGTGGTGGTTTTACCGTGCTAGGCAGCTGAACACCACAACCGCTCTCCCACTGCCCCTCCTCATCTGAGGAGGGGAAGAAGTAAAGGAAAGAACAGCTCACAGGTTGAGATAAGGATAATTTAATTAAAGAGAAAAAATATTATTCAGGAAATATTATTATTAATTAAACAATTCAACTGGAAACAAATCAACTGGAAACAATTCAACTGGAAACAATTCAAAGGGAAAAAAGGGGAAAGGGAAAGAGGGAGGGGGAAGGGAATAAAAACAAACAAACAAACAAACAAAAAAAGTAAAGGCTATGTGGAAGTGCAGAGGAAAGAAATTACTCTCTACTTCCCACAAATGAGCAATGCTTGACTACGTCCTTGAAGCAGGGCCTCAACGCACGCAGCCGGTGTTTGGGAGGAGGACAGACGTTTCCGCAACGAGGGGGCCACCCCCCCTCCCCTTCCTTTTTCTACCTTTTATTGCTGAGTGTGACATCACATGGTATGGAATATCCCTTTGGTTGGTTTAGGTCAGCTGCCCTGCTGATGTTTCCTTCTCACTTTTTTGCCCGCCCCCTAGGAGGGTTAGAGAGAAACTTGATGCTGTGCCAGCACTGCTCAGCAGCAGACACAACACTGGTGTGATACCACTGCTCTACAAGTGCAGAGCGCAGCACTGTATGGGCTGCTGTAGGGAAAGTTAACATCCCAGCCAGACCCAGTACATGGCAAAAACACAAAGGGGTTCTGGAGAAAACTGTCCCCCATATACAGATTTTATTTACAGCCAATTCAGTCAGTTCAGTGTTTAGTTCTGAATCTGAAGCAGACCAATGCTACAATGATATATGAAAATGTCCTTGAAACAGCAATGTCAGCTCTACAAGAACTTGATAATAAGTACTAAGTTAGAAAACAGGGGACAGTGCTTTGCTTAGAAGGATCTGAATTCCAGGTCACCATGATGGAGCAGTGCACCGTCACGTAGTCAGGTAATGTAATTTGCATAAGGTTCTCTGGCCTGAGGAAATGGGCAAAAATATATTGGAGAAAAAAGACGGTAATTACATCCTGTGAAGTTGAACTGCAAATCCAGTTTTACCTCCTGCACTGGGACCATGACAGACTGCTTCTCTATTCTCATTCACCATGTCTTTCTTTTCATACAATTCCCATTTGGTTGCATGAAATGCCCAGAAATCTGTGCTTCCTAGTGCTGTGATTTGAATTCCAGAAAACAGCAGTAAACAACAAAGACATGACTCGGATACTTCAACATGGCAAATGCAAAAGTTTTCTAGAAATACCTGTAAATTAAATTACAAGCTAGTATGTAATGCATAACTTCAGAAGGACCAGCCATCCACTGTGTCTCTAGCTCTGCTAATGCAGAACTCAGAAAGGATCCCTCTGTGTGATTTGTGTATGCTGAAATGATTATTAACCACCATCCAGTGGAACAGTCGGTTTAATACCTGATGCCAAACAATGTGTGGGAATTTTTATAAAAAATAAGACTTCTTAAACTATTAATATTTAAATTGTGAACTTTTCAGAATGCCTTCCAGAAACATAAATTGAAATATCCCAAACAGGAAAAAAAAATTATCTGTGCTAAAGAAAGCCTTCAAAATATTTCCTTTAGCAAAAGGTTGTTAAAAATCTTTAATGTGCCAACATCTGGTAGAAAAAGAATTATCAGCAGTTTCAGATAAAAAGATCAATTGCACTTCAATTTAAAAATGTTTAATTCATTTTAGTAAATTCCATACAACTGAAGGGAAAGTGAACTATATTTAAAAGGTCAGCCTATACTAATTAATCATTGTGTCAGAGTCCTAAAAGCACCAATAAGCTTTACTGTCTCTGCGCACCCTTCGGGGCTCCCCAGCCCTGCCCATTAAATCCCAGGATCCCATTCTAGCCCACGGGGCTATTGGCCCCTGTTCCAGGGAGGCTGCAGCAGGGCCTGTCTCCGGCTCCTCCACAGCTCTGCCCTTCCTTGACATGGGCCCTGCCAAGCTGGGCCCATGGCCTGTCCCTGTCCCCAGGGTGGTGCCTGAAAGCTCAAGCCTGGAGCTGTCCCCAGCTGCCTTGCTCCTGTCTGGGACTGAGATGAGCCCTGGGTGACAGGCTTTACTCTCCTGTCCCAGGGACACCCCAAAGGGCCCGGCCTCTGGTGATCTACTGGCCCACACTGCATGCTGACACATGCAGGCTGTTCAGGAAAAAGTAGGAATTGCCTTATTCCAGCACTAGGCTAAATTTCATAACATCACCAAAACTTTCCAAGATTTATGGACACTTAGATTTTGGTATTTTACTGCTTCACTTTTAGCATAGGAACTGTAATACTCCAACAGATCATAGAGGTGTTGCAAGGATTGTGTTTCTTACCCATTTTAATACTACTGACTGAAATAGTGAATAACCTTTCCAAAAGAAGAAGTAAAAAAGAAGACTCATTTTAAGGACGACAGTTCACTAGCTTTTCTTCTAGCATCTGAAAAAAAACAGAAGGAGAAAGCTGAGGTAGTTATATCACTGACTGGACTCTTCCTGACTTTTAGAATTGTTGATGTGTGTGGATTAATAATTTACCCCATAGTTTCTAATATTTTCTCCCCTTATAGAAAAATACTATATACTATTACCCTGCTGATCATCCAGCCAGTCCACAGTGAGGGGGATGCTCCAAGGCTGCGGTGGGAAGCCTAGAGAGCAGCTCCAGGCCAGTGACAGAATCAGAGAATCAAGGAATCATAGAACCACAAAATCATAGAATATCTTAAGTTGAAAGGAATCCACAGAGATCATTGAACCCCAGTCCTGGCTCCACACAAGACCACACAAAAATTGAACCCTATTATCTGAGAGTGTTGTCCAAACACTTCTTGAACTCCAGCAGACTTGCTGCTGCGACCATTTCCTTGGGGAGCCTGCACTAGTGCCGCATGATCCTCTTGGTAAAGAACCTTTTTCTGATACCCAGCTTGAACGTCCCCTGTTGCAGCTCCATGCCATTCCTTTCAGTCCTATCACTGTCATCAGAGAGCAGAGCTCAGCACTTGCCCCTCTGCTCCCCTTGTGAGGAATCTCTAGGCTGTCAAGAGGCTTCCCCTCAGCCTTCTCTAAGATGAAAAAAAACCAGTGACCTCAGCTGCTCCTCATATGTCTTGCCCTTTAGACCCTTCAGTATCTTTGTTGCCCTCGTTTGGCTGCTCTCTAATAGTTTTATGTCCTTATACTGTGGTACCCAAGACTGCATACAGTACCAGAGGTGAGGCCGCACCAGTGCAGAGCAGAGCAGGACAATCGCTTCCCTCAGCTAGCTAGCAGTGCTGAGCCTGATGCACCCCAGGATATGTTTGGCCTTTTTGACTGTCAGGGAACACTGTTGACTTGTATTCAACTTGCCATCAACCAGAACCACTGTCTCCCTTTCCATGGAGATGCTCTCCAGCCTCTTGACTCACAATTTTAACATAAATATGGTGGAGATACAGCTGCTTCCTGTTGAGTAAAGGAGATGGCCTTGGTCTTGGCACATTGCTCGCCAGCTGTGCTCCTGGGACCATGGATACACTCAGGGCCCTAGGGAAAAAGAGGCTAGAGAAAAAGGGCTTGGGGAAAAAAAGCTGCAAGCTTTAAGTAAAAATTTTCATTAGAGCCAGCCAAAATGAGCTGAGATGTGTTTAGAAAGAAATTTGTTAAAGTAGGCTGTACTACAGGTTTTTATTGATTCTCTCTCAGTCTCTAAATGTAGGTGATTAATTTACACCCTAAAGCGTGACTTTTACCATAGTCATTAGTGGGAGTTTAGAAGGTGTTGAACACAGTAAAGCTAGTGATATAATGTGTTCATTGGCATGACTGTGAGGAAAAAAAGTAAAAATATTTGTAAAATGGTTGGACTAATAACTTCTGTGACAATGGTAAAGGATCACAACTTTTTTTTTTTTTC
>NC_048894.1:139390711-139432204 GCF_011077185.1 Oxyura jamaicensis | reverse complement strand
TTTTTTTTTTTTCTTTTCTTTCTTTCTTTTTTTTTTTTTTTTTCTCACAAGTTCCAACGGCTGTAGGCAAAGACACTTCCCACTAGACCCTGTTGCCCAAAGCCCCATCCAACCTGGCCTTGTACACTTCCAGGGATGAGACAACCTTCTCTGGTCAACCTGTGCCAGTGCCTCACCACCCTCTGAGTAAAGAATTTCTTCCTCATATCTAATCTAAATCTCCCCTCTTTTACTTTAAAGTCATTCCCTGACAGTCCTACCCCTACACTCTGTGACCAAGAGTCGTTCCCCAGCTTTCTTGTAGCCCCGCTTTAGATTCTGGAAGGCACTATAATGTCTCCCCAGAGCCTTATCTTCTCCAGGCTGAACAAACTCAACTCTCTCAGCCTGTCTTCATAGGATAGGTGCTCCAACCCCATGATCATCTTTGTGGCCCTCCTCTGGACACATTCTAATATTTCCATGACCTTCTTGTGCTGGTGGCCCCAGAGCTAAACGCAACACTCCAGGTAGGGTCCCACAAGAGAAGAGCAGAGAGGGACAATCACCTCCCTTACTTTGCTGGCCATGCTGCTTTTGATGCAGCTCAGGATACGGTTGGCTTTGTGGGCTGCAAGCACACATTGCCAACTCATGTCAAACTTCTTGTCAACCAAGACCCCCAGGTCCTTCTCCTCAGGGATGCTCTTAATGCATGCTCCACTCAGCCTGTATTTGTGTTTGGGTTTGCCCCAGCCCAAAAACAGAACCTTGCACTTGGCTTTGTTGAACTTCATGAGGCTTACACAGGCCCATGTCTCAGGCCTGCCCAGGCCTTTCTGGATGGCACCCCTTCCCTCCAGAGTGTTGACCTCACCACACAGCTTGGTGCAAGCAAACCCACAGAGAGTGCACTCAATTTCACTGTCCGTCACTAACGATGCTAAATAGTTCCAGTCCCACTGACCCCTGAGGAACACTACTTGTCACTGATTTCCACCTGGACCTTGAGCCGTTGACTGCAAATCTTTGAGGATGACTGTCAACCCAATTCCTTACCCACTGAGTTGCCCATCTGTCAGATCTATGTCTCTCCATTTTAGAGACAAGGATATCATGTGGGAATCAACAAAAATAGACACAGGAACTCCCAGGCTTGATTAGGCCACTGGTTTATTTAATGTAGTATATTGCTCACAACTGCAGAGAACTCAAGCTACAGCATCTGTTACTTCTGAATTTTGAATATATGGATCATAGTGTGCTGCAAGTTCACTTTCTACAGCAAAAATAGGCCAAAGACATTGGCTTGAAAAATCTGGTACATACTTTGTCTATGGTCATACAGTGGTCTTCCTTCTCTTGGGGACAATTGCTAATTGCAGTCATAAGAGAAGAGGCTGAATGATGCTTCAGAATTTTACTACACTGTTCACTTGTGGCTATGTGTGTAAGTTTGGAATGTGTCTGGTTCTAGACCTTAGCTCACAGGGCACATTGGCAAGGCCAAATATTTTATAAGGCATTCTGAGGTTACCTTACGAAACACTCTCCAAATCAAGAATTGTCAGTAATGAAGGCAGAATTGAATGGTTATTCCAGGAAAATGGCCAAGATCAAGGCTCATGGTGTTATGAGTAAAATGCGGGGAGGTAGAACGAGTGTTGCAGTGGACTGAACAAAAAGCAAGGCCTCAACTCCAGAAGTTTGTATTCAAGATGAAGAACCTTGGTTAATGGATTTTCTGAAGCTAGAAGTAAACGTTTCATCATCTAGCCTGAATGGAGGTTGAAATGGAAACAAAACTGAGCTATAAAGCTCCAAAAATAACACAGAAATTTCAAAGATTAAAAATGACTAAAAGTTGTTCTGGGAGAAATGCCTACAAAAAGCATTAGTTAAAACCAGCCAAAATAAGAGACAAAAAACTTCAAGTCACCAGTATAAAGACAGTTTCCTGAAAAGTCTGAGGAAAAGATCAGGTAGAACAACTGATATGTCTTATTACTGCACTCTTACAGATAAAGCGAGGCTCTGAAGATCTAGTGCATCCGATATAACAAGATCTTCCTTGTCTCCTTGACCTTTGGATCCCTTTTTAGTGATGAAGCCCTGCAGTTACTGAGCCCAAGGTTCCTTGGCTAGTATAATGGGTCTTTTTAGACTCATGCTCACAGCTGCAGTTAGATTTATCTCTAGGTCTGTGGTAGTATGGAAACTGTGATGAATTTGATCTTTTCCTACTGCCTGTTCTTCTTCAAAGTTGTATCAGACTCTCAGACTCTGCAAAATAAAATTCTTTTTTTTTTTTTAATTCTTTTTTTTTTTTTTTTTTAGGTAAATTTTTAAAAAATTTGTTTAACAAAATTTAAATTTTCATTTTTTTTAAAATAAAAAAAAAATGTTTTTATGTTTTTCTTTTTTTTTTCTTTTTTTTTTTTTTTTTTTGTAAGAATGATCTAAACCAGATTGTTCCATAGAAGACACTCTTTTGAAACATAACCCTTTTCTGATGTTCTTAAAAAAAAAAAAAAAAAAAAAAAAAGTCAGGAATGAGAGAAAGAAGGAATAACATCAAGTCTTTCCAACAGATTAACAGATTTATGTGATATGCAAGAGCACATAGAGGTTCCACAATCTGCAGTCATGACAGTGACTGTAGCCCCTCTCCTTGCTTTGAACTCTAGTTTTATGGTTGATGACAACAGATCTGAGAGAATAGCAACTGAACTGGTGTTTTACACGCACAGTTATGTTGAGGGCAAAAATGTCAATGTCCCAGCACCTTGGCATGTCACTTGTGATGTGTCACAGAAGAAGAAGAAATGCAGGCACTTGTTTTTCATGTGGAGAGCAGGAATTTCACTTTATATGTACACAAAAAGTCAGCCATCATTCTCAGAAGTCATGACAAATGGGTTCACATTCCTACATGACTATCAAAAAGCCAGTGTTATTATGTGATACAGGGAAAAAGGTAAAATTAATCCACTGACATAGTATTGATCTTCAAACTCAAAAACATACTGTAGTCCCCTTGTCTGGGGTCAGAGCCCTAACAGTAAATAAACATTGTCTTCAGACCTTGATTCTTCTTAGAAGGTGTCCCAGCAGTAAGCAGAGTCTTTCATGCAAAAGCTACTGATGCCTTGACCCAAAGCACTGAACTAGTCGACTACTATTATAGCCTTGGAACTCTTTTTTGAAAATTTTGTGCAAACGAACAAGTTAAATACACAACTAAACAAGTAATGAAGACTTCGGCTCAATGCTTAGAGAGGACATATTCCTGATCAGTAATTGCTGTGATCTGAACATTACACAGCCAAAATATTAACAGGCAGAAAAAACAGTCACATTAGAGAAAGAATGTCAACACAACCATTTGTTTGTGCTTCCACCGATCTGTCAACTACACTTGATCCACTGCATTTCAGCAGACTCCCCATGCTTATCACAACTGCTTTGCCACACAGACTATGTTTCACAAAACAATTTTTTAATTTGGAAGAGGGGAGAATCCCTTGCACTTTCCCACCAGTGCAGCAAGTCGTATTTATTTATATACATTATATATAAACACAGGAACATTTTATTTCTGATTTTATTTCTGTGTAAAAGTATAATATAGGAACAAATAAAAAGTTTTTTTTTTTTTTTCTTCTTCTTCTCTACTTTGAGCATCAGAGCATCGTATGATGTTGCCTATATAGACTTTGTTGCAGCAAGTAATATAATAATGTGATGCCACAGATGTCAGCTAACAGGTGGATTGCACACTGATGACGCCTGTTTCTTCTCATGCCTACTGTTCTGATATTTTGAAATGAAAAAGATATTTGATATTTTGGAAGGAAAGTGAATCAGACAAAATCAGTGGTTCAGAGAAAATATACTCAAAGAAGAATTACGTTATTTCAGTGTTGTAGAAATGTCTGTTTTCCCCCTTTTTTTTTTCTCCATAACAATATTCTGTTATAAAATTACTATAAATGAATTTTTATTTATTTATTTATTTATTTTTCTTCAGAAGCAAATAATTATGATTAGGCAGGCAAAGGCTGTGGCTTTCTTTTTAATATGGATTGTTAACTGTATAATATCAAAGACATGGTAAATATGGTTAAACTAATGCTGCAGTTTACAAAACATTCGTTTCACTTGAGACATTTGCCATCCATCCTAACGTTATCAGTCACCTTGCAAAGGAATGAACAAATCATGGTATTAAATGTCAAAACCTAGTGACATCAGGGAAATTGTCTTAGTTAGCAGGAGTAGACTGTGAATAAGCATTACCTGCAACATGTCTGATAATAACAGCACATTTCCTAGTGTGAGCAGAGGATAAGAAGTCTCAATATATTGTTGCACTTGAAGCATGAAATTACTTATTTCCCAGCCCCAAATTATCATCTTCTAAAAGAAATAAAAAGGAAAAGTTACCTGGAAAGTTAATTGTTATGACTGAAAATGTGCCAGCGGACTGACACCCTACACTCCAACACTTAAACAAAGCATGAGCATTTATTTTTTTCTTTCCAACCTGCTGAACACAGTATAATTTCATCAAGATATCCTTAAACTAATGAATTCCAGTGCATCTCACTGGGAAGCACTCGGTGTGTATGTTGATTAATTTGATAATTTTCTGTGTTGCCTGTATAGGTGCATACATTGCAAATCTGAACTGACATACTCAGAGGTATATGTTACAGCACCATATTAAAAAAAAAAAAAAGAAATCACATTTTACTAGTTTGCTTGTTATTTAACCATCTACTTCAAATTATTTAGCTGCAGCACAAACTAGCTGGAGAGTTTGCTTATTAGGCTGCTGAACACCCTGTAAAGACATTGATTTTCATCCAGTAACAGCGATGATATATTTTCTTTATACTTAGCTAAATGAATTTTTTATTTGCAAAAGAATTATTCCATTATTGAGATGGAAGAGTCATTTCAAGTTTTTAAAAGGGTGTTAAATATTAAAAGTGTAAGTTTTAAAAGTATGATGAAACCTTCTTTCTCTGTATAGAGAAAGAATGAAACAAATAAACAAACAAACAAAAACACCAACAAAAACACGTTTAATTTTGACATGAATGCTTTTTCTTTGCTCCCCAGTTTGCCTAGTGAAAGCAGACTGACTTATTCACCAAAGATGAGTGACTGGATTTTGGGAGGGAGCAGCTCCTGCCAGCACCAGTGAGCTTCTGCTCATCAATCCTTTTTCTGCCTGAAAATCTATACATCAGGTTTGACTGTCAAAGGAACCTGAAGGTGCACAAGTTCATGGGACCTGATGAGATGCATCCGTGGGTCCTGAGGGAACTGAAGGATGAAGTACTAAGCCACTGTCCATCATATTTGAGAAGTCATGGCAGTCCAGTGAAGTTCCCACTGACTAGAAGAGGGGAAACATAAATTCCATTCCATTCCATTTTTAAAAAGGGAAAAAAGGAAGACCCAGGAAACTACAGGCCAGTCAGTCTCACATCTGTGCCTGGAGAGATCATGGAGCAGGTCCTCCTGGAAACGACGCTAAGGCACATGGAAAATAAACACTTGATTGGTGACAGCCAACATGGCTTCACTAAGGGCAGATCATGCCTGACAAATCTGGTGGCCTTCAACAATGGGGCTATAGTGCTGGTAGATAAGGGAAGAGCAACTGACATCATCTACCTGGACTTGTGCAAAGCATCCAACACTGTTCTGCATGATATCCTTGTCCCTAAGTTGGAGATACATGGATTTGATGGATGGACCATTCAGTGGGTAAGAAATTGGCTGGACAGTCACATTCAAAGAGCTGCAGTCAATGTCTCAATGTCCAGAGGGAGATCATTGACAAGTGGTATTCCTCAGGAGTCAGTATTGAGACTGGCACTATTTAACATCATTGTTAGTGACATGGACAGTGAGATTGAGTGCACCCTCCCCAGGTTTGCTGATGACATCAAGCTTTGTGGTGCAGTTGACAGGCTAGATGGAAGGGATGCTTTCAGGCATCTACAATAAGGGCTTTTGTGTTTTAATGATAATTTTAAGGAGTTAACCAGATTTTGGAGAAGTAAAAGGGAAAGCATTATAATTTTATTTTTGTGTTGCAGTAGCAACTTTTTAACTTAATTCTTGAGATCTTTATAGACTGTACTATAATGTTTATATCACATGTAAAATATATTTTTGTATATACATATTTGTATGTCTTTCATATATGAATATATAAACTAACATAGGAGTTAATGTTTTGTAGCTAATTCTACCTTGGGTGATATAGACCAGTGATTTCTTGATTTGCTTCCTGTGTTCAGTAGTGGGGATAAGATACTTCATCTGGAAAGTGGTAACATCTGAGAAGCGCAAAGAGCAACTTCATAAACAGCCCCTAGAACAGAACAGAATATGAATATTAACAATGTAATACTGAGATAGAGTATTTTTTTTTTTTTTTTGCTGTCCTCCACAACTAAAACCTTATTCTTCTGAATATTGTTTTCTACAGCTTTTGCATGACAGCATCTTTCTGAAACTGGAGTGGGGAAACAATCTTGTCTGAAATTCCGTATGCATATGAAAACCCTGTGTCTATGGACCAATTGGAAATGTTGACATTGGCTGATACACAGTAGCAGTGGCATATTTGAAGTGATCAGAACAAATTAATGGTAAGTACAAGTCAGGAAGCAGAGACATAAACTTCTTTAACCATACCAGGAAGGAGAGAAGAGCACAGGGAACTGTTCCTAGAAGTGGGACTCTTTGCTATGTTATCAGCTAAATCCTAAAACCAGGAGCACTTTTAAAAGTGTATTTTCAGATGTCATTATTTTTGCATTTCCCTAGTTAGTGTTAGGGAAGTGAATTGTGTTTACTGCATAGTCTGCAACAGGTTGTCAGTGTGAGAAACCTAAAACAGAGATCCTGAGTAATCCAGAGTAAGAAGATTTCTCCAAATTCAGATTTGCATCTCAGTTGTTTGCAGCACAGTATAGGTAAAAGCAAAGAAATTCAGTGTATGATCATTCTCCCATAACTGTAGAGACAGTTCCCTAAATGTGCAACTGGGCTTCACAAGTGAGCACATTATAAGAACTGTGCACGAGACTACACATTTGTCTTGACATTTCAATATTTGTCTCCATGGATGTGCAAGCGTAATCATTTCTTATTTGACATACGATAGAGAATCAGACCCTGGAACAGCCTGTAAAACTGCCGTGAGAACAAATGGAGAGTTCAGGCTACCACTGAATATTTTGCAATAGTTTACATGGTTATAATACACTCTAAAGTATGGTAAATAAATCCATACAATGTCTTTAAAGTGCAACTCTCCTGGAGATGGTCTGCAACATCTAGTTCTTAGCACAGCAAATTCTACTCAGGTAGCTACATCAATAGAAAGAAAATGTTGAATTTTATGCCAGTTGGTTTTACCAATTACATATTTGAATGAGCTTTAAAAAAATGTGAAATTTCAAATGAATACAATCATTTACATACATAGCTTCCTCCTCACAGTCATGAAAATATGTATATACTTAGTAGTGCAGAAACTCTTAATTACTTTTCAGGTCAGATGAGCCCATCTTTACTGTAGATGACTGTAGATGAAATTTTGGTGAAATACACAAGTCTGTTGCCCATCATTGATACCTACCATTATCCTCACCTCCACAGCTAGATAAATACCTTCTGAAAGCTGTTTATTTTCAAAGACTTGCATAATTGAAATGGCCAGGGGTTTACAATGTGTTTCATCTCTCTTGGAAGAATTTGTGTACCTTCTAGCACTGTAAGCATGTGATTTCCCTTTTTTTTTTTTTATATATTTTATTTTATTCTGGCTATGCAGTGCAGCATGTACACTTCTTGATGTTTCTTTTAGACTCCTGATATCTTATTTTCATGTCCATTAGATCTGATTATCTACTTAATTCCCTTTCTCTTTTTTAGTTGCTGAGAACGGAGTGTTTCATTTTACTTTGGACAGACCAACTCTGGTGAATGTCAATACTGGAGGAATAGTTAGCTTTAGTCTTTCAAATACATGCTTAAGACACTGACGTACACAATATCTATGAATGCTCTCTAAACAGTTTCTGCTTCCATTTTGCTTCCCCATTTTATGGGGTAAAAATAACATCTCATTTTTATTGTGTTGAAGATGAGCATCTTCTCAGTTTTGCAAGACTACATCTTCTTTGCTTTAATTTCATTTTCTTTACCACATCTTCCCTCCTCACCCCTCACCCCAAGCTGTATTTTCTGATCCAAAGCCTGGCTTCCATCATGCATCTGCTCATCTGCTCTTTTAACTTATTTGGGACTTCATTTAGACAGCCTTATAAAAAATGAGCAGTCATTTATTCAATGTTACTCACTCCCATTGAAATCAATTGGCATCATACAGACAGTCATTAGTGTAAAGATAGCAAAAATTGTTTTTCAGATATCTGTAAAAATATAATCTTCTCTTCTGCTTTTTATTAAATGATGCATTCTAGGTTACTTATTTACTTAAGTGTACAATATTGTATCCAGTGAGTAGCTTTCCATTCCTGAGTCCGCTGACTCTCAAGAGCAATCAACATCATTTCTGAGACAAGTATTTTTAGAAGGAGGTGGTAGAAGTGAAGTATATTTACTATAAATATATTTCCTCCTTTCTTCCTATTTCTCTTCATAGCCATTTGTTTCATATTCTTCTCTTTGTTTTCACCTAATTTCTTCTTTACAGTATTCTCTTAGTTGTGCAACTTAACTTGGGAGAGTCAAACCCTGATCTATCTCACTGAATTTTAAGCATCTCAGTGGATTTTAAGATTCACTGAGAATTCACTCAGTGAATTTTAAGATTCTCAGTTTAATAACTTATGATAAATTGAGAAAAATCATTACTGATTCAGGCTTTCTAACATTTAATTTGTCCCTTGGAGATGATTACTCCCCTGTACTTACTATAAAACTCCTAAATTAGGCACTTCAGTTGTTGAGGTAGTAGGTGGGGTGAATCTAAGTTCTATTTCAAGATTTCATACGCCAAAAGAATGATCATGTTTGTGAAGAAGTTATACCAATTGATAATCACTCCTGTTTCTAGCCTGGATTTGCTTGACTTCAGCTTCTAGCAACTGCATCTTGTTCCTCATTTGTGTATAGATAAAAGGGAATGGAATTGGTAAGCTATATATAAAGAGAATGGAACTGTAAGAATTCAGTCTTTGAATAATCTTTGTAGCTGTCTTGAGAACCTCATTTACTTTTCTAATATCCCTTCTGAAGTGCTGACAGCTTAACATGAAAACAGTCTTCCAGCAACAACTTCAACAGCACCATATGCTGCTGAAATGCAGTGTAGGTACCCTTAGGTTCTAGGCTGTTGCCTCTTCATATGTCCCACGTTTCCTTTAGGTCTTTCAGGCACTGAAGACATAGATACTTCATAAATCCATTTTTTTTTTTCTTCTGTCTTCTCAAATGCTACACCTGTTCAAGAGTTATGTCCAGTATTTTCTCAAGGATGTTTGATTTTGGATTTGTTTATTCCATATACCATGTTGTTCAGATAGGTCCTCTTGAGCAATAGGGCCAAAGAGCTCTACAGAGCTGCCCACTCTCTACCTGTAGAAGTCTCTTGAGTTAGGGCAGTTTACCACTTCTGTTGGTAGTTCATGCCCATGTTAAGAAACATGACTTGATTCTGCTTAAGCACAATATGTCTGTAGAAGTGAACCCTAAGAAATAAAGCCCTCAGTTGCAGTTAATACCTTACTTTCAGAAAGTTGCTTTGTAGAAACTGTATTTGAGTTTAGTAGCAATGGAGAAATTGGCACAAAGTACAGTGGGTATCATGTCAAACAAATATTCTGTAATTATAATAATTACCATTTCAGAATCCCTTCCTATCCACAGTACAGTATTCCAGGGCAAATTAATACATATATATTTCAGTAGTTCTCATCCTTGTTTATAGCACCAAAAAGTCTATCAAATGTTCATGCCAGTTTTTTCTTTATAAATTATGCTGATCCAAATGTTACTTTCTAGCTACAGGGCGCTGATACAGCTGGTGCTGTCTCACTTATACCATTAACTCTTTTTCCTGGACATTTCTGTCATCTGAAAGCCATATGTACTTTTTTAAGCATATATTTTTATCCTTTAAGTGATTCATTGAACTAGCATACTTTCATGTCCTGTTCTCCTGGTAACTACAAGTTAATCTTTGTTAACTACAAGTAACCTGGCGATGCAGGAATGTATTATAAGTGTATCATATCTCATTGTTTATACATGAAATGTGTATGTCTAATGCAGATGTAAGTTTTGTATGACATGTTAACCTTCAGTGTACCATGTTCACTATTGCAGTAGAAGAGAATTTTCAGAGGCCTGCTTCTAACAGGCTAATGGCCTTCATAGGAGTCATGTTGCATTTTCATTTCTGTATGTAGACATTGATTGTATTATAACATCAAAGGTGGTAGTTGTCACCTGCAGCAAGGTAGTACCCACCCAGTAGCTTACAAAACTTATCAGTATCAGAAAAATGCATAGCTGAATGTATACTATTTGTGTTAATCATTTTCAGCTTTGTGAATTACCTGAAGCTGTTAAGAGGAAAATATTGCTGAGTTGTATCCAGAAGTTAAAATTATTGAAGAGAGAAGGAAACTAGAAACAAAGATAGAAGTGATTATTGAGCTAATATTAGTAGGCCAGGAACTCAGGTAAAAACTGACTAAGGAAATGTTATAAAATCATATCATGTGGAAAAAAAAAAAAAAAAAGTTGGAGGGTTAGCTCAGGTTTTGAAGGTCAGCCCATTTCATTGAGTGGTGGAAGCCAACATTTCCCTGCTGACTCATCAGCCATCAATCACTAGCAAGCATTCCTCAAGTGCTTCTTTCAGGGTGGTGAAGAAACTGATGCTTAGCCTTATATTATCATAGTCTTGCCTATCTACTGTGTAAATGATTGTTATATACTCATAAATAGTGTATGATCTTGCTCTCAGAAACTCTGCATGTAGTAAAAGACACCCAAATAAAATTGCTCAAGTAGAGTATTATGTTTTGAAGGTAGGCAATAACATGTCTTACCTCAATCTATATCATGTTTCTTAGAGGCACATATACAGGCAATGATCTTTAGAGATTATTTCTCATTAGTAATTCGGGTATATGAATTGTTCCACAATGGTGGAGATAAGATGAAGTGATGAAAAGCAGTGATTCAGCTGTCATTTATATGCATCTATTCCACAAAGTTGATTTTCTATCTGTATCCTCTAGTGCCTTGAGTGGATTTCAATACGAATAGACTCTGGGAAATTTTGGAAAACAAATACTCTTGCTAGAGAGGAAAGAATATCTTGAACATAGCTTTCCCAGAAACATCATGGAATACTTTACTTTACTGATAAATTCCAAAGCACTTGCATTGCCATCTCTACCACTAATGAATTTAGAACTTACTACATATATGTGTGTGTGCACGTGTGTATGTGTGCATGTATACAGGTAGCTGTGATAGAAATTCTTATACTGCTTGAGTCATTCGTCATGATAGAATATGTTCCGACAAACAATGAAGCATCTTACAATTTCCAATGGGAAAAGAGAGTCTTTGAAATAATCACTAAAAGCCAAATGCTAGGACTATCACTTGTCCTCTTTTTGTAATTGTAATGTAATCAACATTCTACATTATATTTACATTTCAAAGAAACAAGGAGCCCTATTCAGCAGCTCTGCAATCACATTCCAATTACAGCTCACATTCATTCTCACACAGATACTCCTGGTGGCCCACGTTTTATATTTCACTTTTGTATAAAACAGCTTTATTTAGAAGCCAGTAATTACATGAGTGAATGTCATTTTTCTAGGCAGAATGGAGAAAAACCCTTTACATTCATTCCTGCAATTGTGATAACCAGTTCAGTGCAAATTGTACTATCAACAAGGGGATCTAACAGCAGTGCTACTGTCATGTTTCCTTTTCCTTTTTTATTTTTTTATTTTTTTTTTATTTTTTGTTTAAGTCACTGCTAATGACATTTTAATGTATGCAATATCACTTATCAGTTTTCCTAATGTGGTTGTAGTCTTCATATCTGTCAAACTATTCAATTGTACTATTTTTTTTTATCTGTAAGAGTAGGCCAAATTCTTCCACATTTAATGTGTTTGCTTCTCCAAGTAACAAGCAGCTTTCCCTCTGGAAATGAGTAAACTAACTGAGCAATATCCAGGCAGATTTCCTCCTAAAAATATGTGCTATGTAAGGGAAGCAAGTGGTACCGTCACATGAGCGGGGAATCAAGTTCTTGAGTCAACTATACCTGTGAAAATTTTACTTCGATATTTAGAAACAATACACTCTGAAGAGGGTGATTTCATTGTGTATTTATTTGGAGAACAAATAATACAGACTTGATGACTTACAGAACTTAACAAAAATGATGATCTCTGTAGGCTACGAGGGACTTCGCACGTGCAACCAGCTCCCAGGCACATAAGGTTTCCATTAATAGTGGCAGAGACTTTGTGTCTGGAAGAATAGAGATCTAAAAAAAACATGAAACAGAATTATTGACAGGCAAACGTTAAACTGAGAGGTTATAGTGTATTTAATAAAGGCTACTACAGACCTAATTGTTTTCAAAAACATCCAAAATATTTAACACCATCTCAGGGTGCAGACACTGGAGGGGGAAAGCCAACCCTTCTTCGACATTGTAAATGAAGAAAAAAAATAACAATGTTTCCATGGTCCACTCACCTTTTCATTTAAGAAGTGTTATAGAAACCTTCTAGTAAAATCTCATTCTCTATATTCTTTAGGTTGAACTCTTGCAATGGAATTCCTCCAAGAAGTCTCCTATCTAATATGGCACTGAATTTTTTAATTTATCTTTTAGAGGATGGGTTCATATGTATTTATTTACTGGTGCAGTAAAAAATATTTTTTCTCCTTCATTTACGAAGATAGCTTAACAAGAGGAATTTTTCATTTATCATGGGACTCCAGTAGCAAACTCTTTATGGGAATTACTAGCCAATCTAACGCAATTTCATAAACTCGCAGAACTGAAGATGAAATATGTGAGTTGTAAAGACAAAGCAAATTCTGCTCAAAATGAAGCATCTTAGTACCAGATAGATTTTCTAAGAAACATTAGAACTGTGGGTGGAGTAGAGATTCTATATTCCATATACATCTTTAAAAGCTTAGAGATTTCTCAGAGAAATATTGTGTTTGTGTGTCAACATTTATGTTATATCAAATGCAGTTACGCCAAGAAAACCTGAAAAAACACTTAGTTCAATCCTGTAATGGCTTTAATTTTATTAATATCAGACTGGAAGCAATTGCTCCTGAAGAGCCACAGAACTACTTCCTTCCTTGAATTGGAAAATCCCTTTCCTGGATAGACAACTATTGGTCTGAAGGTCTGCAGAGGAGCATTTGCTACAGAGTTAACTGAGAGTGTGCTTAATGTACCTCTTAGGGGTAAAATACTTTTCTCAAAAAGAAAAAAAAAAAAAAGGAAAAAAAAAAAAGGAAAAGACAACCTCGGACTAGAAGAAGGTAAAGGTATAATGAAATGCATATAAACTAGCTGTTCAAAACTGCTAAATTGAACCATTGAACTTTTCTTTTTGAAAGAAACAGATTTATAACTCTTTTCTGTTTGTTTAGTTTGGTGCATATCCATCTCAACAGTGTCATTCACAGTCAGAAACAGCCGAATATTTCTTTTTGCAATGAAATCCTCCCTGTAGCAAATGAAGAAGAGAGAAGAAATTAGAGTAGCTAATCCTTACACCCTGTTGAAAGGATTCCATGAGGGATCAAACATCATTCCGGTTTTCCAATCTCACTACCAAATTCACAAAAACAAATTATCTGAATTGCATGATGTTTCTTCACATTCATCTTGTCATTATCTGTTGATACTCCGCTCACAGGGATGAGGTCAAAACAAAGTAAGATTCTTTTGTAAGCTTCAATAGCTGTAACGACAAGCAAACAAGAAAATGCTTGTAAGTAAAGGGAAAAAAATATTTACCTTTTTTGTCTAAATTGCTTTATTTTAGTGAAAGACATTTTTTGTCTGGTCTAGCATTATCAAGATTGCGTAATCTTTTATCCTCTTAAAAGTGTTGAAGTGTTTCCACTGATTAGTATTAAAAATGTATATATGGTATACTACAAGTTTCTTTCTTTTTTTTTTTTTAATTATTATTTTTTATTTTGTCTTCTATATAATTGACTCCTTACAATGTTTATGCTCCCTGGTAAAAGTGCACTGTACATATTACCATCTTCATGCTGAGAATTCTGATTTAAGAAAGAAATTATATTTTCTTCTGTAACCTTCTTCTATTTGTTAATCAATTTTTCTATTACAGCATCACTGTTTCTTTTAGTTTGAAAAATCTGATACAATTTAATGAACATTTTAATTTTGATCTCATTCAATCCTGAGTAAAAAATTGTCTCAGAGAAGAATTTAATGAACACAAACTTGGAAGTTTGCCTATGCAATATATTTTCCCTTCTGGTAATCAGTCTTGCTACCTCTAGCTGAAAAGGATTGTCAATTGATATGTGATCTATAAATCTTTACCCTGAGATAAAGATAGGTTGGAAAAATAATCAGGGACATCTTAGGCTTTTTGGAAAATGTCTTCCAGAATCAAAAGAATGAATATTGATATGTATCATGTTAGAATATGATACATCTGAAATAATGACTTTTATAGAATGAATCATTCAGCTCCTTTTATTACACATGCTTTGGCCGATATAATAATTATTTTCAAAACATTTCATGTTACTAAGCCTCTAATTGTTTTACATAGTGGTGTTTCTAAGATGAGCAAACTGCTCACCTGGCAGAGATGTCAGTCCTTTTAGCAAGTCATTGACGAAATCAGGAATAAAATCTTGATCTCTTGGATCTCACCTTTTCATACTTCATTAAGTTTGTATGTTGTTGCCACTGAAGAAATTGTATTGTAGAGTTAGATAAATGAAACAGGGACTTTTATTAAGAAATCAAAGAAGTGTGTTGAGTTATTTTTTTGAAAAGGGAAAAGATAATATTAGACACAAGAAAATTTCCTCTTTTCCTGTTGTCTTTTAACTGTCTAAAACATCAGCTGGATGGTTGATGGAAACAATTCTGATATCAGATCTGAATGGATGAGTGGGTGAGAAATTGGCTTATAAAACAATTTTCGTTAGAGTAGGTGCTCAGATGTGGCAACAAAAATCTGATTTCAGAGTAAGTCACTAAAGGCCACTCATATTCCCATGAATCATTGCAGGGGTGGATGACAAACCTCCAAAATCATATAGAAGGCATAACCAAAACTTTAAAAGAGCTTTGCTACTTCCACTGTCAAGCTCTGCCATCTTGTGTCCAGTTAGAAGATCAATCTGGCTTCCCCATAGAACTGGAAGTGTGGGGCTTTGTGATTTCTTCTCATGTGATTTCTCCTCACACTTTCTCATATAAGATGAATGTAGGAGTAAATTAATTGGCCTGTGATTACAGTGGTCATGCAGTTAGTAGTAAATGCTTAAGTGATATTTGGTTTATAAGTAAGGATCATGTATTTAATGTAATAAATGAGGTTTTAAGAATTGTATCAAACTTGATTGATTGAACTGGGCAAAATTTAATGTGTTTGTGTCAGTTCTGGTTGTGAGCCATTCCATCCTGCCTTCAGATTTACAAATTTCTAGCACCATTTAGAGAGTTCTGTAGAATCCCTCTAAGTCAGGAGAAAAAGTGCTTCTTTACTTGGCAAAACATGGGTTGTAAATTGAATTGGCTATCATTGGTCTGAGTTACAAAAACTTAATCATGGCAGTCATTAATGGATTAGCTGAAAATGCTATTAAGGTACAGAAAGATATTTATTGTGTGTGACATCTTATGCAGCCTACAGTGAGAAAGCTTTAAAATCCTGGCTCTGAAGAGAGTCCCTCTGAATTCTCTTTAAAACAGGAAATTATGCTAAAACATAGGAGGTCTGTTACAAAAAGTGAGGGACAATAATTAATTACTAGCTGTATGAAGCAGAAGTGAAGCTATTAGGGAGACAGGGTAATATTTTTAATGGAAAAAGGCAATCAAAAGCTTTTACATACAAAAGATCTGATGTACAAAGCAAACATCAAGCTTATTAAGGTTTGAGAATAATTGCAAATACACTGTAAAATTACAGAGAGGAGAAATGACCGGTTGAGAGTACCTCTGGAGCAAAGATACGACTTGGCATTCTTTGGATTTTGGGATTGTGTCTTTGGAACAACATGAGATTTGTCACAAAAAGGGTTTGGAAATCCTTAATGGGCCATAGAAAAATGTTTCCTCCAGTCTAATGAGATTCAACTGGAAAGAGTGTCTTTAGGATACAAACTTCTCTGTATTCTGTGGGTTTCTCCTAAGGATCAATACTGAGAGACTTGGAGGCTTTTTACTGAGAGACTTGGCTTCTTTTTTGAGGGTTAGGGATTTTGTTTGCTGTAACTGTATTTGTGTGAACTCACTTTATTGCTTGAAGATTGTTTGATTTTATTTGGAGACTTTCCATGACAGTATTTGGTGCAAGAAGAAAAAAATCCAATTGTAGGATTCATGCGTAGGATCTATAATGTCAATGATTTTGTGTGGGTAGCTTTTACTGAGGTAGGTAGGGGATGTGTTTGCAAATTATATATTTGTTGCTTTGACATTTACTTCCATTTAGGTTACTGGTTTGAAGAAGTCTTCCTTCGTATGAAAAGTCTGAGAGTTTGGAATGCTGTCGGAAGGCTTAAGAAGAACACACTGTGACCATTTGGGGGATGTTAATTTTTAGTATAAGTTTTAACATAACATAACATAACATAACAAAACAAAACATAACATAGCAAACATAACATAACATAATAAAAATAATATGATATAAATATCCCTCTGTTTATTGGTATGTCAGAACATGAGATGACAAGGAAGACTTTTCTGATTTTTAAGTTTGTATATAAAATCTGTGTTGAAAGACTAATCTATTTCCATGGCAGAATGTCATTGTATGCGGAACACACACTGCTGGTGAAAATAGAGAGTATTCTTCTCAGAGCAGCTGCATATCTGAGCCAGACACTTATATAATCTATGTATGGCTAGACTGGGATTGTTTTTATTAGTGTCTTTGAAATGATTGCTGGTTTTGCAACAGTATCTAAGTGGTTTATGCATTTCTAGGTTGCCATTCATTGCTAATTGTAGAGACCAGAAAACTGATGTACAAAAATGCCCTAAAGCAACAAGTTGATTGATAGATAGTAACTACTGAAGTTGTGGTGGGGATCAATAAAGATTTTAGATAATAGCTTCATTATCCAGAATATGTGCCTTAGTTGTACACCAATCAAAATTACTAACTTGAAAATCACCGCTAGTCTGCAATGAATGCTGTCTGTAGGTACAGATGCTCCTCAATTCCTTGCAAGAGGGATTCTGAGCATTATACTTATATAAATAAATACCTCTCTGTAGATACGGATGAGCAAATCGTGAAGAGATGATACCCTTCTCCTCTGGTCAGGTGGATGCTCCTGACCTTGAGAAGTTCCAGGAAGGGTGGCCTTCATTATGTGCAGAATTCTGGGCACAGCCCCTGTGGAAGTGCTGCATGCTGTACTGTCTACAGAGTCCTCCCCTCTTTACACTGTAGTCTTGTTACTTGGAAGAATAGTGGTTCTAGATTAATGCTGATCAAGGATGATTTTACTTTCAGAAGTGTATGGTAGCAATGAGCACCTCTGTCTTCTAAGTCTCAAGATGTAGACAATAAATACATGGCACAAGCAAGCTGGACAGTAATTTTTTGAATTTAAGTACACGTTTCTATTGATCTGTGTTGAATGGAAGCCTGAAACTTGGCCTGTTGTTGCTTTTAGAAGAAGTTTCTCAGGTAGGGATTTCCATTTGCTATTGATAATCTAAGCCTGATATTTTAGCTGAATTTAAGATTTAGAAATCTGCAACTGAAATGATTAACATTCATAGTGAAAGACATGTATCAAAAAATCTCAACATTAATGCATTTATTCTGTAAAAAGTTAGTTTTGTCTGTAAATGTTATGTTAGTCCTAAAATGTCTGACTCTGCATTAAGCTATTTCCATAGAAATGAAAAGCTAAGCAAATTGTATTTTGGTAACAGTCTTGATATTTTTATTATTATTATTATTATTTAATTTCATTTTTGCAATGTAGAAATGGAATTCATTTGTAACAGAAATTATTGCTATTTTTATGAAGTCTTTTATGTTGGCATTTAATGCCAACAATACCAGATTTTAGTTTTATTAGGTATACAAAGAATATGCAGGGTTTTCTGCTGATACAGACTAAAGCAAAAATGCTATAGGAAAATAGTCAAAAATTAAAAAAAAAGTTCAATGCCTAAAAATTTAACTTTAATGAAATTTAACTTTGGCGGCAAATGTAAGCCATCAGTGGAATTACTTTTGATGCGTGAACATCTGCCTATGTCTGCAAAGTCTTAATAGGAAAACAGCCTTTTGCATTTATTTTACAAACTAGTATGTCAATTGGTACAACAAGGCCTTCCAGGGTGTCATGGCAGAGAGTCATTAAGGAATTCATCTGTAGATCTGTAGTTGTTAATTTTAACTTTTAACTCGTGTTGAAGCCAGAGTGGAAGAGGTGTGACTCATTGGTTTAATAAATTGAAGATGTGATACTTATCGTATCATGCTTTTGTGTATTTTTGCCTGTGGAAAATAAAGGCCTTTACTGTAGTAGCCCTATGAGCCATTTTGGTTTAAGATTTAACTTAGATGGTTTGTAGTCTCGTTTTACTGCCCTGATTTGTTGGCTCACACTGCTGCTCACTGGCAGGTCTGCACTCAGATATTAGAGTTCATTTTTTCAGTTACATTTTCTGGGATACGACGATTCCTTATTGCTTCTGACACTGTCTTCTTTGAGAGGCTAAGTTTGGATTATTGAAAATTACTGTTTTTTGTTTGTTTGTTTGTTTGTTTGTTTATTATTAGTTTTTTAGTAGGATGTGAATCCATTTTCTTAATCAATGACACTCCAATATAATAAATAGTTTTGACATAATTTAGCATGTTTTCCCAGCTAAACTCTCTCCAGTGCATTATACAAAAATACTGTCTTCCAGCTTCGGCAGACTGTCAGCGTGAAACCAAACTTTCCTTTCCTTTGAGAATGTTTCATAACTGGATTACTGTCCTACCTGAACTAAGTGATTTGCTCTATTTCTGAAACACATTCTTGTTCTTATGTCAGTAATTGAGGTCTAGTCTTATTTTTCATTTAAACAAAATTAGTGATTACCTTCTGGAAGTCGTGCATTGCATACATACATGCAAGTAAACACTTTGTACAAGTGAAAAAAATGTAAAATAGACATAGTGGCATTATCTGCATAATGACTGAAAGAGTCACTATCTGTTCAAGGTGTTACCTGTATATTATTGGAAAACTGTACATGCTAATAAAGAATCATCCAATACTGAGCCACTGAAACTGGAAAACTTCTATTGGATTATGAATCTTATATGCAAAAATATTACATCAGAATAAAAAGTCTGCTCCTATTTTCTTTACAGTGACTGAAGGGAGTAATATTTGCTGAATTCTAATCAAGCATGGGAATAAATGTACTGCTTCAGAGAAGAGCAGAGATGATATAGGTTTTTCATTCCAATAAATGTGCAGGGAAATATAGTGACATATGATCGTAATTTAAAGTCCAGTTTTGAAATCTGTTCTGCACCCAGAAGCTCCCATTGTGACACTTATGGTCAGACTAATTAAACAGCTCAGTAGATAAGATGCTAAACTCTTTTGAAAACTTCATTACTGTTTTTAATTTTTAATGAGAGGTGAGCTTTTGAAAATCTGGACCACATAATGAGATCCTTCTGCTCCTTGGATCTGAGTGCAATCCAAAACCAATAAAAGTCACTGAACTCAGTAATCTCGGGTCAAAAGCATTCACTTTTAATTTCCAGATGGGTTGAAATAGTTCTGAAACTCATGATTATGGGACCTTGTAAAAAAAAAATAAAATAAAAAGAGAAAGATAGAAGAAAAGGTCAGTATCCTACTGGTCCACTGGAAAGGTTTATTGGGTAGTGTGGTTTCCAGAGAACAGTATGGAAGGCCAAAGGTAATTGTTTGTTTGTTTGTTTGTTTGTTTTGTATTTACAAATAAGTTTTTTTGTTTGTTTGTTTTTACAGCATGGGTTCAGAAAGGCAATTGAATTTCATGAAAACACTTAAGACAATAAATGTATGAATTATGAGAAATATGCTCTATTCGTGTCTTCATGTTTGTTTCTTCTACTATATTTCAGTCATCATACACAATTCTCACATAAAGCCAGTGACAAGCAGTGCAGATTTTATTGACTGATAATGATGCAGAGAAAGAGTTACAATTACTGAATAAATTTTAATCACCCGCTGAGCTGTGTCACCAAACATAGGGTATGAAACAACACAGAGTAATTCCAGCTACAGATATCTTCCTGAGCATTTGCTACCTGGCACTCTGGGGTGTTTCATGGTTTTTCTGGGGTGTTTATAGGTTTTTAAGTCTGGAAGAGATATCTTCAGTATGACATTCTCTGCAGACTGCAGAATTACAGTAACAAAGGGAAGCGCTTCTACAGAAATTACCTTAAAGAAATGTGTTTTGAATGGCAGTGTTTCTCTGGCCTTTTATGAGGTCTTAGATTTTCTATGTTATAGCACTAGGAATTATAGGATTGGCTGCTAATTTAGATATGCATCATTATTACCATAATATGTAACCCTTTATCATCTAAGGGAAATGTCTATGGCTCTTAGTTAAATTTATTCACCTTAACAATGCTCATTGTGTTGTTATCCCAGCCACTCCTTTTTGAAAGCTTACTAGATGCAGTAGTAGGACTGCAGGTGTAGTAATATTAAGTAGTAATCCCAAAAGACTTTACACAATGTTTGGTGTTTTTTTGGAATGTGGCTGATCACTGGGATTTTTGGAAATATCTGTGTGATTTAAGGCAAGGATAAAACAAGTAACTTTGATGTGTGAAAACCAAAAGTTTCTTGGTAGTTTGCATGGTTGCATCAAGTAAGAATCCATTTATTGCCAAGTACATTATTTTCCAGAAACTACTTTCCAAAGTTTAAGTATGCACATGAAAAAAGCAAATTCTTGGCATTAAACATCAATTACTAAATATTTTTAAAAATACATTTTTAAATTCTATTATTTTTTCTTGTTGCCCAGCATCCTTTTGAAAGGTTAAATTTTAGGCTTTGGTTTAAATTCCTCTTCCTGTGCCAAAATTCTACTGAAATCACACAAATATATATTTAGACAATTTGCAAAAGTGCCTGCAGTACTCAGTATTTGCTTTACTATGGATTAACCATTTCAATTTTAGAACAAGGTAAAACTCTTTTCAGCAAACCTTCACTCCACAACTTTTTTTTTTTTTTTTTTTTTTCCTCCAAACATGGACTAGACTTTGAGTCTTCTGCCTCCAAAACTTCTCCAACCTTGGGAATATTTACCACTACAGGGAGCAATGTTGTAAGAGATGGAGAGCCATCTATCTAGCAAGGAAATGTTCCCAGAAATACCATGTTCTTGTTCCTGCTCTGTATTTACAAGGAGGAATTTGAAATAGACTCTCTCACTCTCTCATATCACAAGTGAAAAGAGTGACATTAAAGGGAACAGATGGAAAGGTAACTCTTGATTTACACCTTTCTTCTGCTTTTATTTAAACTTCCATGATTAAGTAGTGTGAATTTTGCCATGAGGAAAAAAAAGGTTCTCTTAAACTGGAACAATTTTGCATGTAAATTAAACATGTAAATAATTATTTCCATTGATTTTTTCAGCTTTCTAGTCAAAGAAAAAGCCCTAGATTATTCATATAGCTCAGATAAAAATACACTTCAGATATAAATGGTCATACTCTTGTCTACTTCCAATAGAAATCTTTCACTTAATTTTCTAATGATATTTTGATATATTTTTTTTTTATCCTTGTGATTCATTAATCTTAGCCTAAATTATATAAAACATACAGCTGACTTCAGTGTGCTGTTGACTGTAATATATGAGAAGTCATTCTACACAGACTAAATTTAATAAGTGTGTTACCAATCTACTCCTGTCTCTATTACTCTAAGTGTTTCTAGAGCAGGGAATGTGATTTCTCACAGACTCTCACTTGGAGTGCGCTGCTTAATTATTCATCCTGAAATTTAATTTCAAAGCTTGTAATCATTTAACTGTTTAAAATGGAATTTGTCACTGAAACAAGACAAGAGGAATTAGAGCATTATTTAACACTTACTCATTTTATTTTCAGCTTAACTTAAAAACTGGCTCATTTCATGCAGTCTCAGCAGGCCATGGGACAGGGCACCTATGAGATTGATTATTTTGGTTCAGCTGGAGTAGATACTTATGAATGGATTTATTTTTTATCTTTTTCCCCTAAGGTGTACCATCTTTATTTTGCTCTTTTTTTCTCTTTTCTCTCTCTCTCTCTGGTTTTTTTTTTTTTCCTTTTTTTTTTTTTTTTTTAAATCAGAATGTTTCCTGTTAGTGAGAGGAAGATGCATCTTGCGTATCTATAACTAGTCCCAGACTACTAGAGTGGTTGAAATACTTTCTTTGCAATACTCCTGCTTTCTGTGGTCCTACTAACACAAGACAAAAGGTCTGTGATTTGAAACCCATGCGTACACATGAAAATGAGGAAAACACTTTTTCCTGCTGTCAGATGCACCTCAGATTAGTGTGTGACATGTTGCAGCAAGTGACCTCTCTATGCCCTGAATTTCTGCTTCAATGGTCAGAAAAGTAGGGGCTAAGGCAGTACGTATTGTCTATGCACTTGAAATATGCCAATACTTGGTGTCAGCATAAACTTAGTGGCAAATAGCTGTCCTTCTAAGCATCTGAGTTTTCTTCAAAGCATCTGAGTTATCTCCTAAATTGACTTTTATAGAAATCTGCTAGGAAGCATGAGAGGATGCGATCAGACAGTTGTGATGCTGCAAGAGATGTACATTCAAACTTTGATGGCACTAAGACTTGCTTTAGAAGATGGTTTGTCCCTCATCCAAGCATGATGCAGCAAGCAGAGATATACTTCACTGTAGCAAAGTTGATCATCACTCTGATTTGTTTTTGGGGTTGGATCAGTGCCTCCTGGTGCAGAAAGAGTAAGCCTGAAGCAGGTTGCTTTCTCCATGATGTTTCCTCCATGGAGGACTGGGCCACTGAAGGCACCCCAGGGGTGTATTCCTCCTCTGGCTTTACTACAGTGCTTTTCTGTGAGTCTCCTAGATGTATGTCTGTGAGAAACAATAATTAATCACCAGTTATTCACAGACACTTTCTCAGAGCAGCTGAGAATTTCCCAGGATGCTGGAAAAGAGTTACAGAAGCTCAGCCTCTGCATCCACCATCATTAAGACATTTTCATGAATTAAAGGTAACCCTACCTCACTTGAAACTTTGTTTAAAATTATCACTGTAGGAAGATGGAAAAACACTATAAATTGCAAAATATCCTCATCAAAGGAGTGTGAAGCCCTTCCCCAAAATTAAAATATCAGGAGGTTGTAATATCTCTTGACTTTTGAATGATCACATTTCTCTTAAATCTAAGATGACCACAGACAAGAGAAAATAGAGTAAAAGGAAACTTGCACAGATTTTAGTCGCTAAAAATCATTTTGACTAGAATCCTATCTTATATTCATCTTGGCCTGCTGTTACATTTGGGGAAAATGAGTAGTGGTATTTAGGAGGGGGCTACAAGTTTGGGTTAATATTCCTTTACTTCAGGAGAGCCAGAATCTGAACATACCTCATACGTTTGCATAAGACAAAAGCAAGTCTTGTTTTGTTATTAAATCCATACATCATCTGAGATCTTTAAATTTATAAAAATGTTACTTTATTTGTCATGGTATGTTAGGATCTCTTATGTGAACTCAACTGTGATATATGAAAAATTGGAAAAATGTGTCTTCAATCAAATGTTTAAAGAACATCCACAGATCTTTAAATGAGAAAATTAAACGTACTCTTTAATGTAGACATCCTGACAAAATTATTGAATTCTTCAGTAGTGCTGTTTTGAAGATAATGAGAGGGTAAGAACTTAAATTAGGTCTGAGCAACAGTTCACTATTTCTTAAACCAAGACTGGAAAGTACAGCAAAATGATGAAAAGTAAAATCTGAATCTTTTCAAGGCCAATCTCTGCGCTTCTGTTTTGTGAAAGTGAGGTTCTGTCAATACAGATAAAACAGATCTTAGAACAAATTTAAGTAATCATATCCTATAATATAAACACTGCTCTCAGCTTAAGGAGACACAACTAGGAATAATTATTTTCATACTATGTGTTGAAGTTAAATAAAAGTAGTCTTAAACATCTTGCCATTTTTGTGAGCCTTAATTTAGTATCTATTTTAAACTTTAGTTTTACGGTTGAAATTTCCTTAATAAGACATTAAAGTTTAACAGGAAACTCAGCAGGAACAAATGATAAGAAAGGAAAAAAACAACAACAACAACAAAAAAAAAACAGTACAATATTACTTGTCCAATTTATTTTTGACCAGAGTTCTGTATCCTTTCTTGCTATTCATATACACTGTCTCATCAATTTTCTGTATTTTCAGTGTCTATATAAAGTTCACTGACTCATAGATCAATTAGACCAAATGGATTCCTGCTGATAGAAAGCAGTGTATCCCAATTTAGAAGCTTATATGAGAGAATCTGAGGATAACAACCTAACATAATAGTAGAGACAGGAAAACAAAGGAGAGAAATGCTGCTAAATGTCTGTGCTTTGGTTTAGGGGATTTGTACAAATGTATTTGTCTAATTACTTCCCTCTGGACACATGCTTCTTACGAAATTATTCTTTTTGATTCAGTCACATTTTATATTAGACCAATAATCAATACATTAATATTTTTTTCTTGCTAGAAAGAGGCAGACAGTTCTTAATGGAAACAGTTGAACAGATGAACAGTTTCAGAAACTCTGCTTTTATATTTTGGTGGTACCTATAATATATAAAGAACAGCAGAGATTTTTAGCATCTAAAATAGTATTCAAATTTATTATTTAGTCACACTTCTTGTTATTAGAAGTTCAGTGCTATGAAATTATTTTTGAGTTTAACATAAGTGTTTGAAAAAATGTAAACATAAACGTTGTCTGCTTTAGCACAGTAGCTTTGACACAAAATATTTTTAATGACTTTTCATTTTATGTGGCTCATAATCATTTGTTTTCTTAAATATTAAGAAATAAATGAAATTATTATAAATAAATTATTTCTGGGTATTAGTTTCTCGTCTCTGTATGCAAAAATAAGTCAGGATTCACACCACGGAAATTAACACATCATCACCCCTGCAAAACTATTGGGAATAACTTTGACATGTAAGCTTTAATTGATGGTTACTTGGGGAACTGATTCATTTTTCATCTTCTGTACCCGTGATGGGAGAACACATTTTCTGTAAAGGAAACAGACTTCAATAATATTTTCACTGTGAAACTGCAAGATGAACGTATAAAGCCAGGCTGTTATAAAACTCCTAAAGTAGTAAACCATTGTCCCTCTGTTGCTGCTGTCCTCTGAAAGAGCTGAACTGCAGCTATCAGTCAGCTCTGCCAGGTCACATTTTCTGAGCAGGTTAGATCTCCTGGTGTAAACCAGCAGCGAATTGGAGATACAAAGCCTTATGCCCAGGTATTGTTTCTACAAGCATTTGGACAAGTACCAGGCAATCTGCCACACAATGGCTACGAACTGGGAAGGAGTCGGCTGAGTTCTTATATGTGAGGAATTAGCAAAATAAAACCACTTCCAAGTAACCTAATCTCTGTAAAGCCATGATTATGCCTTTCTTCTACACCTGTGATTAAATATAGACGAACATCTAATGCTTGAAGAACAACTTCTGTTCTCCTGGTACATCAAGGGAACAACTTAATTCTTTCTAATTCCTGAATAAAAGCTCTGCTAAAACATTTGCAGCTCTTTTTCTTCAATAAATTCTCTTCCTTTTGGTCAGTGTACCTAACCAATGCAAAAGATGATTCAAAGTGAATATTTCAAAGTAATATTTCACAAGAGTGGAAATTACAGTAATCAGTGATTAAAATTTCACAAAGTTTTCACCTAACAGGTGGTAGCTGGGAATGGTTCTCTAAGTGTGCACACCATACTGGGAGTCTGAAAATAAAATACAATTATGTCAAATCAGTTTTTAAACACCTGTGGTTTAAACTAATTATTTTCTTAGTATGTTCTGCACCGAGTTAATATTTGTTGTTATATTTTGTTAAAATCATTCCAAATTTGGTAGTTGTTTGGATAGGAAAGGGAGCAATATTGAAGAAAAAAATGACAAAGAAAAACATTGTGCAATAAAGGTCATATTCTTTTAATCCCACAAACAATGTTAATTCAATGGTGATATTTACCTTTTATAATGCAGGAACAAACGAACAAAAAAGTAGCATATTTATTAAAATGTATATAGATACAGCACTCATCCATGTGTTCAGTTATGCTGAGAAACTGCCAAAAAAAAAAAAAAAAAAAAGTAAACGACTTGATTTTAAAGGACTAAAACAATATCTAAATGAAATATTTATATTTGTTTCCAATTACATCCATATATCACAGTGACTGTAATATTATACCTGTCACCCAAATTCAGCTATACTCAGAATATCCTTAAACCTACGGAAAAAATACGTTTCTTCTACAAGGAAGATATTTATGCTTGTGCACAGTACTCTTAGGTTTATCTCTGAAATAGCTGACAATGACTGTTCTCATTGAGACTGACAAATTAAATAAATATTTTGCTCAGTTGATATGGAAATTTGTTCACTGCTGAAATAGCTGTCTGTCAGAGTAGTTACACTTCTTCATTTAATCCCTTAAAAATGATACCAAATTAAAAGGGATAGGTTTAATTTTTTTATTGATGTAGTCTAGCATACAGGTCATATAAATTCCAGCACACTCACATCTAAACTGATGTGTCTACACAGCATAGGCCTGCAGTGGAACTTGAATTCCTGCCTGGCTTGGCTAGTGTTGTGTTGCCTGGTCACAAATCCATGCTTGGGTCTGAGGCAGGCTCCAGAGCTTGGAGGAGCAGGAGCCCCCATCCCTGCTCAGCCTGACTGTACCCTCAGATGCCCTGTTTGCAGTGTGATATAACATGTGAAGAGTTTGGGCAAACAAGCAAGCCAGGAGCTGCTTCTCAGAAAACCTAATGTCTTGTACAACAAAGAAAGGCTGCGGCAACATAAATGTAACAAACTGAATGCATGTCACAGACCATGATGATGAATGAATGACTCCTGGGAGCACCTGTGAAGAACACACAGAAATATACAGAACCAATGCAGACTGTAAGTGGCTTCAGTGAAAACTGCGTGACAGTATATACCAGTAGGAACGAAATTCTAGGGAAAAAAATAAGGTATAGAATGGATGATTATAAGAGAATAAAATCTAAGAGAAGAATTATTTTAACTTCTAATTCATGTTTGTTTCCTTTCCTCCTCCAAAAGGACTGCAGACCATTTACATACCATGTGCTATGCTTTTACTACACCTCTAATTAAATTTGTACACACTCCAGAAATTCAGCATACATCAAATCTTTCTATATCAGTTTCAAGTCCCACCTCTTACTAGATGTGCATCATGTATTAGCACATTTTGCCACTTTTTTCGTGGAATAAATTCTAATAAAATTCTAAAAAGCAAACTAACAAAAAAACTATTTATTTATTTATTTTATTTTTAATAGTTCTGCTTCTCCTTGAATTAAGCCTCTTCTAAAAGAAGCCTGGCAAGTATTGCAGGCCTTCAGGCTTTCAGTCTCTCTATCACCTGGGGGTATTTCTTCCCACATAGCTACAGCTGCTGAACTGTAGATGTTTGTATCTCTACCATGCAAGTGCAATACTTAGTCTACTGAAATATTCAGCCTACTTGATAATTTTTCTTAATCTTCACATCTGAGGATCTGAATCTTTAAGATTCAAACTTTATTTTTCAAATTTTGTAATATTTCTCCTTGTGAAGAACTGAATGTTTCAAACTGGACTGCAGAACCTTAGGCAAACTTTCCTCCCTGAACTGGGAAGGAAGGAAAATCAGACTTCTCTGTTTGAAAACTGGCACTACTGCTGCTAAAGGCAATGACAATTGCTAAAGGCACTTCTGACAGTTTTCTCCAGGGAGGTTTGCTCCAAGTATGATTTATAGTATGACCTACAAAATGTAGCCTGAATGGGTTTTTCAAGGGTATTTACAAGCACAGTCTAAAGCACTGTTAAACTTTCTGCTTCTCATTTGCTTTCATGTTTATAATCATATTTGAAGTGTTATTACTTCCAGTAGTCTAGTCTTTAATATAATTAGATGTAGTAGTTAAGCTGTTTGATATTATATAATGTAGCACTTTTTCTTTATGCTATATTTTTAAGCAGGCAAAACAAATTCAGACTTTATCCAAGCAAGCAGAATTCCCACAAGACAATTCAAGTTATAGTCAAATTAGTGGTATGCTGGAGGCAAATTAATTCTGTTCTTCATTAAAATCTTTTTGTGGTCTGGGATGCCTGGCAAAAGTATTAGTTGTAACATAAAGCACGTATCCTGAGATGTTAAATACATATGGAAGGATTGTCTCCATATAAAATAAATTAGAGGCCACATAGCTGAACACAAATCTTCTCGATACAAGTTTTGCTACCCAATAGTTTGAAGATTTCTGTTTGTCATTTTGGATGGGTATTGCTATGATAGCAGTATGAAGAGACTATGACACAAGAGCAGTATAATAGGAACATCATCATGAGGAATAATATTGCTGAAAACTAAACACAGAACAATGCATTTATCAATACAGTCTTAGTAGCTGCTGACTATTTAAATTAATCAACATCAGCATTTCTTACACTAAGAAAATGTTCAGCTGATGTAAGAATTACTGGATTTTGGATTAAATGATAGCTATGGCTTTAAGCTTTGGTTCTGCTGGATGAGAATACTTCCTTCAAATATCATCTGTAGAAATATCTAAAGAAGAGGGTGAAAAAGTCTCTCAGACTTTAGCTTATTCTTTCTGTATGGGGAGATATGATATGTCGCTTTTGAAATTCTTTTACTATTGGAGTCAGGATCAGCTGTGGCTTTGGCCATTATGTGCAATGACAAGTCATACTGCCAGTGGCTGGATGCAGCCACTTACAAATAACTGTTAGAGTATTTCTAACTCTTCAGGTGCAAGGTTGATTTGTCTTACTGGACATCGTCCACTGACTAACATGGAATATTGCTTGTCTCTAAGCTTGGTGAATTTAGGGCTTGTGAAGGCTGATGGCTTGCCAGCCCTTTCAGCTACAGTCCTCTCACCATTGGACAGCAGGAGCATAGTTTTTTTCTCCCACTGTTTCTTTAGAAACTCTCAAAATTGGGTGAAAGGATTATCACAGCTCCATCTGCGCTCACTCCTCTGCTTTTCCAGAGTTCTGCTCTTACTGAAACATGAAGTGCTAAATAAGGTCTATAAAAATTACCTAAGAAAAATCAAACTTCTACAACAAATTTACATTTTTTTCTCTTAAGAAAATGTTAGTTCTCCGATAGAAGTAAGATAATACAGAGACAGAGCGTGCATGCAAGTTCATTTACTGCAATTAAGCACACACTGTACTGTAAGTATTCAGGTCAGTGTAGTGACAGAGTGACTTCACACTCTTCCTACTGTCACAGTGAAATGTCATCCATTGCCAGGGTATGAAGCATCACTCGTGTTCCTACCATAGGGACTCTTTTGCTGCCACTTCCAAGAGCTATGGTATATGCAACAGGAAGTCTTACATGTGATAATGAGAAGCAAAGAAAATTTCATAGTTACTGGTACCTAGAGCTATACAAGACATGGAAGAGGATGGGTGTGATTTGTTTTTCATTATGTGAAATTTGCGATCCTTGAAAGTCACCAAAAAACAACAACCAATTAACAACCAACCAAAAAAACCTGTTGATTTGTTTATGAAATGTAGAAGGTGATACATTTAATTATTAATATTCAAACCTTTACTCATGTTAAAGTATTGCTTTCTGTCTTCAAAAGCAGTCACTCTTGTTAGAGAAAACAATTCCCCACCCCCGCAAAAAAAAAAAAAAAAAAAAAAAAAGTTGGCTTTTATAGGTAACTTGAGTTAGGTTTTTGCTAGCAGCTTTACTTAGGTTTATATTTAAAATCCTGAGCTACTGCGTGGAAAAGTTCTTCCTACATACATTGTGAATGCTGCAAAAGGAGAGTTCTTGCTATGCAGTTTACACATTTCATTTGAAGTTTTGCTTTTTACAAATATTGAATTCTTATATTTTTTTTCAGTCCAGTCTTTTGCAGCTACTATAAATAATTCCTTGGCTTTTAAGTACATTGTCTATGCTTTGAACCAAAGTTAGTGTTTTGTTTTACATTTATTTTTCTTGTGAAAACCTTCTGAAATAATTTTAATGGTTTTGAATGGTAGTTTCCCTCTGGACTGCTACTTCTTACATTCAGTTTAGCTAATTAGGGAATCAGGCAGAATTATCTCAAATCTCAAAGTAAGGAAACAAATGTGCAATGCTATCCTTAAGAAGAACATTTTATTGAGGTCAGAAGACAAACAGAAACTTCTTTTCTGTAGGTCGCCTTGAACATTACAGGTGTTTTATCTGTTTCTTCACAGGTTGTTCAACTGTGGTCCCTTCAGGAGGAAACCTGCTTTAAGCATAACAGTGGTGCACCTGAGGGTATACCATGTGGCTCCCCAGGTGTTAATGTAAAGCAAATTTATCTGCCAAAACAACCTGTGCAGTACAACATGTAACTAACATGGATAATGTATGTGACCCACGTCATACCAGGTGCAGCCATGATCTGATTAGATGGACAGAAAGAGATCCTTTGCGAAGGTATAGATCTCTCTCTCTCTTTTTTTTTTTTTTTTTTTTTTTTTCCTGCTTTTCTCCCTGTAGACATGGCCCTGGCCCAAGTACAGCATGTTTTTCCATCTAGTGACTTGGATAACTTAAGAGGTTGCATTTCCCTGTGTCAGAAATGCAGCAATTCTGAATTGTGAGCTCGGGCAATAGAAGCTTATGTTTCAGATCAAGAAGTTCCAGTCTTAATCTCTGCAAATAAATTGCATAGAAATGTTATTATTCAGGGAGAAGTAATATGAAGTTAGAATTAAGTGCTTTGAGGTCTACCAAAAGCAGGAATTTTAAGTTTAATGTCACAATCTGCATCTATTATTTCACATATTTTATAATATGTGAAATATTTTATAATACATACTTTTTTATAATACATATTTTTTTATAATACAAACTTTTTTTTTTATAATACATACTTTTTATAATACATACTATTTTATAATACATACTTTTAAATAATACATAGTTTTAAAAATGGAAAACTTAATTGACTTCAAAGGACCTTTTGCTCAGACCCTATGTGAGAAGCATTCTGAAAATGTAAGTGCTTTTACCTCAGCTGAAATATGCTGCATTCCTCAGATTAATGTGTTATCAATACACAGGAGATTAGATGCCTTTTCAGACCTCGTTTCTTGGAAAGTTCTTATTCCTTAAAACTGCATTTAAGAGTTTCACTGCACTAAGGTCAAACCATCTTATTTCTAATATTTTAACATCCCTAGAGCTATTTTAAAATAATAAAAGTTTGCTTTGATTGTCCTTGTGCAATTACTTCTGAACTGTTAATATTTATCTGTGCTTCTAATTTCTATCCCCATCTCAGCTCAGAAGCACTTCCTGCAATAATCTCTGATTTTTCAGGGATTCCCTTCAGAAGAATATCTGACTACACAAGCTCTGCAGCAAATACAGACAAGATAATTCAAACTCCAGAAGCAGTGGCTTTGGTACCTCTACATCTTCTCATTGCAGCCTAAATCCCAGGCCTTTAGTCTGTGAGACCTGGCAAATGGAGAAAGCTCCTGCCAAGACCTATAGAAAGAACTCAAGTAAGAACCAGGATATTGCAGGTAATAGTGCAGTAGAAAATACAAATAAAAATATGAAATATAACACTGAAAATATGAAACTCAGACAAATGGTAACAAGATTATCACACATTCTTGTGACATCCTAGTGTTGGTGGGACCAGTCAGGATCAGAGCTTTATTACAAACTCTAATTTGCACACACATAGCAAGAAAGTATTTTTGTTCTTAAGAGTTTACAACTGAAACGGGTATGACAAGAAAAGGATTAGAGAAAGGCCCTAACAAAGAATCCAGAACAGAGGCAATAACTAACACTGAAGTCCAGCTCCAATCTCCCAAACTGTAGTCTGTGTTAATCACAATACTGTTTTTTGTCTTCCTCTGCTTTTTAAAAACTAAGCAATAATATGAGCAAACTCTTAACTTTACTGCAACATTTTAAGAGTATTCAGCTCCCATATTTCAAACAAATATCATAAATCTTTTCACTATGATCCTGCTTCAAATGCAATATCAGCTCACTGAAGATTTTTACTGTGTCTCATTTAATGAAAACAACAGTAATCTCAACATGGGTTGTATTATATAAGCTTGGGTGGTATTTAATATTGAAAATATTTCTTAGAATTTAATATTATAATGTTATCTTAGAATAAGAACAAGATGACCTCTTCTGTTTGAAGGGATTCAGTTATGTTCTTTGATGATTTTGTGATCACAAGTTTTATTACAGTTGTGTAAGAGTCTTCCCTTTGCAAAACGATGACTGATAAGATTAACCAACAATGGTTTTGTGATCATATATTCATAAATCATAGACTGGTTTGGGTTGGAAGGGACCTTAAGGCCCACCCAGTTCCAACCCCCTGCCATGGGTAGGGACACCTCCCACCAGCCCAGGCTGCCCAAAGCCCCATCCAACCTGGCCTTGAGCACCTCCAGGGATGGGGCATGCACAGCTTCTCTGGGCAGCCTGTGCCAGGGCCTCACCACCCTCTGAGTGAAGAATTTCCTCCTAACATCTAATCTAAATCTCCCCTCTTTTAGTTTAAAGCCATCTCCCCTTGTCCTGGCACTACACCCCCTGACACAGAGTCCCTCCCCAGCTTTCCCGTAGCCCCCTTTAGGCACTGGATGACCTCTGTAAGGTCTCCCAGGAGCCTTCTCTTCTCCTGGCTGAACAACTCCAGCTTTCTCGGCCTGTCCTCATATGACTGTGTGGCACTTAGCTGCCTGCTGGGTTAAAACACAACACCATGCTCCATTTGTCAGATTCAAATTGTGTGTTTGATAGGACAGCTATAATTTATGTATTCATAGAGATAAATTTTCTTTTCCAAAGACAATTAATATGGAACACTGCTCTGATACTAACTGACAAATTTATAAAAGCTTCTACTTACATGTAATCTTCAAGGAAAAGCCCTTGAAAAATGCATAATAGAATCTTGATTGTGAACCAGTTGCTGTTGATTGAACAGGAAAGGATGCTCTGGCTGGAAGACAGGAATTTTAAAATTTTAACAAAGAAAGGTTATTTATTTTATTTTATTTTATTGTAAATTAAGGTCAAATGAATGCAGCTGTAGATGGTGTAACTATGCCTTTGTCTGAAGAACATATTAAAACTAACATCAGTGGCTAATTTCAGCTCCAAAGGCTTGTTTTTTCTTTCAAAAGAAAGAAAAGTCACTAAAAAGACTGTGGAATAATGCAGTTTTTCTTTTTATGAGACTTTCATAGATATGGCTAAAAATGCCACTCTAATAAATATTCCTTGGTGTTTTTTTGGCACATATATCAACTGCATTTATGTAAATATCCTTGTGTGAGTAACCTATGCTGTCTTGATGGTAGTAGATACAATTTACTGCACCAATTCTTTAAATGAATACAGTTTATGATCTAAATAATTTTATATGATTCAAATAGATATATTTGGACTAAGTACAAGATTATTAATCAATTTTTTAACTTTTCTCACCTGCAAATTCTAAATCTTTCATGAACTATGGAAAGAAATTTGGACACAAAAAACATAAAGCCAAGAAGACAGCCATAACTCCTTTAAACTATGAGCTGTAGTATATATGAGGATGTTACAGTATCCAAATTATATACTAAGAAGTGCAGAATATCTGAATGAACAGATAAAACTAGCTGCTAGTGAGTTTGGGGAATAGATGAATAGAGATTAAGAGACCCCAGCCTTCACCAGGTAACCAAATAATTTCACTTAAAACCAACTCCCTCTCAAAGACAGAGCCCCTAGATTGGGAGGTCTTTTTCAGGATGTTTTTGTTTGGCCTTATGAACCCAAGCTGCTCAGTTAGAGGAGGTGTCCAAGATGCTTTTGCTCATTTTGTGCCCTGGTTGGTGACTAGGGCGTGTTCCTGCAATGTGCATGCCAAACCTCTCCCCTTAGTGATGTCAACAACACAAACCTTCATTTCCTGTTGAGAAGTTTGCTAGCCTCTATGCTACTGTACCAAAGCTAGGTCTCAGTGGTTGCTGTCACATCATTCCCATTCCTCATCATACCAGTTCTCACAGGACCTAGTGAGTGCTCGACCTACAAGTGGGTCACTGGGAAGTTTCACGGGAAGAAAGGTGTATGAGGACAAGCAGGGAAATGCCTAAAAGTTTAGATCCCAGGAGAGTAAGACAGTACCAGCTGACAAATAATATTACAGCTTGCAACTGAGAGAGATTTAGTCAAGTATTTTTATATGCAGCATTAGAGATATAGCAAGAAAATTAAAATGCTTCTTGATTTCTATTCATATTCACATATTTTGTTCTAACATTTTAAAATTTCTCAGTACCATGTATGTCTTTTGTATATATATACTCTGTAAGTGTGTTTTTTGTGTTAAAAGTGAAAGAAAACCAGAGATGCATGTCCACAAAAAGTTATGTGTAATGCCCATGTCACCTACATTTCTCTGAGTTTCATTAAAATTTAGAAGATCTCCTAGAGGATTCTTGAAGCATACTAATTACATTTAAAGTCTATTACTGAAAGTCACAGTGTTACAGACTAATATTTGACTCAGTTGCCATGCTTCCAGTTACAGCAAGAGAAGGAGAATATTAATTTACTCTTGACAGTGTGTAAATTCTTGGGGATTTTTTAAATCTTGTACAAATATTCTGCAATAAAAAGTTCCTGCTAACTTTATTACCAAAGGACGAAGTAATTAAAGAGAAGGTCAATGGAAAAGATCTGCAAATCTTTGATGTTAAAATACATATCACCATTCATTTGGATTATGTTTTCTGCAGTTTAATTATATAAAACTAGTTTTAAAACATTATTAAAAAAAAAGAGAAGCACCTATTTCTCTGGAGTAGCTGAACATCTTCAGAACATATGTTGTTTAGATAAATTAAGAGTAGTATATGCTAGACTTCTAATTTTAGGAACACGTTAAAGAATTGTCTATAAAAGAATGTAAAAGATATATTTCACCCTTGCCAAATAAATAAATAAATAAATAAATAAATAAATAAATAAATAAATAAATAAATGCTGCTTCTGCACTTCGAGGGCATTTAGTTATCACCTTCAGAACTAATGCAATTCCCTGACAGAGACTAAATGAAGGAAAAGATCAAATTTTTCCTTATTTACCATTTCATTTTGGCTTGCTACAAACCTTGTCAATGCCAAGGGCCCATGTCTAAGATGTTTTCTTCATCAGTTTAGGGCCTTCATTCTTAATAACCTGCCAGACCTCAACAGAACTCTGTTCTCAGAGAGCCGTGCACCTGTGAGTTAGAGGAAAGTGGAACAACGGTGATTTGCCCATGCCTAAATGTTGCAGTTACAGCAGCATCTGGAACTAGAGCTCAGAAATTAATTGCAAACCAATCTGCACTGTCCTGTACAGTAAGAAACAAACAACCAAGCTTCGTCTGTTGAGGAGAGATTATTGTGCATGTATTAAAAACACTTGGTCAGTTTGTCTTTATTAGTTTAAATTCACATTTCATTGCCAGACTTCCAGGCATCATGCCATGTAAGAAAAAACGGTAAATACCTCAGGTAAATTTCTCAGGAAACTGCCTCTTGGAAGATTACTCTTTCCTCATGGAGAAAAATAAATAAATAAATTGTTGATACCATGGGTTGTGGCCTTCATGGGAAGAAGGAACTGCATTTTAATTTAGATGGGGCCACCTCAAATTGCATTTACTATGGCTTTGATACTACAGAACTAACCTGAATTATTATATGCCTGAAGACTGTGAATCTACATATCTTTTTTGAGTTAACCACGAGGTCTACTGTTTGATACCTGAGATACATAATTTAATTTGAAAATAAGGAATGGGAATCCTATAAAACTTGCATCATCCTGAACAGAGGAAAACAAGACATAAGAACAAGAAATATGGGCATGATAGGAAGTAAGAATATGCCTGTGTTCCTGAAAGATAAGTGAATCCTTAAAACTCCTATTTGATTGTTTTTTGTTTGTTTGTTTGTTTGTTTTCATGTGAGAAAAGAAGAGAAAATATTTATAACTTTCAGAAACAAAAAAAAAATAAATGCAGATCCTAGTTTTTGGATCAATATAAAAAAAAAAAAAAAAAGATAAAAATGAGAAAACAGCAAAAGCATCCTGACTTCTAGATGTAGTTATGACAACAAAATGTTAGATATGTAACAACTTTTATTAACAGCATGCAGTCTCACTATGGGTCTTCAGTCTGTGGAATTTTATGCCTCACTGCACAGAACAAAGTAGCTGTTCTTCATTGATCTCTCTGAAACACAGAATGCCTAATAATACATGGAAGTGAGGAAAAGTCCAATGTGTTCAAAAGACAAATAAGAGGAATGCAGGTTAGCAGGGTCATTAGATCATGTCCCCTGCTACTTCACACAGCTGCCTCATGGGTTCTTTTCCATAGGTTTTCTATCTGCATTTAAAACAGGTAATATTGTAGGTCCCAATAACTACTTCTATAGACATTCCTGTTCAAATATATAGGTGGTTAATGAGTCTTTCAATTTTCAGCCTAAATAAATTCAGTAATTTTTATGCCAACATTGTCTCTTAGTTAAGATAGCATAGGCAGCCTTGAACTTGCTAGACTTATGAATATTTTCTAGTATACTCTCCTTATACCAGTTCTTATCTTCCCCAGTCATACCAGCCCTCTTTTCCATGGGATTCGTCTTGCTGGACCAGAGCTCTATGGAGTATTTTATATGCACTATACTAACTAGCTTGTCTAATAGCACTGATACTTATCTGTATGTAGTGAAAGTACATCCTATTGAGTACCTGTTTTTATTCTGAATACTATGTGTATCCACATTTATGTCTAATCAGTGATGACACTATTAAAAACCCTAGACTTTGTCTGTTCATTCTGGATGATAAAATCTTAATATATAGAAAACAGTATTCCAGTTTGCAAAGCTAACTGTCTTTACTCCAAGTAAGTGCATTGGTTGAATATTCCATAATTTCTAGGCTAGGATTCATGGCAACTAATTTTAGCTGTCCAAAAATGGAATATCTAGTCTAGAGAAAATTGTAAACAACAGAGAGAGACACATCCATGGGTATTTCATTTAATTTTAAAATAGGTGTAATGAGTAAATTGCTCACTGGGTTTCCATAGGATGCCTTGCCTCTGATTATGGAGAGATCCTGAATGCCCAATTATAACTCTTAGGAAGTTAAAGTCACATGGCTGAGTATCACTTTTTAGCCTTTGATAACCACTTTTGCATATAAAATATCTGATCAGTGTGTGAAAGCCTTTATATCCCATAGCCAAAATATCCAGTTTTAAAATGTCTTTATGAACAATGTATCTGCTATTAATGAAGACACTGAAAGATAAAAAGAGAAATTTATCACAGTAAGAGTCAAGTTCTTTTTAGCAACAGCTTGAAATTCTCATTGTTAGAAACATCTAAAATTTACATATATAATTCTCTCAGCTTCAAATAGTAGGCAAAAGAAAAGTAAAATCACATATTCATATTTTCATCCTTGCAGTATCTGTGTGCTGCAATATGTGGCACCCAACACATGTTATATAATGGAACTAAAGTAGGAACAAGGTTCCTACCAATTTCTTCAATGAAAGAATACTTCAAATAATGTGCAGCTTTGAAGCAGTTGGTTGTTCAAGTCACGACTCAGTGGTGGCAGAGCATCTGCAAAAAGTCATATATATCTATAGCTGCTGACTCATTCCCAGTTTTATGCAGAGATATGTGCGTCACATCTTTGATTAATGGTGCTAGTGGTGAGAAAGATAGTATCCAGGAGAAAATCTGAGGAGGTCACTGCAGTCATACTTGATTTATCAGTCGGAGTCTAGTGACGTACACAATTCTCATAATTGCTTTAAATTTCCCAACTATGTATACCTTACTTGGGAGTTCTGTGATTCACAGGGAAGAATTTGAGATTCGGTCTAAGTTGGGGATTTTTCAATATGTAGTACAATTTATATTTTCCCAGTTCTGTACAAGTGCCAAACAATATTTCCTAACAGAGGAAAGCAGTGTCAATGATCATTTCAGTAAGTGAGGCTGCTTCATGTGCAAAGTAAACTCCTTGCAGACTTTCTTATGCAAGCAGCAAGATTCTGGTTAACAAAGAAGACATTCTTCATCATATTTTCTATTTTGGAAAAGTATCTGTATAACAACAAGTACATTTTCCAACATTTTTCAACAGCTCAACTCAGTTTCCACTATCACCAGCCTTTTTCTTCTGGATATCGGTGCAATTCTGAATACCTGTTTGGTATTTTCCATTCAGCATCTCTTAGTTAGGAAATACAAAAAGGCTTCTCAATCTTCCCCTACTCTGGAGAAACTTGGAGTGAAAGTCATGGGCAGAGGCATCTTGGCAGTAGGACTGTAGGTGGATTTTCAGTCATTACAAAGGTGAGCATATGGCCAAATGCCAGAAGATTCCTGCTGTTTGAAATATGAGAGAGCCAATTCCAGGCAGCTGCCTGAAAGCTCCTGTGCCTGCTGATAGCAGGTGCAAATCAGTGATAGATGGAAGGCATCAAATGTGCCTTTCTTAATCAAGTTTGTGGATCCACACACAAAACATTACCTTGATAAGATTTTTTCTTAATTAAGTTATTTAAATATACATCCAATTATCTCATCACAAGATATATTTCTGAAAACAAACATTACAGCTGAAATTAAGGCTAGCAAATCTCATTAGTTTCTTTTGTTCAGTAGTCTCAGCATGGAAATGAGGAAAAAAGTATCAGAACTTCTCTTAGACTTTGATTGCTGGCATCTACTAGCTTATGGAGCAAAAATGTATACAGTTAATAAAGTTTAATGCTGGTGTTCTCTTGTAATTACACTAATTTCAATAACAATTTACTGCTTCACATTAATATGAACACATCCTAACATCTAAAGCATTCGTTGGGCAAATTGCAGACTACCTAGAAAAGTTTTGGTTGCAGTAGATGCAAATAAATTAATCTTTGTAAAATTTGGCTTATTGAGCATTAGTCACATAATTAAAAAGCAATCAAAGCACAAGAAAAAATATTACTCATAGTATTTCCTCTGGGAATATATTTTTAACAACACTATACCACCGAATAGACCACATCATCTGTGCTGGCTCATTGACTTAAGAGTTAGTGTTGCTTCTCATGTGAAGTGCAGCAGGAAATCAGACAGTAAACACTAGAAGAATTATCAACAATCTTAGGTGGTATCTAATGCTAACTGAAGAGATAAGAGTTTGTAAATATATGCACTTCCAAAATACGCTTGGTGAAAATGAGGGGAACAGCCTGCAGGAGGAGATGTAGGATGACAACTGAATGCGACATGCTGTGTTTGCTGGGATAAATAATCTACTTTGTTTGCGAATGAGAAATTAATGGAAGAAGTTATTTTTTAAGAAATATCATTGCAAGGTTATGTGAGAAAGCAAAATGTTAGTTTTCAATAAGAAGCTTTCAGATCAACTTTGCAGAAAAAAATAAATAAATAAAATAAAATTAAAAATGCAATGCTGTTTTGCTTCCTGTCTTGATATATCTTTCTAGGGATAATTCTTAGACAATTTTTTCCATCACCTTTAAATGCTGATGACTTTTTTGTCTTCCTCTTGTATAGCAGGAATGCATGAGGTAAATTGGAAAAATAACAATTGCTATTATGCATATTTTATCTTAATGTTATTCAGAACATGAAATGATATTCGTACAAACAATTAAATGGAAAAGGCCTGCCATAGAGACAAATTTATTAATCTGTTTATTCCTCTCCTTGTCTGTGCAAGGTGTTTATATTATTGAGGAACTAGAACCTATTTTAAGTTCAGTCTGTTTCCCTACATTTTTAGAAGAGATATTTTAGGTATTTAGAATCTAAGCTATCTTAGCTAAATCTATAAGAAGAGAATTTACAATATGTTAGTATCCTTAAAGAATATATAATATAAGATGCATCCTATTGAAAGTGCCTACATAAAAACAAAACAAAACAAAACAAAACAGCAACAACAAAAATTCTTGCCACAATTCATATTAGTTTGTAGAACAAAAACTCAGAAAAAGGACAGGCTTTTTGAAAAAGAAAAACAATTCAAAACTGATTATTTGGAGGTATGGGATTAAGCTGCTCTCTAAATTCTTTCAATTCTCAATATGAAGATATTATTCTCACAGATCTTATGGCTTGAAAAATCAAACTCTTGAGTTAATATCAGAGTCCACCAATGCTGGAATATAATATAATAATGAGGTCCCTAGTGCAATTAAATTTTATGAAGCTCAGACATTGTTGGGGGCCTCATATATTAAAAGGGAAAGGTCAGTGACATTATCTTTTTCAGAAAGTTAAGTATTTAGTAAATTGCCTTAAAATTGGAAGAATACCATTTGTTCAACATAATCCTCCATAATCTGTAGGACTTTTTTCTTCTCCTTTCCAGTTAAGAAGCATTTTGCGCATTCTCTGTTGGGGTGTGTAGGCAAGCAGACATAGGGATGCACTGATCAAGCCTGTCGCTGGAGTCCAGTGCCTGCCAGAGGGTACTGGAGCAGAGAAAAATGCAGTGCTTCTTCCACACAGTCTTCTTCTTATACCCAATTATTTGCAACACAGGGACTACCTAATCCAGAGGTGCTGTCTACACATAATCTTTAATATTACAGCATTAAATCATCTGTGGATACTGCAACTCCTGCAAGGCAGACTGCTTCTCTGGATTTACTTATTTTCAGGCTCTTAACCTGCAGCATGTGTGGAATGGAATGGAATGGAATGGAATGGAATGGAATGGAATGGAATG
>NC_048894.1:139350366-139390701 GCF_011077185.1 Oxyura jamaicensis | reverse complement strand
AGAATAGAATAGAATAGAATAGAATAGAATAGAATAGAATAGAATAGAATAGTTCAGTTGGAAGGGATCTTCAAAGATCATCTAGCTGCCTGACCATTTTAGGGCTAACCACAAGTTAAAGTATATTACTGAGGGCATTATCCAATGCCTCTCGAACACTGACAGGCATGGGGAGTCAACCACATTGCTAGGAAGCCCGTTCTAGTGTTTGACCACCCTCATGGTAAATAATTTTTCCTTATGTCCAGTCTGAACCTCCCCTGGTGAAGCTTTGTGTCTTTCCCTGTGCATCCTGTAATCAATTACAAGGGAGCAGAGACTGGTACCTCCCTCTGCACTTCGCCTCTTCAGGAATTTGTAGATAGCAGTAAGGTTGTCTGTGAGCCTCTCTATTCTGAGGGTGGTGAGGCCCTGGCACAGGCTGCCCAGAGAAGCTGTGGCTGCCCCATCCCTGGAGGTGTTCAGGGCCAGGCTGGATGTGGCTTTGGGCAACCTGGTCTGGTGGGAAATGTCCTCTGCCCATGGCGGGTGTTGGAATTGGTTGGCCTTTAAGGTCCCTTCAAACCCAAACCATTCTGTGATTCTATGATTCTATGTTGCTAAATATAGCAGGATAATCACCTCTTTTGGCCAGCTAGCTAATGCATCCTGAAAAGTGATTTGCCCTCTTAGCTGCCAGGGCACACTGATGACTCATGTTGAGTCTGTTGTCAACCAGCACACCTAGATGCTGCAGAATTGTTCCCCAGCTACTTGTCTCCCACTCTGTGCCTGTGTTCAGCATTACTCTATCCCAGGTGCAGAACGCAGCATTTACCTTTGTTTAACTTCATGTAATTGCTGATTGCCCAGTGCTCCAATCTAGATCTCTCTGTAAGGTTTCTCATCCCTCCAGGGAGTCAACACCACCTCCCAGTTTAGCATTGTCAGCAAACTCATGAAGGATGCATTTCACTCATGCAGATCACGGATAAAAGTGTTAAACAGAACAGGGCCTGAATGAGCCCTGGGGCACACCACTAATGACTGTCTGTCATCCACGTGTAGCCGCACCATTCACTACAACAATTTGATATCTACCATTGAGCCAGTTCATCATTCAGGATAGCATGAACCTGTTTATCTCACAGCTGGACAATTTGTCCAGAAGGATGTCATGTGAGATGTTTACCCCATTACACTTGACTCTCACAGGGAAAATTCCTGTAGAGTTAGTGGTATACCCTAAGTGCATGTTCTAGTTAGACTCATGAAGTGTTGGCCATATGTACGGACACACATGCCATGGGTATGGTATCTAGTCAGGATTCTGACCAAGATAAGTCACTCTATATTCTACACATCAGATTTTGTCTTGTCAGAACAAACTTGGGTCTTTTTATTTTTAATATCCTTCATAATCTTTTTGTCTCATTTCTCTTTCTCTATCCTCTGTCTCTTGTCTGTGCCTTTTCTGACCATATTTCTATACACTGTGTCTTGTATTGTTATGTCCAGTTGTATTACCTGGAACAAAGACCAGTCTGGAAGGAAGACATTAAGAGAAAGACAGGAATTTTTTGAAGACAGACTTTGAAAGTCAAACTGGCTTATGCACCTAAATATCACTTAAAGTAACAAATTTGAGCCTAAAGAAGATACACCAATTACCAGGGATGAGAGTGAATCTGGATTAAGGGGCATTTCAAAGACAAACTCTTGGTGCTTTGAAAGGCCCTCTGGAGAACTTGATTTTTCTTCAGGTACTAAAGAGGAACCCTTCCGCTGCATACTACATTTTTAAGTGAAAATTAATTTCACTCAGATTTTCAGCAGTCTGTGATTAATCATTTGAGTGCCTCCAAAATATTTTACGTAACACTGTAAGTAAACATACTCTATGGATCACCCATGTAAATAAAGTAAGAGATAAGGTCATATTAAAAAGTTATTGCTATTAGAGTACCCAACACAGAATGAAGTAGTGTCACTGGACAGTGTTATTGCCTTCTCATGCAACAGCAATAAACAGCTTGACTATTAAGCTGAAAGAAATTTGGCATTTTTTAATTTGCCTCTGGTATCTAAAAGTTATGCTGTTGTGGTTTAACCCGGATGGCAGCTAAGTACCACACAGCTGTTTGCTCACCCTCCCCCTTCCCTGGGATGGGGGAGAGAAATGGGAAAGTGAAGCCTGTGGGTTGAGATAAAGACAGTTTAAGACAGTATAATAATAATAATAATAACAATAATAATAATAATATACTAATAATGTGTATGAAACAAGTAATGCAGACTGCAATCATTCACCACCCACTGAACGATGCCCAGTCTGTCCCTGAGCAGCCGGCCCTCCTATCCCAGATAGCCACACCTATATATTATTTAGCATCATGTCAGAGGGTATGGAATACCCCTTTGGCCAGTTTGGGTCAGCTGTCCTGGGTCTGCCCCATCCCAGCTCTTGCAGCACCCCCAGCCTGCCCGCTGGCAGGACAGAGAGAGGAGCTGAAAAGTCCTTGGCTTAGTGTAAGCATTGCTCTGCAGCAATTAAAACATCAGCATGTTATCAGCACTCTTCTCATCCTAATCCAAAACATAGCACCCTAGGAAGCACCATAGCACACAGCTACTAGGACGAAAAATAACTCTGTCCTAACTGAAACCAGGACATATGCCTTGTTCATTTGTTCATTGATGAAATATATGAGGGAAGAAATATGGAAAGTTTATATTTTTTGTTAAAATCAAATCAAAGGAAAAATTCTAAATATCCATTCTGAAGGACTGGGTTACTAATTAGGTTGTCTGCAGGTACAGACAATAGCAAACTGATTATACAGATGGGTTTTTTGGTCTCCTGCCTGAACTCAAACTCGGTATTTTTTTAAATGCATCTTTTGAATGTATAAAGACATTAGATGTGTGCCTCCTGTTTTCTAGGTTTCCCCTTGTAATTACCACATTTTCAAATCTGGTAGACTTAGTGACAAATATCTGAAAATTTCAGACTTTTTCAGTGTATTATGAAAAAGAAGCAGCTGATTTTTTACTTTCCAAGTTAGTTTTAAAGAAGACTTTTATCATTATTCTCAGTGGGAGTAAACTGTAAGTAGCAGCTGAAAGCTCAGGGTCCCTAGCTGGAGGCTGACAGAGAAGTAGAATAAATCTTTCTTTTACTAGTCTCTGTTAAATGTTTTTCTTTGATTTTTTTTTTTGTTTTTTGTTTTTGTTTTTCCCCTATGTCTGAAACACAGGGCTTTATTTATTGTGGATATCAAGGCTCTTATTTAATAACAAATGACACCTTGTGAGAATAAAATAGAGAGATGGGCTAATTCTTCCACAAAAGTGTAGGAGAGAATCACAGAATACCACAAGGAAAACTGTGCATACTGGTGTGGTAGTAAAATATGGCAGAGGAAGAGAGACAAAAATGCCTTCAGACATCAAAGATGATAGATACACTTTTTTTTTTTTTTTCGATAGATAGCTCTGTCTGCATGATGTTGACGCCTGGATCATTAGCTACTCGTCTGGTTCAAATCAACTGGCTAACTCACATCAGTCAGTTGAGGTGATTTACTCAAGCTGAGCCAATATCCCAGAATTTCTTTCCAGAAGGCAAAGATAAGCAGACATAATATTAAACAGTATTTGGTGCAGTGATTCCCAGAATGATGAAGACCTTATTAGAGAAGACAAATAGAAAAACATGTTGATGAAACAAGAGATTTGCCCTATTTACACTTAGGTAAGAGTTTCAGTCAATCTCATATAAAGATAAAACTACAAGTCTAAATGATGAAAGTGGGATGAAAATAGTGGAAGAAGAGAATCCATGCTTACTATTGACTTTGATATATGAAAACATCATGTGTGAGTCTGCAAGTGAAAGGACAGGCTTTGTTCCAAAGTTCCAATATGCATAATTAGTAGTATATAATATCTCAGTTCTTCTAAGGAGTCAAACAAAAGTCCATCGATACTTCCCCTAAGAGCTACCCAAGAGGATTATGATACTTGGGTCAGTGTTTTTCAGTGGACAAAATCTAAGTATACTCTTTTAAAAGTTTCAAAGATTTAAAAAAATTGTAACAAAAAATAATGAAAACTATTACCAGCACTGGAAGGAAAGAGAGGGTTTTTATCTTTCTTAACAAAAACAAGGACCTTCTCATTCGAAATGTTTTTTCACCATTACCAGACATGGATTGTAGTGACCACTGGCAGTAGAATAAAGGATGATGAAGCATAAGCCTAAGCAAAACACTACTAAAACCATCTATATTATGTCAGTGAGTTATAAAAAAAATGGCAGACTGGCCATAATCAAAAAAAAAAAAAAAAAAAAAAAAGGAATTTCAATAATGAAATAATGTTGTAGCAAACAAAATAAAACTAATATAGTAAACCATATATATATATATTTATAATTTTATATTTATATTATATATACATATATACATATATATATATATTTATAGTAAACCATAGATTACAAACCCTAAGTAACCTAATTAGACTATGGAAAAGTGGTGTTAGGTTTTAGAGGTAGGTGAATCCTGTAGAGTGTAGGGTCTGCAATGTGTGGTCAGGCCCATAGCAAGACCTAGTGTCAACCACACATGCATGCATGTGCACACACACACACAAGCCTTGTACTGACACGCCACATAGGGCTTGGTCCTGGTTCCATGGATCAAACCCCTTTCACAGCTCTTTTCTTTCCCACTCTCCATCCACTTTGACATTTGCTAGCACTGAACACACTCAGACACTCCCCACTGGTCTCCACAGAAGCTGGCCCAGAAGCCAGCTTCTCCAGAATCACAGAATCACAGAACTGTAGGGGTTGGAAGGGACCTCGAAAGATCATCGGGTCCAACCCCCCTGCCAAAGCAGATTCCTCAGAGCAGGCTGCCCAGGCAGGCTGCCAGATGGACCTTGAATATCTCCAGAGAAGGAGACTCCACAGCCCAGACTATTCTCAGAATAGGTGCGTGCACACAGATGATGTCCCATGCCTGACTGTGTTCAAGAGGTATTTAGATAGTGCCCTTAACAATATGTTTTAGCTGTTGGTTAGTCCTGAAGGTGTCAGGTAGTAGGACTTGATGAACTTTATGAGTTCCTTCCAACTGAACTATTCTATTCTAAGAGATAGGAAATAGCATTTAATAAGAATATAGATTCAACTGCAATGATCATGCACTTAGTCCACATAGCATTCTGGAGAGGGATTCTTTCTTTGACTTTTTTAATTTTTTTAAACCAGCACCATGGTCTGATCCTTCTCTTTTGGTGCCAATTGGGTGTGCTCCCTGCTCTTGTTTCTTGGCCTTGTTGGTCTTTCACTGTTCCTCTGGTCATCACCTAGTCACTGCGGTTAATCTCATTATTTTTTCATATGAAAACCTAGTGCATGGAACTGGAAAACATCTACAAATTCCAAAGTGTACTCTCCTATCACTAGCAATAACATCAGATAATTATATACATAAATTAAGTCCCATCTTAGAAGTAAGGCTTTTTTGGTTATTGCAGTGGTTAGAAAGTTATTTCAAACTCCTGATGCTTTGAATTTAGAAATTATGTTCTGATTTCCATCCTAATGGCCTGTCTACATACATTTGTTTTTCTGCCAACATTGTCCATTAGATTAAAATGTTTTCTTTCTGTGGTCTGCACTTCCCTCTTATAGATAGTGATGATATCCCATTGCAGTCTTCTATTTACTGACCTAAATAATCCAAGTTCTATTACGCTCCTCTCATATGAAAGACTTTCTGTTCCCCTGATCAATTTCAAGGCTTTATGTTTAAACAAAAGGAATAAAAATTACATTGATTCCCCCAAACACAGAATTAGACTGAAAGAACCTAATGATAGTGTCTCCGTCCTAATGAAATAATGACTTAGAGCCTCTTCAGCATTTTGATTTTATAAGATATTTGGATTTACAATGTCTTAGTTATTTTGTAGACACATATAAATAATGTTTCTGAGATATAATTGAATTTGACAACTTTAATGAAAAGGAAGATGATAGTTCATATGGATCTTTGTTAAGCAGCTTTCATATGATTAATACAGAAATTAATCATCTTTGAGAACTGCCTTATGGATCAGTTGCATCTTAATACAATGATGTAATTAATAGTAATGAAATATATTTTGTAAGATACTTTGTCTCTAATTAGCTAATCAAGATGGCATTGGAGCATGACTTAAATGGACACTTCACAAATAAACCTTGACCTGTAAAGGCATCTACTGCATTTTGATTGCTGTCTCAACATCAGCTTGAAAAATTAGTCAAGGGTAATGAAAATCCAAAATTAAGGAAATATGAATTAGTCTAAAAACTGAAATGAACCATCTTGATGACGGAATCAGATGCAGGAGTAACCCTTGATTAGGAGACACCAAACAAAAACGTACCCGACTTAAAGCTGGGGCTTGTCACCTTAATGCTAGCAAGCTATAATTTGTTTATAAAAAACACCAGAGGACTTGAGGCCATCATATCAGCTAGACCCAACATCTGAAAGTCAGCTTTCATCCACCTGTGTGTGAGACCAGCTGCTGACAGCCCTGGGCTGTGGGCTGGGAAGGGCCAGCAGGCCAGCAGCCTGTGTGGTGCCTGTCACCTCATGGCTGTCCGAGGGCATGGGGCCTTTGAGTTGTAATGGACTTGTTCTCAATCAGTGTGAGGATGGCGCCAACTTGGCATGCTACAACTCACTGTTAAATCACTTCCTTGAATGCTAGATGCAGAGGAACTTATTTTGAGTCATTTACTTGGACTGATTTCAATTCTCTTTTTAATGGGTGAAAACCCAAATAAGCTTGGCTGCACAGTAAGATGCAGAGTTTCACTGTGGGGTTTCTTTAGAAACACTGACAAGTTGGCCCTCTCCAGCTTTACCTCTGTGCTGGGTGGGCACAAATTCCCTCCCACTGGGTGGGCAAGGCCCCATGCCCTGGGCACAGAGGTAAGGCTATCCAAAGATAGCCTTTTCAGAAAGGTTTTTGAAAAGGCTTTCTGAAAAGGCTTTGAAATAACTTTTTATTTATTTATTTATCGTTATTAGAGTAAGAATTATTTACAGTTTTAGTGGTAATTTGTTTTGCTGTCCGAAGTGATTTCCTCCACAGGGAGACAACACACACATAAATACAATGTGTCCACACAAAGTCTTGAAGCACCATACTCCTGCAGCCCCCTATGAGCAAGGTGTACCTCCAGCAGAGCTGCAGGAGAAATGACAGACACAATTTAAGATTAAGGCTGACCCAACATTTATTTCTCCAGTACGTTCTACTGCATGGTCAGTGGAGCAGAAATCCAGTTGAAAGGCCATTAATAATCAAGTGTCTTTCTTGGGTTACACACTCAGAACCAGCATCAGCAGCGTGGCAGTGCAGTGAATCAGTCATTGAGTTTTGTACCTAACATCCTATGTGAGTAAGTTTTCACAAATGTTGCTGGAGTCAAAAGGCACAGCTGACAAGCACAAGATCTGTAGCACAAGGGAAAATGGCAGGCATAGCAGCCAAGAACCGGTGTGACTGAGATGTCAGTAAGAAAACCAGAGTCCTTCATGTAGTAGTAGTACTGAGCTTACAAAACCAGGCTTATACCTAACCAGTGAAATATACTTTTTTTTTTTTTTACAGGTATACTACCCATCAGAGGGCTGCTGTAAACATCCACACTCCACTCATAAAGAGGCACAAGGGCCAGGCAACAACTCTACTTGTACATTACTTAAATGAACACACATGCACAGAGTCAACCACTCTTGGGTTCTCCACTGCACTTTTCTGCATGATCCTGTGCAATGTGTATACACTGTAGGAAAAGCCTCTGCACTCTACGTCTGCCCTTGTGCAGATTTACTAACGATGTCTGCTGAATTAGGCTTTGCAAACTGACACGTGAAGTGCTATATCCTGATTATCTGAATCTGCTGGAAGTCTTCCAGATTACTTTCGTAATCCTTCTCATAACATCGGTGTTACATCAGTCTTATCACTGCCACAATTAATTTGTGCACGGAGACAGGACAACAATATTTATATAGGACAAAGGGGAAATATCAGAAAGGAGTAAAATGGCCTTTTCTTTTTTCTATCAGCACTATTTAAATAGCAACTCCAGGCTCAAGTCGCAAAAGTAATCCCAGTGTACAGATTTTCCTCATTCCCCCATTCCACAACACAATGCTATCAAAGAACAGATAAAAGGAATGTCCAAGCAACTCTGATGTTGTATAGATTTTGAGGATCTTGTGTCTGGTTCACAACTGGGAAACCTCTTAGGCTTTCAAGTGTTTTGAACTTTACTATTTAATATTTATTATCTTGTGATAGTAAAATGCATACTAGCATCTTTCCATCTAAAATAGGTGATACACACGAAAGATAGCTTTTATGTACCTTTATCTGTTGTACCTTTATCTTATGTACCTTTATCTGTTGACACTTTTTAGGACTTATAAGTTGGCTTTAGAAAGTGAGTGATCTTCAAATCTGGTTTTATTTTAACTTTCAAACTACTCATTACATAGAAAGGCGCATTTGTTCAGTAAGTTAAATATGTATGAATCTTACTTTCCCTCAGGGCAAGGGATATGATACTCAGAAATAAACTCTCTTGGTGGGAATCATTTCTCAAGTAACCATTCCATGAACAAAATCCCAATCTGAGTGATGATTAAAAAGATACAATTCCATGCATGTGGGGAGGTAAGAAACCACAAGAGCCAAAAATCAACATAGTCTGAATAAGTACTGTAGTTCTTCCACAATTATGAAGTTGGTGAGATTTGTTAATTTTGTATCCAAATTCTTTTCTAACATCTAGAGAATCCTAATGCTGCAAACACAGAAGGTACTTTGGCCAGAACAGAAAGGCCAAAGAGAGTGTACTCCCTCTGATAAATGAGAAGACAGAACTGGTAACGACAGACATGGAGAAGGCTGACATACTCAACAACTTCTTTGCCTCAGTCTTCACTGCCAGTCAGGCTTCCTGCATGTCTCGTTTCCCTGAACATGAAGATGAGGGCTGGGGGAGCAAATTCCCTCCCACTGGAAGCAAAGAGCAGGTTTGGAACCACCAGATGAAACTGAACAGGTTCAGGTCTATGGGGCTCGTAGTCATGTAGCCCAGTTTCCTGCGGGAACTCGATAATGTAGTTGCCAAGTCTCTCTCCATCATATTTAAAAAGTCCTGGCAGCCAGATGAAGTCCCTGGTGACTGGAAAAAGAGAAACATCAATCCCATTTTTAAAAAGGGTAGAAAGAAGGACCCAGAGAAATACAGACCAGTGAGCCTCACCTCTGTGTCTGACAGGATCATGGAACAGATCCTCCTGGAGCTGATCCGATACAGCCAGCCCAGCTTCACCAGGGGCAAATTGTGCCTGACCAATCTGGTGGCCTTCAGTGATGGAGTGACTATCACTTGACATTGGAAGGCTGACCGATGTCATTCACCTGGATTTCTGCAAGATCTTGGACAAGGCGCGACATGACATCCTGGTCTCCAGATTGGAGAGAGATGTATTTGAAGAGCAGACCATTCAGTGGATAAGGAACTGGGTTAAGGGCCTCACTGAGAGAGCAGTAGTCAATGTCTCTATGTCCAGGTGAAGGTCTGTAATGGAGTGGTGTTCCTCGGAGGTCTGTCTTGGGACCAGTGCTGCTTAATATCTTTATCAATGTGATAGTGGGATCAAGAGCACTCTCAGCAAGTTTGAAAATGACACCAAGCTGAGTGGTGCAGTCAGCACACCAGAAGGAAGGGATTCCATTCAAAGTGGGCCCACGTGAACCTAATGAGGTTCAACAAGATCAAGTGCAAGGTGCTGCACCTGGGTTAGGGGAATACCAGACATGAGCACAAATTGTGAGAACTCATTGAGAGCAGCCTTGAAGAAGAAGACTCAAGGGTTCTGGTGGATGAAAAGCTTAATTTGAGCCAGCAGTGCACACTTACAGCTCGGGAGGCCTACTCCATCCTGGGCTGTACTAACAGAGGAACAGCCAGCAGGTCAAAGCAGGTGATTGTCCCCCTCTGCTCTGCCCTTGTGAGGTCCCACCTTGAGTGCTGCATCCAGGTCTGGGGATCCTAGCATAAGAAGCATGTGAATCTGTTATGGCAGGTCCAGAGGAATGCCATGAAGATGCTCAGAGAGCTGGAGCACCTTTCCTATGAAGAAAGGCTGAGAGAGCTGGGCATGTTCAGACTGGAGAAGACTCTGATGAGACCTTATTGCAGCCTTTCAGTACTTAAAGGGAGTTTATAAAAAGGTGAAGAACAACATTTTACCTGGGCAGATGGTGATAGGACAAGGCGGAATAGTTTTAAACTAAAAGAGGGGAGATTCAGAGTAGATGTTAGGAGGAAATTATTCACTCAGAGGGTGGTGAGGCCTGGCACAGGCTGCCCAGAGACACTGTGGATGCCCCATCCCTGGAGGTGCTCAAGGCCAGGCTGAATGGGGTTTTGGGCAACCTGGTCTGGTGAGAGGTGTCCCTACTATGTGTGTGTGGGGGGGGGGCCCGGGGCCATGAGACGATCTTTAAGGTCCCTTCCAACCCAAGTTGTTCAATGATTCTATAAAGCTGTCCAAAGACCATCTTCATGTTTTTCCCTGGGTTCCCCATGACCTTTTACCCCACTGATCTGCTTCTAGCTATGAGTTCCATAGAGAGATGCAAATCCCACTCTGACACACTGATTGAATTAAATTCTAGCCCTGAGGTAGTTAAAATTCTAGACATATTTTAGTAAGAGAGTTGTCCCACTGCCTACATTGAAACCCATTATTTCTATCTTTTAATATGCTATCTTTCAGGTCTTTTTCAGGTATATTTTTTCAGGTGCATATCAGACAAACTATTTCTTACCAAAACCAAATGTTGGCAAGGTTTCTGTCTATCGATTTTTCTTTTATTATTATTATTATTTATTTTTTATTATTATTGTTTTTTATTGTGATCCTTGGTGATAAGTAGCATTTTTGCCACTTGTCCTGCTCTTCTGTGATGATAGCATGGCCGGCTCTTGTTTTCTCCTCTATTTCTCATTTTTCAGGACAGGATGAAGTTGGTACTATCAGCATTATTTTATTTGTGTGAAATTGATTGTCTACAGAGTAACACAGCATTCTAGGTATACTGCTGGGAGCACAGAAAAAACATGAAACAAATGGAAGAGACTGGGAAAAATAATTGCTCTGCAGAAAAAAGAAAGAGTCTCAGAAACCTAGATTAGGTTTCCCTACATTTTCCTGTGAGAAAATGAACCTGGAGAGCTGACTTTTCTAGCAGAAACAAGGAAAAAGGAAATGTTGCATCATGAGGCATTTAGGACAGAGTTCATACTGAACTTCTGATTCTGGGACTGAGGTAAGAGTCCAAGTTATGGCACTCTGTGTAGTTAAATATGCATTTATATACAGGACTAGGTATATAGGTAACTGCTGAAATAATTGTTCTATTGAGAAGGTTTGTGCTGCCTACACAGAGAAACCGAAAATGTTGTAGTCAGTATCTTCCATCAGCTATTTCTGTATTTTCCTAGATAGTTGTAAACCAAAAAAAAAAAAAAAAAAAAAAGAACTGATTCTGAAGAGTCACATAATATTGCTTCAGTTGTTTAGCTTTAATTTCCCTTAAACATAATAAAAATGTAAAAAACACACACACAAGCAAACAAACAAAAAACAACTCAGTTGAGATAGAAAAGGTTGTTAAATATTTTTGGGGGGAATTCTGTTGTTTAGCTTTTTAAAGATGCTTTTAAAATATTTTCCTCAATGTCATTCTTGATAGTTAATTTGTGCTTTTGTTGGATTGTGTTGGATGATTTGGAGAGCATCTTGGGTAAAGTACTTCTTAGTTTTAAAATTTTAAGATTTATTTTCTGTAGGTGGCTGAAATATACTGGTCTATCAGCTAAGAGCTGTTGCCACTTCAGCAAATAAGAAAGAAAAGCAGAAGAGCCCACTTTGATAAAACAATAAATTCCCTGAATCCAAATATGGCAGATTGTAATTATGAGTAGTGTCCTTTAAGATGTATTTAGACCTCTTACTTTTACTGGAGAATAGCTTTGATTTATTTGCAAGGGGGAGCTGTGATAAAGCGTGGTCTGGCAGACAGAAGGATCAATGTTTTTACAATACTATAACTCTTCCTCTGTACACTCTTTAAGAGAGGTCAGCAAACATTTTTTAAGAGAGCAGTTTTAACTCTTGATTGCAGCATGAATTTATTCCTCAGGAAGGCTGTAATATAAAAGTCCCCATTGCTTGCTGTGAATTTTTTTCTATTGTAATTTCTGTGATATTTCAGCTAGTTATGAGGAAATTTATCTGAGTCTTAGTCAGGGTGTAGGTTCAAAGAATAAACCCTTTATGGATAAGGACTGTGCAGAAAGCAAGGCCAAAGACAAGGAGCTCTGCTATTGTCTGTCATATGCATAGCAGAAATGGATGAAGAACTAGGAAAGACACCAAATTTTAAACTCATTTGTGAAGGAAAAATAGCTCTGCACATCATATGCAGATTCATAACTAATGTACAGGGATTTAAAGTCGCTTAGGTAAGTGGATTTGCAGAAGTTTCCATAATTATGAATTTTTGAGCCAGGTTATCTAGGTCATCATACAATTTTCTTTCAGGACTGGGAAAAGGACTTCAGAAGAATTCATCTTAATGTCATTGCCTTCCAGCCCCTCTAAGGACTCTACTTTGGGCAGTGCAGAAAATAAGAACTTTCTTCATTCCGTTCAATTACTCTCTACTACTAACCTAAATGTGTGGAGTCAGTACCTTAGCATATGCTTTTCATGGAAAAGTATGTCTCCATTTAAGTGTGCATTAAGAGGGAAAGTAAAAATAGCCACAAAATACTGAAGGGGTAATTATTATTGATGGACAACCAATACAAAATTTCAACTCAAGCAAGACCCATTGCCTACATGTGTAAGACCAACTCATAGAGGATGGAGCACTTTCCATAGCATAATCATGACTGTGATGGAAAGCCATATATATATATATATTCATCTTTATCACCTACTAAATTTAGTGGATTTCTAATGCATCATCCTTCTCAAGACCTTCTGGAAAAGTCAAAACAAATTCTGTGCATCAATTCTTGTGATGACATTACAAGTATATCCATCATTTCTGTGCTTAAAGAAAATGTTCTGTGAGACAAAACACATACACAACTGACAGATAAGGTCATTTCATTCCTTTTGGACAGCAGGTTACCTAAAATTGAAGAGGTCTTTCACATAATGTGCATTACAGAATGAGAAACACGTCTTAGCCATCTTTCCAGATCCATGATTCAAAGACACCAGCCAAGCAAATAGATAAATCTGGCAGCAATGAGTCAGAAAAGATTATTAAAAAACAGGATAACTTTGGCCAGTGATATTAGGAGACACGTGAAAGAGAATGTAAGGGAAGTGCTACTATTTGAGCCAGGAGTTGCTGCTGCTCACCAGTAAAACTATCATAACCACAGTTTCTTGTATTTATTTTTCAGGAATATGATGGTCTCCCACAGAGCCTGAACACATATTTGTGATCTCTAAAAAAAAAAGTCACTCAATCTGACAGAACAGGGTACTGACAGGAAAGTGAGGCATGCCTTACCTTCAAAATGATAAATATATATATGAAAAGGCAGGGATATTTCATATAAATTGATGTATTGATATATATACAGACAAAGGATGATCTGAGCTGGAACTGCACATACTTCTTTCAGTCTCACCTACTTTGCACGCTTTTCTTCTAAAAGGCTCCACTTCATGAGGACCCTTGCCACAATGAAAGGATCACTTCATACAAAGGCTGGACAGCAAGTTTGTAAATTACACAGTGTGCTGTCCTGTGATCAGAGCATAATCTTGTAAGTCAGAAAATGAAATTGTATGAATAACTTTTATGGAGTAATTTTCACACAGTATCCTAACTCTGCCCAAGTATTATGAACAGTACTTACCTGTATGTACTTATAGATTACTAGGAGAGGACCATCTCCAGAAACCGCATGAAGACAAACAACTTACTTAGAGGTTTTATGTTCTTATATAGGTTCTTCCCTTCCAAGTTCAGTTTACCAGCCTCCCTGACTTTTGGTAGGTTAAGTGTCTTGACCTCCTAGGTACCTGGTCTGCCTTCTGTCCTTTTGAAAAGTAGAAAAGGCTAGGAAGGTACTCTGAACTCAGGTGAAAAAATATTACGGCTCAGACTGAATTATCTAGGTATTTGTGTTCTGTATTACCACAGGTTGTTGATCCTTCTCAAGTTAAAACATGATCAATAATATATAGTAATACATCAAATTCTACCACTTTGTACATCAATGTTTAAGCCAGTAAATAATCAAGAACCAACATTACAAAATAAAGATATGCTTACTCCAAGCACAAGTGCCAAGCTGAGAGCCTCTTAAGTGTAAGCTCTTTATAGGTTAAATAAGTTGTTGCAGTTCTATACAAAAAGAATAGTAATGCATATTCCTTGTGATGAGTCAGGTATACTGACCTCTCAGCTTCTGCACATGGGGACACTGGATAATAGATGAAGGTATAATTTCTACTGCATATAGTATAAAAATGGTGAAAAACAGGATGCTTTACCTGCCCTAGATTCTTAATTGTCTCCAAGGCCCATTTTGTAGACAAGAGAAGGCAGGAAGGTTATAAATGTTGCTTTATACCTTTTTAGTGATACAGAGAATAAATTGACCTAGCCATATAGCGCAGTGATGTGTTTTTCTCAACTGCTACAATGAATGAATATGAATGTCACTATCAAGTACATATCGACTCCTAGTTTCTGAATGACAAAGACAAGATGAGCAACACCTAGAGATTAATGGGAGACTGCAAAGATTTGAAAAAAAGTCTGTTTCTGGGAAAAGAACACAATAACAAAGCAATTATTTTCATGTTAAAAGCAGAGCTACATTCTTCTTAATGGAAGTAATGAAGGGACTTCAGTAGTATTTCCTCAAGTCTAAACTAGCTTTAAATATTTACCATATTATTTTAAAGCAGGTTAAATCAGGAGTGCTAGGGGTTTTGTTGTTGTTGTGATTTCCTTTTTTTTTTTTTTAATAGAAAATATAAATGAAGAGATGATGCAGCTGCAATAAAGCAGCACTTAAAGCACTGATGGTGGCAGCTGTGGGGGTGGCAGGAATGAAAGGATTCAAAAATCAGAAGAGAAGAAGTATGCCAGGAAAACTAGCTCTTCTTTAACCTCAGTGCCACTTTCTCTTTATATTTCCAAGCTACATATATTCTTGAAAACTAGACTCTAAAATGGAAGCTAGCAGCATCACTGCCACAGGACTGAGCATAAACACAACACTGGATTTTATCCTTGTTTATCCATAGGGATGTTTTAGGTATAAAAGGCATGCTGAGATGCAGAAAGCTGTAACTGAATTATTTTCAGATAACCTTCCATCTATATTTAGAACAATCTTTTTGCGATACTAACATGAGTAATAATAACTGATTTCCTTCAGTTTTATTTGTCTCTCCCATTAATAGTTCCAGTCTATAACTTGCCTCTTCTGTGACAGAATGATAGCGCAGACAGTTTGCAATCCACTGCTAGGATATCTTTTTCTGCCAGGATAATGTCTAAACACTTAGTCTCCATTTTGTATTTATTCACTTTCTTTATCTTCTTTAAATGTAGATCTTTGCTCTTGCCTCTCTCTCCCTCTCTCTCTCCCTTTTTGTGTTCTCTCCCTCTCTCCTGTGCATTATGATCATTTTGAATTCAGATTCCATCCCACATACCGCTTGTCACCTGTCCTGGCTTGGAGTAGTTAGCAAATTTCATAAGCGTACTTTCTCTTCCATCATCCAGGTGGCTAATGAAAATATCAAATAGAGCTAGCTCCAGGTGTATTCCCCTGGGAACCTACTTGAGATGACTTTTTGACAGCAAACCTCTGAGAGCAGCTTTCCAACTGACTGTGTGTCCACCTAGCTGTGCTTCCAGACAGACCACACTCTGGTTCGAGGTAGGACTGTCAAGCAGGACTGAGTTGGAAGTTTTATGGAAGTCAAATTCTGCTCCCCACATTATCCCTTAGAGCACTCCCGAACACAAAAGGAAATACATCAATTTCGAAATTGTTTTTTCTTGATTGTTTTTCTTTATACATTATCTTTTAAGACCTTATAAATAGGTTGAGTAGTATTTTCTTCTGGAACTAGAAGTTCACTCTGTTTGCTAGTAGATGACCACTTTGGTGTGATTTTTATCATTTATTTATATGTTCAGTTATTGCAGACAGAGAGATAGGGCAAAACCAGCAGATTAGATACATGTTCTCCTCATGTTCCTCACTCTGTTAAATGTGCTGCAGTCTAGTCACAGTAACTATCAGACTTGCATGCCAGTAAGATCTATTTCAGCACTGTTGACCTTTACCATGAATCAGTACTTTGCTTTTTCATGTGTAAATCTATATATGTTGACATGGTTCACTAACGGAATACAGAGGAAGCATGTGATTAAAATCAAAATCAGAATCAAATATTGTCAATATTTTTAGAGCTTGAATATGACTTATCTCATAAATTGGACTTTCTTCAGAATCCAGTCTTTTTAAATAAACATTCATCAATAAAAAAATCTCAGCTGAAGGATAAAATGTATACTCAGGACAGAAAAGAGAATGGGGTAAATGCTTCAGCTCTGAGATTTAAACATCATTAGCAAAAGTTTGATTTTCAATGGGGGATTTTGCTATCACTTACTGTTTCATACAACATTAATTATTGGATTTGTTATCCACTTAGTTTGAAATTAAGACTGCTGGGCCACAGACGGAATACAGGCCTGACCCTGACAAAGTATAAAAGCCATCCTAAGCTGGAGATAAGGGAAGTTATGAGAACTGGGCTTGTTCAATGCTACCTGCACTTTTTCATTCAGCTCAAGATGAAATCATGTGGGCCAGAAAAATCCATTTCAAAACACATCCATCTGGATGAGAGCCAGATTAGAAAAATCTGGTGCAATCCATATGCAGAAAAGTAATAAATACCTGAACTACCAGCTACTTTTGCAGCTAAGCAGTGAGAGCATGTAAGACAAAGCACTATCTTGCACATCTTTACTATGAAAGAACTCACAAAGATGCAATCATATCACATTTGAACTTTACATTTTGGTTGAGCCTGTACTTTAATTAATACTGTGATGAAACAGTCAGTGAAGACCTGGCTACAGCTTTTTACTGACCGTGTTGCCCAGTGTTATTTCACCATTCAGCTGACAAAACATATGCAAGTTGGTGAGGGGTCTGGAGAACAAGTCTTACAAGGAGCAGCTGAGGCAGCTGGAGTCGTTTAACCTGGAGAAGAGGAGGCTCAGGAGCGACCTTATTGCTCTCTACAGGTACCTTAAAGGAAGCTGTAGCGAGGTGGGTGTTGGTCTATTCTCCCACGTGCCCGGTGACAGGATAAGGGGGAATGGAATAAAGTTGCACCAGGGGAGGTTTAGATTGGATTCTAGGAAAAATTTATTTACTGGAAGGGTTGTTAGGCACTGCAATGGACTGCCCAGGGAAGTGGTTGAGTCACCATCCCTGGAGGTCTTTAAAAGACGTTTAGATGTAGAGCTTAGGGATATGGTTTAGTGGAAGACTTGTTAGTGTTAGGTCGGAGGTTGGACTGGGTGATCTTGGAGGTCTCTTCCAACCTAGACTATTCTGTGATTCTGTGGTCCACCTTCTTGTCAGTGCCAGGTTAGCCAGCCTTTCAGAAGTCACTGATAAAGATACATTACAGGGGTGCTTCTGTGTTTGTTGTTGGAAGCCTTTAGACTTCCAAAGAATCTGCAAACTATTTTTGTCTTTTAAAATGTAGTTGTTCATCAGATTGCATTGGCATTGCTGGGGAGTCAGGAAGTGCTGATCTCCTACATTTCACCATCTGGTCACCATTCTGAGAGCTTTGCTAATGTTTCAAGAGGATGCTTCATCTTGTGGCACTACATTAGCATGACCAACTTCATGACTGTATATCCTCTTCAGAGGTTCAGTCTTGCTGAGGGCAGAGAGGGGAGAAATTATGTCACTGCTCCCTTAGCTTTGGGGAGTATACTCACAACGGAGAATACTCAGCAGACACCACTGCTTGGAAGGACGGCACAGCCTTCCTGATCCTGATTTCCCTGACATGAACAAGGGCTCTTTCCTGGGCCTCTCTGTCCCCTGGAGACACTCTTGTCTTATATGGAGGAAAGCTGCACAGAGAAAGAAAGAATCCAGAATTTTTAATAGGAACAGTTCCTTTGAAAAACTGGGAAAAAAATAATATTCACAGAAGTATGTCTCTTTTGTGATTTAGTGAGAGGGCCACAGGCTCTGTTTTAATCCATTTCCAATAGAGTAGAGCTTACATGACACTTCACTTTTTCATTCAAGTAATGCAGTTTGCTGTCTCCTTACTGCTGAGCTCTTATGAGAACTTGCTGCTCACTGCAGACTGATAAATCTTGCTTTAGCTGGGGGTCTTAACTAAAGTAATGAAATTTTAGAACTGCTTTAAAACTGTGGTCAAAATAGTGGTTGCACCTACTGTTATCTGGCAGTCTCCTTGGAGTAGTTGTCCTTTAGGGCTTTAGGATATCCAGCAACTTCGTAATGGGAAAATGTTTTGCCAGGTAGCCCAGAACAGAATCTCAACATCACAGATTTTGAGACCAGCCTTTGTGACTTCATGGGGTACCATAATGTAGAAGTGGAAGTCTTCATCCAATACTGTCTCCCTGGAGAGAACAAAGTGTTGTTCAATCCAATTATGCTCCACAATGACACTTCAGTGTACATCCAGTTTAAAGTGTGAAGCCTCAATTTATCCATACGAAGCCAATCATTAGCACCTTATACCTGTTCTCTCTCAAAGCACATCTCCCACCAGAGTATGCAGCTCCACAGGGTAAAATCACATTTCAGTAGCTGTTGGAACCTCATCATCACAAACAAACACTCACCTGTTAAGAAAGATAATGTGGCAGTAATGTGTCATGAGGGGACACAGACATCCAGCTTTAGTTACAACTCTTCAGATAACAGGCTGCAAAGTAAAATCCTTTTCTCCCTTTGCTGACATGGGTAGACTTGAGGCTATTCAGTTTATCTTGTTACAGAAGAATGGAGATAATAGATCAGACCAGATCAACCCAATCTCATTTCTTCAGCAAAAAGGAAATGTGGACTAAACTGCACTATGGTATGAGGTCTTCTCAACTCCCATATTAGAGATATCACCCTAATGCACAATGACCTTTCACCTTTTAGTAGCCTTTACTAGCAGTGTGATTAGCCATGCCAAAACTCCTGTCCTTTTTGAACTCTTATGATCACCTTGTCTTTTCACTGCCTGTCCCTATAATTAACTGTGATATGTGTGAGTAATTGAAGAGGTGGGAACATTAGGGCTTTATACCTGTAAGAGGGCTGAGAAAAATTTGTTAGTGACAAGGTAAAGGTTGCCCTGTCCACTTCAGAAGTGGGTAGGCATAAAGTGCACACCAGATGGTCCCAGTTTAGAACAGAGCACGCAAATATGGAGTGAGACTGTTTCAGTTCATCTCACTTGTTGGATGGACCCAGAGTTTTCCCACATGCAAAAAATACGTCACAGACGCAAGACACAGGTCCAGATTAAAGCACAGGCTGAATATGAACTTAACTGACCAATTTCCATAAGAGGAAATGGAAAGTTTCACAGAACTGCATGGGGAATTTCCCCTCAGGCCATCATTGTGGCCCCGTGGTTTTTGCCTTTTGGAAACATCACCTTGCTTAAGAGAGGATTACAGGAAAACAGGGGTCCTATTGACAGTAGAGAATATATGACTTACACTCATACAAGACAATAAAGCATAGAACAAAATGAACATGCGAATGCATCACCACTCAAAAATAGAACAGCGAGTTCAGAGAGGATGTAAAATGCAGTATTTCTATCAGAAAGATGCTAATGGTTCAAGCTGCAATAGGAAACTGAAAAGACCATAAGGACTACATGAACTGTCAAAATGTGTGCAGCACAGGCTGTGAATAAAGACTGTGATTAAAGCTAATTGGCTGGCAATTTTCAACAGACAGAGGAATCAAGGGATTCAGTCTCTGAAAAGCTTTTCCTTTTGACTGAATTCATCCTTTACAAGCTTTTTTTTTTTTTTTTTTTTTTTTAAGTTCTTAGTTTACTTCTTCTCCTCCCAGTGAAGATTTCACTTCAGACATCAGCTGGGATAAGTTTCAGTCATGGTCTTCAGAACTGTTATACCCAGAGGCCAATTCTCTTAGAGCTTTTTCCACCATTTCACCTGATTGTCAGCTTACTTCCATGGGCCTGCCTTCAAAGACAGCCAAATCAAGTAATATGTACAGAGATAACTCTTTTTCTTCTGTTTTGAAATTACGCTTCTTCAAAGGCCATTCCAAGATCACTTTTTTTTTTTTTTTTTTTTTTTTTTTTTTTTTTTTCCAGCATGTAGTAGTATTTACATTACCCAGTCTTGCCAGGGGTAGTTTTGAGGAGCTGCTTTCTACTTTGCTCTCTTTCTGGGATGTGTACATTTCTGCATGCTTTGTTATTTCTAGCGAGCTAAAGTCTGCCAAGACTAATACACTTTTTGTAATTTACAGTAAATCACTCCAACTCCAGAGGTTTCCATATATACATTTACTTTACAGCATTTCCCAGTTAGTTCATCTGTGAACTTGATTAATATGTTATCCTGTGCTCTATGCACTCAGTTTGTTCATCTGTTAATAAGAGAGTAAAAGATAGGACTTAGACTGAAAATTATGGTCTCACTGTATGCAGCAGCCTTGCCTTATAGAGTCCTTAATTTAAGTGTACCAGGGAGACAAAACAAACAAACAAAAAACCCACCAAACACTAACAACAATAAACCTCTTCAATAAAATCTATCTAATGAGCATGTTCATAGACTTAACATGCAGCATCACTGATCATCAGAACAACATTTAATTAAAGATAATTATGTTTCAATTGCTGTCAGGGATATCTTAACTGTTGTATTTCAAAAAGGTTGGGAACTATTAGTTAATTCAGTGAGTTGGATTTTTCCCTCCAGATAAAGTGGGTGAAAAATTACTGGTCTCACTGCAATGATCCTCATTAATATAGTGGGATACCAAAAAATGTTTTGGCCTAGTTCCATTGTGTGACAACTCTGTGAAACTAGGAATTTCAGAGGAGTTTAAGTACTTAAAATGGAATTTTAGTGGACCTCAGAAGCCTAAACTAAAACTGCAACACAGCTATATTGATGCATGTCTGCGACTGCACACTTCTTTTCCTCTAGCACCCTTACCAACATTTGCATGAAGGTGTCTATCAATTAACATACATTTAACTTAGTGTAATTTTAAAGTTTTATTGTTTGCAACAAGTTAATGAGGCAATATAAATTTTTTGCAATCATGAACATGGCATAAGGTTTACTAATAATTAATCTCAGTTGCTTCAGAAATATGGCTTCTAACATATGGCTTCTTCATGTGATAACTATCTTTACTGCATCTTACCTTCTTTTCAGAGTTTCAGTTGCTAAAATATTGCTCATTTTTGAGAATTTTGACTGCATACGGTCAAAAACTAAATAGAAATGAAAAATGAAGAAGAAACACTAAAATATTCCGGGGATATTAGATGATTCATCATTTTTGTCTAAAATTTTATTAAATCTATGTAGGCCTCTGGTACCTTAGGCATGAAATGTATTATCTCTTTGACCCAGCAACTCATTCAATTTCCTTGGCATTATAAAGAATCACAGAATTTATAGTGGAAAATGATACCATATTACGGGGCCCCAACTGGTTCATGGTACAGTCTGCCAATACAGAAAACTTAAATATAGTACTGATACTTACTTGAGTTTAGCCAAAGAAATGTAATTTATTTACCAGTGCAAGTAATACAATAATTAAACAAAGTCACCTGTAAAACTTGCTAGAATATGGGTACAGAAGAAATAGGCCTTCATGTGTATTAGCCTCTACTTATTTATTGTCTATGATCAATTATAGATTAAAAAAATAAAATAAAATAAAATAAAAAGAACAAACAACAACAACAAAAATACACAGAAGAATCACCTAATTCTGAAGCACAATGAAATTATTATCATAGAACCAGAATATATGAGATTGAACGGACCCACAAGGATCATTGAGTCCAACTCCTGGGTCCCCAAAGAACCACCCAAATGATGAGACCATGTATCTGAGAGTGTTGTCCAAACACTTCTTGAACTCCAGCAAGTTCAGTGCCATGACCACTTTACAAGGTTTTATATTCAACAACAACAACAAAATACTATTATATTCTTCTTTTTTAGTGCTTCAGTGTTTTTTCACTTCTGTTTTTGCCTTTAGTCGATGTAGAACATCATGCAGAGAAGTTAAATGATAACAAACTTAAGGCTCTAAATGAAAGTTTATCATCTGTGTCTGTCTTGGCTCCTGCAAAATGTAGTGACCAAGCTATAGGTACAGCTGTGTGTTGCCTGGCGCTTCATGTGCTTGTTGAATACAAGTCATGTTCTGCAGATATTGCAAAGGACAGTTAACATACATGTTATGCTTTGCTACTTTGATTTTTAATTTCTTGCAGTGAAGTTAAAGATGAAGGAAAGGTGTCAGCCCTGGAAAGCAGCAGGTCCTGGTGACATGCACCACCTGTGGTGGGATCCTTTACTCCCAGCCCTGCTGTAGACTGCCTGTGGTCCTGGAGGAGCACTCACACCTTCAGTTTGAAACACAGCCTTTTGGCCACAAAATACAATTTATAAATTTGCAGCATAGCACAGAGCTAGTTTCACATGCTGGGATGCCATTTGTCCATGCATTTGGTTGGCAAATCTGTGATGTGCTCGACAGAGGAAAGCCAGTGAAGCTGCATTTGCAGCTCGGTTGTTAAAGCTAATCCTGTGCCATGGAAATATATGCTCTCCCTCACATCCCTCCCTAACATTTATGCCTCATTGTGGGTGGACAGCACTCATTTATAAGCCATCCTGCTGCTGACAGTGGCCCAATAAACAAGCATTGGATATCCAACAGTTTCGGAAGCTGTGGAAGAGCGAGCCTGAGTCAGACGTACCTGTTAGCCCACAGATTAACAGGCTACAACTCCAACCTACTTAAAAAGGAACTGAAATCAAAAATTCATTTCATGCAGACTAATGAACACCACCTAGGTGCTAAGAAAGGATTTCAGATCCTCCTTGCAGAGGAACTTGTGGATTTGAGCTACTGAGCTGAGCCAGAGAAAGGACCACAACTATTTATTAGAGTAATCCTTGTGCCTTTCTATACTTTGACTTGCTACATATTTCTCTTTTAACATCCTGCCTTTAGCTTACTAAATATTGAAGTGTTTCCATATCTCACAATAGCATGCTGAAGTCCTGACTGACACCAAGACATGATTGTTTTGCACTGTCTGAAAAAAACTTCTTCCTGGCAAATATTATCAGTGCATTTCAATTTTCAGACTTCTTATTTATGGTGTGAAAAACTTTTTTTTTTTTTTTTTAAATGTGATTATAATGTTGTGCTTGTTCCATCTACCGTAATTATCTTTCTCCTTGGTGGTAACCATTGGTATAAGTGACAGAAGCATAGCCAGCAAGTCCAGGGAGGTGATCTTCCTCCCTCTGCTCCACTCAAGACCCCACCTGGAGCACTGTGTCAGGTCTAGGGCAACCAGCACAAGAAGTACATGAAAGAACTAGTCCAGAGGAGGGCCATGAGGATGACTGAAGGGCTGGAGCACCTCTCCTATAAAGACAGGCTAAGGGAGGTGGGTGTTGTTCAACCTGGAGAAGAGAAGGCTCTGAGGAGACCTTAGAGTGGGCTTCCAGTGCCTAAACCGGGCCTACAGGAAAGCTGGGGAGGGACTCTGTGTCAGGGGGTATAGTGATAGGACAAGGAGTAATGGCTTTAAGTTAAGAGAGGGGAGATTTAGATTAAATATTTGGAAGAAATTCTTCACTCATATGTTCGTGAGGCACTGGCACAGGTTGCTCAGAGAAGCTGTGGCCGAAAGGCCAGGCTGGATGTGGCTTTGAGGAACCTGGCCTACTGGGATGTGTCCCTGCCCATGGCAGGTGTTTGGAACTGGGTGGTCTTTAAGGTCCCTTCCAACCCAAATCATTCTACGACCCTGTGATTCTATGAAAGAAAACAAACAAAACAAAACAAACAATCCAAAAACCACAGTGCTTGAAGCTATATGAAAGGAGAACTATCAATTCTGTGGGCATCATTAAATGCATTTTCCTAATGGCAAGTTGGAGAATTATTGCATTATTCTCAGCATTATTCTCTGCTTTTCCATGAATAAGCAGGCACACAAAAACAGAGAAATGACAAACTCTTGTAAATACATAATAGCTCCACCAAAATTTGCACAGGCCTTTTTTTTTTTTTTTTTGGCCAGTTTGCACTGGCCTCTGAATCTCAGCAGCACAGAGCAAAATCCATGAAGATCACGTGTGTCATCATTTGGTAGTATCAACATGAGAAAAGCATAAATTCTTCCATTTTTAAGAACTGGAAGTTTACGATCCTTGCCCTCATTCCCAAGGAGAGAAAAGGCTGTGATAAGACATAAAACTCAAAATGTGTTTAAATTGACATCAGTACAAAGGCTCTCATAAGAATGCTTCTGGGAAAACACAGATTCTGTGTTCTGTAAACTTTCCAGAACCCCTATTTTTTTTCCAATCCACCACATAACAATACTGAGACCTTTCAAATTTTTTAGCAAGTTAATAAGCAAAAGGAAAGCAAAAGAGTATGAGTCAGTCTCCTGCTTAACTAATGCTGCAGTGGTTACAAAACCTGCCCGGAAGGAGTAAATTCTAGTTCAAGCCCATATCTTGCTTGATTTATTGCTGGGAGCATACCCTGGGCCTCCAATGTTCCAAGAGCTGTTCTCAGCTGGCTCTAGGACAAAGACAAAAAAGCTTAAGTGCCCATGGGCTGCCTGCGTGTAGACACCATGACTTGAGTTAAGCATACAGGGCTCCTACCCAGAAGGGGCACTCAAAGGCACCAGTGCTTAACAGAGAGTCTAGTCAAAAGAAAACAGTAATCAGAAGGTAGGATTAGAATTTTCTCTCTCCTCAGAACGGACCTTCATCAGCTGAAGATATGGGCAGAAACCTCTAACCACAACAGCTCCTAAAGCTGCAGTGCTCACAGAGCAATAAAATGATTAAGTCTACCTACTGAAAGAAGCAAGCAGGGTTTGCTCTCATATTTTCAGACTTTGTCTGAATAGAATTGTTGTCCATATAATACGACTAGGCTAGTATTTACAGTACTTATCCCATAAGTTAGGAGAGCCAAGATCTGTGCTCTTCCTGAGGAACCCCCCTTAAATTTTAGGTGGCTTTGGTGGACAAAAGCCCTTCTTATAAGATTCTGAACATGTGGAGGAAACTTAAGAGTCACAAGGGGAAAAAAAAAAAAAAAAAAAATGAGAGAGAAAAAGGAGCTTTAGAAAATGTCTATCTGTCTGCATCTCTACCAAAAGGCCACCCGAGGCTCAGTGCTTGACATAACCTTGATGGAGCAACATCTCTCTGGGTAAAGCAACAAGCTCTACTGACTGCAGGGTGGCCTGCCTGCTCAACAGGACAGGAGGGTCTGCCCCTGCCCAGGACCCTAAATATGAAATGCTTTTCCCTATTGCCAGTCTTCATGGAGGGACATGCAACTTTTAATCTCTGTGATGATGTGTAAAATCATTCCCAATGGTCTGCTGAAAACTCCACAGAAGTTAAAAGACTTCATTAGTCTCTAGGTCCAGAGGAGGTCCATGAAGTTGATCAGAGGGCTGGAGCACCTCTCCTATGAAGACAGGCTGAGAGAGCTATTGAACCTGAAGAGGAGACCTTATTGCAGCTTTACAGTACTTAAAGGGGGCTTATAAGAGGATGAAGAACAACTTTTTGCTCAGTCAAATAATGACAGGACAAGGGGGAATGGTTTAAAACTAAAGGAAGTAAGGCTAAAAGCAGAATTGCTACCCTGGACTTTCGAAGAGCCAACTTTGACCTCTTCCGGGACCTGCTGGGGAGCATGGGCTAGGTTGCTTGAGGGCAAGGGTGCTTGTGAGAGCTGGGCTACATTTAAGCAGCACTTCTTCCATGCTCAGGATTGGTGCATCCTGAAGAACAGGAAATCGGGGAAGGTGGGCAGGAAACTTGCGTGGATGAGCAAGGAGCTCATCGATAAGATCAAAAGGAAGAGGAAGGTCTAGGAAATGTGGAAAAAGGGCCTGTCCTCTTGGGAGGAGTATAGAGGTGTTGTCAGGGCCTGCAGGGACGCGACGAGGAAGGCTAAAGCCCACCTAGAGATGAGGCTTGCTAAAGAGATAAAGGATAATAAGAAGGGTTTTTTCAAGTATGTAAACAGCAAAAGGAAGACTAGGGATAATGTGGGTCCCTTACTGAACGAGGGGGGGGTCCTGGTCACAGAAGACGCCAAGAAGGCCGAGATACTAATGTTTTCTTTGCTTCAGTCTTTGCTTCAAGGACACTCCCCCGGGACTCCTCGCCCCTGGCAAGAGAACAAAGGGTCTGGGAAATGGAGGGCTCCCCCCTGGTAGACGTGAGAGTGGTTCGAGAGTGTCTGAGTGGGCTCAATGCACACAAATCCATGGGTCCTGATGGGATGCATCCACATGTGCTAAGGGAGCTGGCAAACGTGGTCACTGAGCTGCTCTCTACCATCTTTAAAAGGTCCTGGAGAATGGGTGAGGTGCCTGAAGACTGGAGGATAGCCAATGTCACTCTGGTCTTCAAGAAGAACAGGAAGGAGGATCCGGGAAACTATAGGACAGTCGGTCTCACTTCTGTCCCTGGAAAGGTGTTGGAGCAGCTTGTTCTGGATGCCATCTCCAAGCAATTGGAAGAGAAGAATGTAGAGAAGAGGAGTAGTCAGCATGGATTCACCAAGGGGAAGTGGTGTTTGACCAACCTCATTGCCTTCTATGATGGCATCACCAGCTGGGTAGATGGAGGGAGAGCGGTGGATGTCATCTACCTTGACTTTAGCAGGATGTCATGGGAGACAGTATTGAAAGCCTTGCTAACAAAGCTGAGAAAGTGTGGGATAGATGAGTGGACAGCAAGGTGGGTTGATATCTGGCTGACTGGCCGAGCTCAGAGGGTGGTGATCGGCAGAACAGAGTCTGCCTGAAGGCCTGCGACTAGCTGTGTTTCTCAGGGGTCGGTGCTGGGTCTGGTCTTGTTCAACATCTTCATCGACTACCTTGATGAGGGAATAGTGTCTGCCCTCAGCAAGTACACTGATGACACAAAGCTGGGAGGAGTGGCTGACATGCCAGAAGGCTGTGCTGCCATTCAGCGAGACCTGGACCGGCTGGAGAGATGGGCAGGAAGAAACCAAATGCGGTTTAATAAGAGCAAGTGTAGAGTCCTGCACCTGGGAAGGAACAACCGGAAGTATCAGTACAGGCTGGGGGATGACCAGCTGGAGAGGAGCTCTGCGGAGAAGGACCTGGGGGTCCTGGTGGACGACAGGTTGACCATGAGCCAGCAGTGTGCCCTGGTGGCCAAGAGGGCTAATGGGATCCTGGCGTGCATTAAAAGAAGCGTGGCCAGCAGGTCAAGGGAGGTCATTCTCCTCCTCTACTCTGGTCAGGCCTCACCTGGAGTACTGTGTCCAGTTCTGGGCTCCCCAGTACAAAAAAGACAGGGATCTCCTGGAAAGAGTGCAGCGGAGGGCCACAAAGATGATACGAGGCCTGAAGCATCTTTCCTATGATGACAGGCTGAGAGACCTGGGTCTGTTCAGGCTGGAGAAAAGAAGACTGAAAGGGATCTTATCAATGTCTATAAATATCTGAGGGGTGGGAGACAGAAGGATGTAGCTAACCTCTTCTCAGTGGTTTGTGGGGATAGGACAAGGGGCAGTGGCCGCAAAATAGAACACAGGAAGTTCTGCACCGACATGCTAAAGAACTTCTTCACAGTGAGGGTGATGGAGCACTGGAACAGGCTGCCTAGAGAGGTTGTGGAGTCTCCTTCTCTGGAGATATTCAAGGCCTGTCTGGATGCCTACCTGGGCAGTCTGCTCTGAGGAACCTGCTTTGCAGGGGGGTTGGACCTGATGATCTTTTGAGGTCCCTTCCAACCCCTACAATTCTGTGATTCTGTAAAGGAGGGGAAATTAAGAATAGATGTTAGGGTGAAATTCTTCACTCATAGGGTGGTGAGGCACTGGCACAGGCTGCCCAGAGAAGCTGTGGATGCCCCATCCCTCAAGGTGTACAAAGCCAGGCTGGATGGGACTTTGGGCAACCTTCTCTGGTGGGAGGTGTCCCTGCCCATGGCAGGGGGTTGGAACAGGGTGATCTGTGAGATCCCTTCCAACCCAAGTCATTCTATGATTCTGTGATTAATACCTTAAAATCTTTCCTTCCTTGTGATTCAGACAGCCCTAGATCAGCTGCCTGCAGGTGGGATGACTGACTTTTTAGTGTGAAAGGCCTGACAGACATCGTAAAGAAAGGCTTTTGGTAGGTTTGAATGTGGGTAAACATATATAATTTTTGTACTGAAGCTCAGGAATACTTTCAGAAAAATAAAAAGCCAAACTGTCAACTGAGTATAGCATTGAAACCTTGAGATTGTCCGTCCGTTCTTATTCAGAAACATATAAGAAGCAACATAATTATTTCATGAGATATACTGGGAAAATATCAACCTGAATGTGCCACCCTTTTCCATTGGAGAGATACATTCTAGAAATCCAAACTCTGCACATTACCACAAATGTTAAAGACTAGCATACTGTGAAACAGATAAACCTACAGTGAGGAACTATTTTTGAGAAAATAACATAATAAAAGTCAGAGCTAATGACTTAGGGAAGAATTTAAAAAAATACTAGCCTTAGGTCCTGCTACTAGCACAGTTATACAAGTGCCAGAGCAGTGGAGTAAATAGTAGTAAAGCTGGTCTAGCACTGAGAGGTTTCAAGATCCTCAGCCTACACACAGCAAAGGTAGTACTACAGACCTTCTCCTGAACCACATCCTCAGGTTCTTCTGTCCCACAAAGTCCATCTCGGAAGGTGGGAGGGAAGAGCAGCTGTGCAGTTCGGATACATCAGGCAAGGCGAGGATGCAGCCGTGCTTCTCTGCAGGAGGCCCTGATGGTGAAGTGCAGTTACCTGGCAGCAGCTGCACATGAAACAAATCCCACAGCTTTCAGCATGTCCTGGTCATTTCAAGGGAAATGTCACCAACTTTGTACCAGGTGAGTTATAGATCAAAAGGAGTGATTAGGGGCACAGTTAGATCACTGAGAATCCTCTGAGCACCATGGATTTATCCACAAAAGAAGATCCTTACCTGGTTTTGACAAAATTAGCACACTGAGTAGAACTGTTGTTTTACTCATTCTCTTTTGGAGTTTGTTATGCTATCCTATTGATCAAAGATTTCCTAATCAATATAAAGTCTGCAGAAATAGCCTAGAACTGACTTTGTGTAGCTGATGCACTAAGACAAATTTTACTCTACATTATTTTAATTACTAGAAAAATTATGCTCTGAGAAGAAAACAACAATGCCCCCCTCCCCCCCCCTCCTCCCCACCCCCAAAATGTAGTAGCTGAGCTACAAGACCAGAAAACAAATACGTTACTTCTAGTAAGAAACATAAAGGTTATGAAGCAATTTTTACATAGCTCCATTCAGGGTTTTAAAGCTTCTGTAGGTTCCTTTGATACCTGAGAGGTCTTTAGGACTTAAAAAAATCAGGACACTGTATTGAAATAACCAAAACAGATAAATAACTTCAGTCATTCCCATATGAGTATTTGCTCTCTACATTGTAAATTTGCTCACAAAGTTCACACAGAAGAGTCCCGTAGGCTTTGCATCCATTTGATTCTTGGAGTCTGGATGAAGTACATTTTTAGGCACCAGATATCTTTTTACTTCTCTGCCTGTGGAAAAAATTATATACATTATATCATGAAGTAAAACAATCTTGTTATTTTTAGCTCTCTAAATACTGCCCAAGATGAGTGTGAAACCAACTCACAACACTGCAAATATTGAGGTTACCTTATCCTATTTATCCAGGGCACACTGGGCAAGATTTTAGGGTTAATTTCTGTAGGCTGAAGCTAACATATGCAAATAATTTTCTGGCACTACTCACCACACAAGGCAGAGTACAACTCTAAGGCCTCTAGCATATCTAATACTTACATTTATCTAAATCTGCAGAAAGAAAACAAAATGTGTGCTCCTGTCTACCTCTCTATAACAGATTGCCCACAGTGGCTGACATGGGATTTGTATCTACTTTATAACATGGTGACCCTTGCACAGCTGTTGTGAATTCAGCCTGATATCAGTAGATAAAGGATTTTTGTTGTTTGGGCTGTTTTACTTTGTCTTTGTTTGCTTTAGGTTCCCTTATACATTTAAATAATAAAGAAAATTCTCACTATCGAAATTATAGCAGTGTCACCATTATGTTCATTTTCTTTGTATCTGAAGTTCTTAGATATTTCCATACCAAGATCAATCATCCTGCCAAATCTCCTCTGCCCTGATGAGTCTGGGAGAGGCAGGATGGCAACCATTCTTAGGGCACAAGCTCAGTTCTTTCTCTTCTGAGAGCTTCCAGAAAACACTTGATACCAAGCCTAAGCTGTGATATTGCGATCACCTTTGCTCCCCTAAGACAGAGGCACAGCTTGCTGACCTGTGCCAGCCGTCAGCATGAGGGGACTCTTTGGGTAAGAGATTGACAAAGGGTGCAGGAGCTGGCAAGCTTCACAGCTCTGCTGGGTATGAAAGCACACTGGTGATACTGCCCACATATCCATTGACCAGGTTAATCTCTTCCAGTTTAAATCAAGTGTTTTCCACTGGATTAAATTTGTACTTAGGTAATTTTCTGATGTGCTACAAGAAGAGAACCGTGACCTTAGAGCTGCACATATGGGAGGCAGAAAGAGAGTAGGGATTTTTTTGTTGTTGTTGGTTGGTTAGTTTTCAATCTTCTTAAACAACAGTGGATCATTAGTGTCTACATCAATGAAAAAAGTGACTACATCTTTCCTCCTGATCATTAACAACCAATAAAAATAAAAATAATAATAATAAAAGTAAATAAATAAATAAATAAATAAAAGGCCATACTATCTCATCGTAATAGTAGTATTGTTTTATTGCTGGGTCAGCAACAGACAGTTTTAATCTAGATAAGATCTGGTTAGAAGGGAATCTTTTGTTGTAAACTTAAAGGTTAAATTTGATATTTAAAACTTCCTATTGGGTTTCCACTGTAGGTGTGTTAGATACTGATGCTGGTTTATTATACTCTACTGTCCTCCACAAAGATATTTTTATGAAGGTTTTGTTCAGTGCAATTAAACTTCATATATAATTGTCAAAAAATACGGCAGCTCTGCAATGTGAATATATTCAACATCTCTGACATATTCCTGACCCAAGCTATCCTCTGCTTTTTCTTTTTTCTGGCCTCGCTGCAAAGTTCAACAGACTCACCCGAAGGATAGCAGCACCATCTCGTGGGTACATTTAATAATTACAGTAGTAAAACCATCGAAGTAAAACGTCTAGCAGGCTGTTTTCTCATTTCAAGCACTAACTGGGCACTGTCTGCTCAGGACAGCATCCCACCGATGGGCAAAACTGCATGCAGAAGTGAGGCTTCCTGAGGTGGACTCCTTCACAAATTATCCAAAACCCAACTTAGCAATTAAAAAAATATAATCAACAACAACAACAAAACAACAACAACAGAGACTAGATATGGCTTAACATTAGCCATAAAAATATTATTTTGGACTCCAGGGACATAGCAATGATGCCACAGTAAGGAATAGAAAAAATTCTGTGATACTAAAAATGCAAAGTAAAAATTATTATTTTTACTTCTCAAGGAACAGACACACAAAGTAGTATTTTTCTTGTTCTGTTGTTGAACTATGTGTTTTTTTTTAGCTATTGCCAGCTATGTTTACACTTTTAAGTGTAGAATTCAAGCCAAGTGATTGGCAGCAAACCTATAATCAGGAGTGGGCTTTGAGTACTTTTCACAAGAACCTGAGGAAAAAAAAAAAAAAAAAAAAAAAAAAGTCTTGACCACTTGCAACATTTTAGCACAGGTATGCTGCATACTGGTGTCTCAGCATGCCCACATGTGCTTGGTACATAATCCATAGTAACAACGCCCCATGGATTTACAGCTGGAAAAAATAAATCGTGTGTCCTAAACAGCCTGACCTCATTTGCATCAGGGCATCAGGATTTATATTCTCCAGGGATTTCTATTCACCAGTGTGGGATGAGGGCAGCTTACCTGAGCTACAGGTGGAGCCCTGGAGTGAACATCAAGGAACTCATCCTGCCCTGTTCCCTGCTTCTGCAGTTAAGGCAAACATAACCATCCTTTTGCTTCTGAAGACTTCATTTTAATATTTTTTAGTCTTAATACATTCATTTCAATAGGATTTTTCATACAGTATATACCAATATAAACAGTGTTTAAACACATATATTAATTGTCACATGCACATCATCAACACCATGGGAATCATTAGAAATAAAATTAATAGCAGTGCTAAATGTACCTTAACAGAACACATCCACAGTATTGTGTGTGTATCTCTTACACGACATACCAAGAAAGGAAAAAAAAATCATTTTATGAGGTGGACATTAATCTATATTTAATTTGAGAAACACAGGGAAAAAGTTAATCTGCAACTTCTCTAAAAACAGTGCTATGCTACATTCAGAGCACCCCATTATAGTAAGAGACGCTGCCAAAGAAGAGGTAATAAGGCCAGTTATTGCGGCTGCTATTTGCCAGTATTTTGCTGGCTTCAGTGCAGTGCGTTGAATTGCTGCCCTCCTGTGGCTGAAGCCTCTCTCTCCCTGAAGCTGAGACGGCTCAGTCCCATGGTGTTTGCCACAGGAGTGGTCACCTATGCACAGAGATTTTATGAACTTCAAGAGGATGCACAATTTAAACTCAAAGCAGCAAAAACAGCTTATTCTCACTGATTTCAGAGGATGTGAAGAAGATGCTGGGTGCCTGAGATGAGCTTTGGTCATTAATTCTTGATTTGCTCATTCAGTGTTTGCTGTCCACAGTGCAATGGAGTCTTTACCAAGGAACAGCTCATACACAACCAAAAAGGGTAGCTCACATTCAGTGACGGACATGCTCAGCCAGGCTGGCGAGTGGAAACAGGTACTGCCTGGCACAAATTGTAAGGTATTCAGAAATGTCCTAGCAGCCAGCAATAGTGTCTGGGGTCTTTAGACAATGATGGGGACCCTTCTGTGTGAATCAGTCCTTCCCAAAGGCATGGCAATATGGATCATTAGCAATCGGAGCATGCACCAGAAATGCAAATACAATCAGCAATACTTTTGCTTCTAGCCCCTTTGGGCAGGTGTTTGTTTTGTAGTTCCTTCTTACTTGGTTTTTGGATCTGAGTATCCCCAGCTGTTAACAGCTGAAACATTTAACCCCTTTCCTCTCCGAGCCAATTCTACATTTAGCTTGGCTGACCTTCCTCAGCAACGAACGTGACCTAGCCCCTGTCCCACTCCCAAAGTCATCCACACACAGAGCTCTTCAGGGAACATTGGACAAGATTGGTCTCAGCCTCTACAAGCTCAGCCTCTGACTAGCCCCTGCTCAGCAAGTGCTGCTGGCAGGCACCCCACAGCACTCCTGCTCCTTTCCTCCACAGGCCAACTTATCAGCAAAAGACTGCATTTCACCAAGACTTTACAAAAGACCAGACATTTTTTGAAAGTTACAAGATAGTAAAATACAAATGAAGAACATTTTAAAATAGGTGACAATTAATTTTGTTATATTAAATTATAATTGTATTATATTAAAATTAGTACAATGTCAAAAAAAAAAAAAAAGAATAGGAGTATAATGTAAATTACCCTAAATTTTAAATTTGAAAATATTTAATAATTATAATTACACCTGAATAACAAATCAGATTTTCTCACTGGAAGAATCAAAACTAAACAAAACAAAAAGTATTTTTAAATGCTTATGGACATATTTTAGCTTTAATTTTTGTTATTCAAAGATCTGGAAAATCCTTACATTTTTTTTTTTTTTTTCCATGAACATTTTTGTTTCAAAGACAAGTTATAATTGGAAAGACATGTTGAACAAAATTTTGATTAGTTCTTATAACATAGACTAATATTCAGGAAATAGGAACAGACATGAAGGACAAACCAACTATTAATGATCCACTTTTCAAATACAAACAGAAGGAGATGATTTTCACTACAGTTTTTATTCCAAAATTGAACAGCAGCAGGTCTAACAAGAGCCTTGAGCTGAGAAACAGTGGTTGTGCACAGTGCAAGGTACAGAGTTCCTCCAGGATGATATCCTCTGCTCATTGTTACTGCTCAGCATGGCACCTCCATGATCATATAACCCTGGAGAAAAAGACTTCAGTTAAAACCATTAAATTCAATAGGAATTAGTAAAAGGTATAGCTAGGCACAGATGTTCACCTACACAAATGCACAGTAGAAACAACTGCTTTCATGATACTTCATAAAAAGTTTTGGCTATACAATGGTTCAAAATATAGCTCCACAACGACATGCTGTAAGAAAGGCAACCTGTAAAACTTGCATGACAAACAGGAGCACAGACTGCAACATTCAATGGGTCGATCTTTTTGATCTCCTCACCACTGGTAAGACCTCAACTGGATTATTCTGTTATTCTGTGTAATTTAATGCAGATGTCCGGGAAAAAAAAAAAAAAAAAAAAGCAAAAGGAACAATCAGAAATCAGATATTTAGAAAAGGTGACCTAATGAATAGGAGAAAAAGTAATTGACCTGAATTACAGAAAGAGCTAAATATTAGGAAAAGCATTCTAAGGGTGAAGATATGGGAACAGATTGTCAAGAAAGGTCACAGTGTTTTATAACTGACATCCTAAAAAATCTCCTAGGCAAACTTCTGTCAGAGACAACACAAGGAAAAATGATCTGTTCCGAGGCAGAAGGATGGATGAGACAGTCTCTGGTGAGCCCAACCAGCTCCGTAATTTTTATCTTTTGGACCTGTTTTGAGCGAAAGAGCTTCTTCACAGTGAGGGTGACAGAGCACTGGAACAGGCTGTCCAGGGAGGTTGTGGAGTCTCCTCCTCTGGCCCGTCTGGACGCCTACCTGGGCAGCTTGCTCTAATGAACCTGCTTTGGAATGGGGGTTGGACCCAATGATCTTTCGAGATCCCTTCCAACCCCTACTATTCTGTGATTCTGTGATTCCATGATTCTGTTTTGATGGCAGAGGAGCTGCTGGGATAGGAGCTCCCTGCCATTCAGTCTGGGATAGCATTTCCCACAAATACCACATATTGTGCATCCCAGACAGCTGAAAAAAAAAATAAAAAATAATAATAATAATAAAATAATGATTCGGTTTATAATCAGTGCCCCAAATGGAAAATAACTTCTAGGAGTTTTCTGTAATCTTCCTCTGAAAACATCCAAAGCCAAATTTATGAAGTCAATCTGGAAAGCACCATCAAAGGCTGTTGGTAACTGATAAAAGCTGCCAATGAATGCACAAGGCATTTGTACAATTTCCATGCAACATCTATGACTCTGAAACTGGAAGGAAGAGAATCAAGGAACTGGTACTTCTAGGCAATGAAAGACCTATGTTGGCACACCCTTTTCTAACATGAAAGGTAGATTTGAAGCAGAAATTTGTATTGATATACTTTTTCTATCTAGAAAGATACTCTTGAATGGTCACAGTCTTTAAATAGAACACATTTGTAAAATTCCAGTACAAGATATTAATGGTATGATACGGTGTTTGAGTTTTGGCAAGATTTGGCAAGCCTTCAGTCAACTCATGAGTTCATATGGTGCTGGGAAGACAACCTATGTAGGGTTCATGACAGCAGTCAAACAACTCCTCTGCCTCTGCCTCCACCATGTCCAGTTCCCATCTCAAAAGACACTAATGGCATTTACATCAGCAGAAAGCATTCAAATGAAATGTCTTTTTTTCTTCAATAATAATAATCTGAAATAAATAAATAAATAAATAAATAATAATAATAAAAAGCTTCTCTCTAACAATTTTCCAAACATAGAATCATAGAATCACAGAATCATTAAGGTTGGAAAAGACCTTCAAGATCATCTGGTCCAACCATCACACTTCTACCAATGTCACCCACTAAAACATGTCCCTGAATAAATCATTTAACAATAATGCTGCTTAGTACATTAGTATCAGAGGCCTTGACCATAGAAATTTACTCAAGAAATTGACAAGTCAAAATAAATTGGGATAATGAGCAATTACAAATTACAAATTACAAAAAGTACTATCTGAGCAATAATTAACATGGAATTTTCCCTAGCTACTATAAGGGAACTCCTACAGCCTTCTGCCTAACCCAATAACTCCTGGGGGCTGTTTCCCTCTCCATTTCCCCTCTCACAGAATTCATGTCCCAGTTTAGTAGTTTTAATCTTGAGATTAGCTTTGGTCCAACTTCTGAACAAACTGTTTCTCCTTTCCAGGCTTGGCAGGATGTAGAAGATGTGTCAAGAATAAAAAATACATAGTCTTTCTTTTGAACTCCTGTACTACCTCAGTCCAGAGCACTTATAGGGAAAATCCTTGTGTCTGTGCCTTCCTGGGAGAAAACTAGTTAACAGGTTTTTTTTAGGAAAACTCCCCATCTATTGTGGTTATACATTGGAGCTAAGAGAACCTTCAAGAAATTCAGTAGAGCCACAGATATTAGCAACTGAATACTAACAATGCTTTCCTAAACAAATATATTGTCCATTGCTATACATGACCAGTAAACAAAGAAACAAACAACTAAAAAACAAAAACAAAACAACAACAACAAAAGCAAACAAACAAACAAACAAACAAAAAATCTCCCATTCCTCTAGGAATATACCAATCCAGTCCTGGATTTGCTATTATCAAGATGCTTATAAGAAAATGAAAGATAAGAACTGAAAAGGCAATGTTGTACCCACATAGATCATTCTGTAATAAACCTTCCATTAGATCAACAATTTCTTTTTCCTGGGAACAGGTATGCTCACTTTTTGATTCTTTCATATACCAAGTCATTTTAGGTCATGAAAAATTCTTTGAAGTTCTGGTAAGTGTTTGCAAAAGAGGTCTAATATGCTAATGCAAATACTAGCCCCATGATGACTCCTTTTTCTGCTCTGCATTTTCCCCTTACCCTATTTTTATTTCCTGAAAAAGAAGTTGCAACTTCATTTCCTGGATGTTCTACTAAAGCAAGTATGATTAACAATTGGTTTAATCTTTCTATGCATGCATGTGAAAAGTGATTAGAACTGTGCATATCATTGCTGCACTTCTCAGAACGTCAAATGTGCACCATTCTACACAGTAGGATTTTGCAAACTTAGCTTATTTAAAATGAAATGGGTTAGGGAGCACTCATACAATCAGTTCCACTAGCAGGTCTGAGGAGATGATAATTTCAGTCCTGTGGCTGATAATGAACAGACAGGGGAGTTGGGCTGGTGACTAGTTCCATCAGCTAAATCCAGAACAAGATACCTTTTTTACAGACTGAAACATGACACAAATTATTAAAGATGATTTTTTGGATTTATCTAGAGTTAACACTGCTTAGATAAAATATAACTGCTTACTAAAGAAAATGCTAAATCAACAAAATATTAACTGATTTTGCTTTGACAGGGGATGAACATACTTCCTCTTCCATTATGCCTCTTTCTCCATAATATATGAATGGAGAGGAGGTATTAACAGTAAACTTATTGACAGGATCCTGTAGCCTGGGAACAGTAACTGCCTTTGTTTATTCTTTACGTATTTGCATTGAATTAAATAACATCTTGACTTTTCAAGCAGTCAGTAAAATGCCTGCTGATCACTCTGTGTGATTACTGAGCCTGTTTCTTAAGTACCCAAATGAAGTAGAGTGTAGTAACAAATTGCTGTTATTATTTCCCTGAAATGACAAGGATTACTTGGACAAAAAAAAAAAAAAAAAAAAAAAGTTATTTTGTTTATTGATATTTGTTGAATTTGTTATTTGTTGACTGTTATATTGTAAAGGTATAGAGAACAAGTTGCCCAAAGAAATCTCTCAGTTGTCTTCATCCTAATGAAAAGACTTTGCAAGAGCTTTTATACTTATGTTGTCCATAGTAAATGAGCAATAAATGGATAGTAATAGCATGTTATGTTACAGGTTTAAATAATAAATCCTTCCCATAAAATCTGACTAATTCTCTTATCTCCTAACTCAGCTCAAAGATATCAGAGTGACAGAACCCTACTGTGAGCTGTTCTCTGAAAGTTATCTCTCAGACAATGTATTTCCTGTAATGTATATTGCATGAACCAATGTCTAGTGTGTGGACACATATCACATACACCTACAGAAAAAAATACCTCCATCTATTTCTTTCTTCTTTTCCCATTTTTAAACAATTAAATTAATTTGCATTCAAATAATTTGAAAGCTTAAAAAATGCATGCACAGAAGATGGAATTGGTGAAGTTAGGTTTGTATATGCAAGTGAAAAACCTCCTGAATGGAGAACTTACAAGAGCAGAAAATGCGCAGAGGTTTGTACACAAACATTTCAGTGTCTGTTATGGAGGGAAAGGTATTCTACCTTAGGACTAGAGTGGGGGTGAGAAATAAGAGGCAAAGAGTGCATATGAACATCTGTTGTAAAAGTTTATTGGCAAGGTCTGCTCAGCACAAATGTTTCAAGACCTGCACTGCACTACAAAATTCTAGACTCTGCTCTGCTGGAGACAAATTCCTGATTCTCAAAAGCTTTTTTTTGTGTGTGTGTGTGTGTGCGTGTGCACATGTGTATTCTTACACTGATATCTGTATTCACTCTGTACTTTTGTATCTGCATTTATTAAAACAAAGTAAGTGATTCTTTTCTGTTTTATTAGGCATTTTTGCTGTTGTATGTTTTCTTTCCCAGGGTATTTTTCAAAACTTGCAATAACTCACGGGGAAGTGAAGCAAGATGTCTAGCTAGGTGGCTAAGGTATATATTAAAAGAATAGCAATCACAATGTGATTGGGAAGGAGAGAGCAATGTTTCTCGTGAGGCAGACATCCATCCCAATACCTGCTTTTTCTGGTACATTTTTATTCCTGTCACAGTGGGGGATCTATTCATAGTCTCTTTCTCAAGGGTTTACAACTTTGAATTGAAAACTGACTTTTTTTTTTTTTTTTTTTTTCCCAAAAATAGATTTAAAAAAATTCCAGCATCGCAGAAAGTAAATTTAGGAGTCTGTTGATAATATGCTCTCAAAAATAACAAGCAGGTGAGTATAGCACTTGAATCCAAGCAGCTGTGTTAATGCAATTTTCCATGTCTCAGTCCTTCCATTCAAGGCACATTATAGCAAAGCTCTGAGGCGAGTGCTTAACTTAAGCATTTGGGCAATTATTATCTTCCTGGACTTATTTAAGTATTGCCCAGCCTATACTGTATTTCTTATCGATGGCTGGCTTTGACTGAAGCAATATTACCAATTAGAGAGAAGCGCTGTAAAAATATGCAGCTTTCACACTGCTGGTCCTAACAAGCCAGGGGGCACTGGGGTTGGTGTGCTGACCCTCAGCCATCTCCACACAGGAGAAAACACTGCCTTTCTCTGCTAACTCTGCTGGGGATTTCATTGCAAGAGCCTTGCAGGGTATGTGCATATAAGCAGTCCTGAGGTGCGTTCCCAACTCCCAGGACTGTTCTCACAGCCTACGTACATGTTGCTGCAGGTGTTCACATACCCACTGCATGTCCCAGGAGAGAGCTGAGGCTTATCCCAGGCAGCTACCAGTCTGGACTAGCCTGGAGAGATGTGGATTTTTCTGTTGGGCACCTGAAAAAGCAAACTCACCTGCCACTGTAATGATTTCTTCTCCACTGCCATTTTTGCATTAATTTTTCACAAAAAGTGATGACTGTGTGCACTTGTGGTGTCAAGAGAAAACCTGACAAGGAAAACTTGGGCATAAAAGAAATAACTATTTTTTAAAAAATCTTAGAAATCTTACAGACTATGCACCCAGTCTTTGTAGTTCCCAAAGGAAAAGTGCTGTTCTTAAAGAGAGGTA
>NC_048894.1:139265369-139350356 GCF_011077185.1 Oxyura jamaicensis | reverse complement strand
AAATAAAATAAAATAAAATAAAATAAAATAAAATAAAATAAATGACAACAGCAGACTGGAAAGCAGCTTTAGGCTGTGTCCTCAGGCTTCAGGCTTTTTCCATGTATCTCCAATGAGATACATGCTCAGCCATGCTCTCTCATGGACCTTTGCACCCTTCAGTGCTTTCCAACAGTGTGTCAGGTCAGCACATCACCCCACGGCAGTGTAAGGCCGGACCTTGGTCATGGCAGGACCCCAGAGCTCAATCCTCAACCTTGGTCTCCAACAGAGGTGCAGAGCATACTGCCAGCAGGCTGCAAGGCCAGCCACAGTTAGATTTTTCATTTAAATTTTGGCACCTTCTGAAGTCATTCCTGTTACTTCCAAGGACTGTTGCCATTATATTAAAAAGAGTAAATTTGCTGCTGAGTTACTTACTGCCCAGAAAATCCAGCTGAAACCTGCTACTGCCAAATCTGAGGATTCGATATTGGGCCAGGGACTTTAAATAGCTTCTGCTACTGAGGATTTTCTGCTGTCTATGCTGTCTGGAAAAAAAATAATAAACAAAAAAAAAAAAAAAGAGGATTGATAAAGCCTCAGTTTGAGGGATTGGACATGGACTGTTAGAAACTGAAAATTGCCACTTCTGGTGTGGTTTCTACCTATCCAACTTTTGTGATTGAATCATCTGTTTCTTTTTAAGTCTAGGTTTGGTTGCCCAGGGTCCAGGATAAAAAGCACACAAATAAATAAAAACCCCAAGGCTGATCTCTTACATAAAGCGGAGGGAAGCCCTATTTATATAGGTTACCTTTTGTAACATATAACACCACACCTTACTGGGGCTCTCACAATCACTGCCTGCAGTCCTTCCCAGCTCCTACTCACCAATGTATTTTGCACTGTTACAAGGATGCAGTTACATTTATTCCCCTCTTGCATCTAAGCATCACCTGCAATTGCAATCTGAAGACTTTAAGGTAGGGGATAAAGTTCTGGTGTGTTATGTTTTCTATAGGACACTTGAACATGCACTTACCTATGCAAAGCAAACCTGCCACTCTCCCTCTACCTTCTGTCTTTCTCCTTTGTCTGTCCCATACACCTATGTAAAGAGAGAGTTCATGAGGCTCCCATGGCAAAAGACAACCTTTTATTTTTCCCTGCAGTGTTTTTTATTAATCTCTTCCACTGTGTAGACAGGCGCATTGACTGCAACAGTGCACTGGAATCCGTGAGCAAGCCAGGAACCGCTCGCCGCGGTCACACTCGCGCACTGCGGAGGCACTGGCAGGCACTCACCATGAGCACTCCTGCGCGCTACAGTTCATTATGCATTCTGCTGTGCAGACACAGCCCTAGCAACAGCAACCACTGTACAGTGAGCACGAGTTGGATTGCTGCTGACTGTTTAAAGGAGCCCTCCCCTATGGGTAATTTGGGTAGGAAATGATGAGAATTGTAATGATTTTGCCTGAAACCAGAGCAGAGCCTGCAATATTTTCTTGTGATCCTAGAGATGCAATGAACTGGCAACAAAAGTGCTTCCTAGCTTTATAATCAGATGCTGCTTGGAAACTTTTTTATTAGATCTTTGGATCTGTGTAACTTCTTTCATATGCTACTTTATTTCTTCAAGGTTAAGCTGAGAGCTTATTTCCAACTCACAGCACAGAACATCTGGAAGTTGTGGTTTCCCAGGAACACACCAGAGAGGGAATAGAAACTGGATATGCTTGCTGCATCCCATGGGTGCATTAGACATCTTACCCCCCAGTGAAGGATTGCAAGACAATCATCCTGGGGAAGCTATCATGGTCTTTCATATGTTGGAGGTTTTTATTGAAAGGAGTGCATCAATTATAAGATTGCAACAGGTTTTGTGAGCTGCCACCAGAATGGAAACTCTCTTCCTTCTTAATATTAAACAACATTTTCATTAATTCTACACTAACATCTGCGTTAGAAAACATTTGGTTTGCAGAAAGGTTCAAGGCAAGTGTTGTGCATATTCATGCAAATTAGTAGTCATGCTGGGGATTTCCTTGAAGACGCACTGAAAGCTCCTTCTTGCAGCCATTCACCTGCCATTGTGGCATTTGCAATTCAGAAAACTTGCAATCTCAAAAAAATGTTCATTAGATTTTAGTTTTAAATATCACGTGTTAAAATAGTAAAATCTAAAATTAGCATTTATGTACTTGATGGAGAGGCTAACAAATGATAAATGATTGAAATTAGTAATAGAAGATAATTAGCTTTCATGATATGCTATGTTAGAAAGATTTGACTGTCAGTGTAGAAGGAAAGGAGGTCATCATGGCCCCAGTGACTTTGACGAGAAGCTAAATTGCATCATGCAAGTTAGATACACATAAAGGCACACACACTTGCATACTGAAAATACTTGTAATAATTTATTTCAATTTTGATTGACTACTAATCCGATCAATTGCACTTTCAGGAAAAACTCCCGTAAAAAGAAATAGCAATGTTAAATCAAAAAATATTCAACTCTCTTTTTCCAGAAGGTTTTCCTCACTATCTATAATGGCCAAAAATCCTTTTATCTGCTGCTTGTAGATGTTATTGGGTTGTTTCTTAGACCGTACTCACCACCAGCATCTTGTGTCCCAATGGCATTACTTAAAAACAATGCAAACTTTGCATTTTAATTACTATGTTTATCCTATTGACCTCCTGTCTATGTTATGCCAGCTTCATTAATAACTCATGCCCAAGTTGCTCATCAAATTCAGCATCAAGCTGTTTCAGAGCTTCTGAAATGAAACATTTTTTTTTCTTTCTATAAATTTGATGCCTTCCTAATTTCCAAGACACAAAAGAAAGCAAATGTGGAGAACTGTACACAAAGGAGAAATATATTTGTCAGGGTGTGACTACATGTAAATTGGGCCATTGTAGTCTATGTTTGCCATATAGACTGTGACTACTCTATCTGTGCTGACTTTTACATTTTGTATGACGTGTCACTGCAGGTAAAACTTCATACTTGAGTCTAAGCCCTGCAGTCAGCTAGTGTCAGAGCCCTGAATAAAGAATTGTTTGTGTACCTGTCAGACTGATCTTGGTTTCTCCAATGCTACAGCTGTCATGAGTTTGAAGAACTATAAGTTCCCATGGGCTGGATTTCAGATGTGTATCTGACAGGCAGCTCCTGGAATCATCTGAATCCAGGACTGCTTCAGAGACCCAGTGCATCACACATTCTGTTGCTATCCCATATCTAGTCTCAGCCCAGGCTGCTGACACAGCCCACCTCCCCACAAAATCCAGGAACCCCAGGAAGGGGGCCCATTTGCTTTGTTTATCTGATGATGCCTTTGAAAGGGATTGTGACACACACAAAGGCTGTGCAGACAGCCAGGCTAGTCCTGAGACCAGAGAGAAATTTTGGAGCATGGAAGACTTAACCCTGTTAGAGGAAGATCAGGTCAGGGAACAACGGAACAAACTGGACGTAATTACACATCCCTGGGACCTGATGGAAGGCAACCATGGCAGCTGAGGGAACTGTCAGTGTCATTGGAAGGCCTCTTGGGATTATTGTTGAAAGCTAATGGTGACTAAGGGGGGCTCCTCAGGACTGAGGGAAAGCAAATTTCTTCCTGTATTCAAGAAGACTTGAGATAGGGGATGCAGAGAACTGCAGGCTGGTCAGCTTCACCTTGACCCCCGGGTAAGTGATGCAGCAAATTTTCCTGGAAGCCATTTCTAAACATATGAAGGATAAGAAGGTGACTGGGATTAGTCAGCATGGATTTACATGGGAAACCATGCACGAACAATGTGAAAGTCTTCTACAATGACATGACCTCCTCAGTGGATGATGGGAGATGGGCTGATATTGTTTATTTTAACCTTTGCAAGGTTTCCAACACTGTCTCCTTTAATGTCCTCATAGACATACTGATGTGTACAAGCTAGATAAATGGACAGGGAGGTGGACTAAAAAACAGCTGAACTGCTGGGGTCAAGCCATTGTGATCAGCAGCATGAAGCCCAGCTGGTGGCCAGTCACTAATCGTGTCCAGGGTTAATAGTGGAAGCAACTGTCTATCACCTTCATTAATGACCTGGATGCTGGGTCAGTTTGCACCTTCATAAAGTTTGCAAAAAGTGGGAGGAGTGGTTGACAGACCAGATGTCTGTGGTGCCGTTCAGAGGCACCTGGACAAGTTGGAGAAATGAACCAAGAATCTCATGAATTTCAACAAAAGGAAGTGAGAAGTCTTGCTCCTGGGAAGGAATAACTCCATGGACACAGTGAGGGGCAACCAGAAAGAAATCAACTTGCCAGAGAAGGACCTGGGTGTCCTGATGGACAAAATGACATCAGTGAAGCTTTGCAGCCAAGAAAGTTGATCCTTCACCTCTGTTCAGACCTGCTGAGACACATCTGGATACTGCATCTAGTGCTCATCTTCCCACTATTAGAGAGATGTCGACACATGCAGCAGAGGGCATCAAAGAGGCCACAAAGGGACAGGAGCATTGGGCATGTGAAGACAGGCTAAGAGCTTGGGCTGTTCAGAGACAGGACAAGAGTCAGCACAACTGAAACACATAAAATTCCATCCAAACACATGAAAGCACTTTTTTAGCATGAGTGTATTTTATGGACTTCTCAATTGTGAGTATAAATGTGTGCTAGACTTTTAAGTGTGTTAGTAGCTGCTTAACGTTTACAATTTAGTTTGTGGTTTTATGTAGACATATAATTCTTCATTAATCTATCCAGTTAGTGAAAAACAAACAAACAAACAAAAACAAACAAACAAGCAAACAAAAAAACACTCCACCATTTTATTTATGAACTATCAAACTTCTGAGGCAAAATGTGTTAACATAATCAACAAGGGAGAAAAATTTATTGGTTGATAGATACTTGGAGTTAAGAAAATATTCCCAAGCCAGGTAATCAACTCATTATTGGCAACAGGCTGGAAACCAGTTCTATCAAGGTGCTCGAGGACACAAAAACATTTATTGCAACAGACCAACAAGGTGTGGCATTAGAGACCTAATTTTCAAAGGACAAAATCATCAGATATGCAGTCACCTAGAGATGTTATCATACATAGCCAGACAGAACTGAAGAAATGCAATTCAATTCCTCCTGCCAAATCTTTCATAGTTTTATGCATCTTGCTGTTACAATCAGGCATAGCTGCTTCATTTGTCTGTAACTGAAGAAAGATAAGTGTATTGTCAACACATAAGGATTTGAATATGAAATTATGGATATGTTAGTTTTCATCTGGCAGAGAGGGAGAAAAGCTCTCAAAACAAGCATGCAACATGCTCCACCTTATCATAGGATTATATAATGGAATGACTTAGGTTGGAAGAAACCTTAAAGATCATGTTCCAACCCCCCTGCCATGGACAGGGATACCATCCACTAGACTGAGTTGCTCAAGGCCTCGTCCAACCTGATCTTGAACACTTCCAGGGATGGGACATCCACAGCTTCTCTGGGCAACATGTTCCAGTGCCTCACCACCCTCTGAGTGAAGAATTTCCTCTTAACATCTAATCTGAATCTCCCCTTTCAGTATAAAACCATTCCCCTTTGTCCTATCATTACCTGGCCATGTAAAAAACTGTTCTTCATCTTTTTTATAAGCTCCTTTTAAGTATTGAAAGGCTGCAATGAGTTGTCCATGGAGCCTTTTCTTTTCCAGGCTGAACACTCCATCTCTCTCAGCCTTTCTTCATAGAAGAGGTGCTCCAGCCCTCTGAGCATCTTCGTGGCTCTCCTCCGGACCTGCCCTAACAGATTCACATGCTTCTTGCGCTGGGGGACCCAGACCTAGATGCAGCACTCCAGGTGGGGACTCACAAGGACAAAAGGGGAACAATCACTTCCCTCCACCTGCTGGACACTCCTCTGTGGATGCAGCCCAGGATGCAATTGGCCTTCTGGTCTGCAAGTGCGCACGATTGTCTTATGTCAGCTTTCATCCACCAGAACTCTGGAATCCCTCTCTGCAGGGCAGCCCTCAATGTGTTCTTCTCCCTGTCTACGCTCATGTGTGGGATAGCCCTGACCCAGGCACCATACCTTGAACTTGGACCTGTTGAACCTCATCACATGGGCCCACTTGTCTGGCTTGTCCAGGTCCCTTTGGATGGAATCCCTTCCTTCTGGTGTGCTGAGTGCACCACTCAACTTAGTGTCATCTGCAAACTTGCTGAGAGAACTCTTGATCCCACTGTCTATGACGTTGATAAAGATATTAAACAGCACTAGTCCCAAGACAGACCCCCAAGGAACACCACTTCATCACAGGCCTCCACCTGGACATAGAGACATTGACTACTGCTCTCTCAGTGAGGCCCTTAAGCCAATTCCTTATCCACTGAATGGTCCATTCTTCAAATCCATCTCAAATTGGAGAATTTGGAGACCAGGGTGTCACATGTGACACACATTGGTAGCACACTACTTGTGCTCCCAACCCCTTCAACATCTTTCCAAGGGACATAAAGTCCCTTTTCTTTTTTCAGAGTCTCTTTGTTGCAGCCTCATTTGACCCTACATGAAAGAGTAGGAATGGGTGGTAGTCTTCTGGCCCCATCAGTCTTGGAAGCCTCTTGGTAATATCAAGAATGCAGACCCCAGGCATCAAACTTATCTGGAGAGATTATCTGGATGACAAATTGGTGCCTAAGTGCCTCTTAGAGAGGAGTCTCCAATTGCTAGCACCTTTTGTGCCTTTTTTTTTTTTTTTTTTTTCTGGCACTGTTTCTGATGCAGGGGGTTGACTGGGTCAACTTGATATGGTTACCCTTTCCTAGGTCTTCACTATTACTCACAAACTCTCCTTTATCCAGCCCTAGAGCATTGTATCTGTTGTGTAGGGTGCACTTCAGGGACAAGGGGAAGACCCCTCCTCCTGCTCTGAGCAAAGATGAAGGTCCAGTCTCCCTTGTCTTGTGAGTCAGTCAAGTTTTTCAGTTCAAGGCTGGAAGCTACCTTACCTTCCCCTTGCCAGGACTTAAGGCAGAGCTGTTGCTCTGCCCATGTCAGCACTTAATACCATTTATCAACCTGTTCGGATCCTTTTGCAACACAAACATAGGGTTTTAGATCTCAGTCTCAGAGGACTTCCATAAACATTTTACATTGCATTTCTAGTATTTTCTTATTATTTTAGAATCCATAAAGGATCCTGTGTGGAAAAGCACTCTGTGGGAGGCTGATCATACAGCTTGCTCATGTCATTAATATCAAATTATTCTCAGGTTTGTATATGAGAAAGCTAGTTATCATGGGTTAAAATTACCAAAAACATGCCGGCAGCTGAGAAAAATGTGCAGTCATGGGACACTCCTCGACCTTAAATTAAACTGGTTCTGCTTAGTTTAGAAGTAAAGCACTAACCTGTGACTGTGGGGTTATTTTGCATATAAAGTGATTAGTACTTGTTGTGGCATTTATATTTACTATATATATAAAATTGATAATACAGTATGCACAGACCTGCTCAAAATGTTCTGCTCTATAGAAAAAAAAATACATAGCAATACAGAATTTGACATTATTATGTCAGATAATATTTATACATATAAATATATAAATAATTCTTTACATTGTTTTTAATGTTCTTGACAGTACTAGCAATAAAGTAAAAGTGCATTTAGAGTAATTGTAAATAACAATACTGTATGATTAATATTTCTCTATAAATTTAAAACATTTAATCTTTTCAGTCTGTAACCTCAACTATCATAGTTTCTGCTTTACTGATGTTTTAATGCTCAGTTGCACCTTAAACTTTCAAGCTTTTCAATTCATCCCTGAATTCAGCCTTGACAGAACAATTTATCAGTACAGTAAATATCCACTAATATGGATAATATTAATAGGCATCTCTTTTTAATACCTTTAAAGCCGTTATACTAATCTAAGCCTTTATTTGCCTTTCTGCAACATTTTATTGATAACTCTGTTGCCTTTAAATGAAAGTCAGGGGTAGCTAATGGGAAGAGAAGAGCTTGCAGTTTCTTATGCAGTTCTACAAATGAGGCACAGAACTGCTAGAAAGTTGATTTTCCTTTAGCTCAAGTCCATGTAACTCATGGAGTAAATCAAAATATGTGCAACACCAATTGTATGATTTTATGGTTATTGCTCTATGCAGCTTTGGTGTTTTCATGTTCTCATTATTAAATATAATCTTTTAAATGTATCAATATTTTTCAGTAGGAAATACGCATATTTTCTACTTAAATTGAGAGGTGAGATGGGTAGAAACAGAAGGTGGACCCGTTTTAGTTTGTATGTACATAGTTATTCTATTTTTGAGGTGATTAGATTCACTTGATGATAGTAGTTCCTGGGAAGATAGGAATGCTTTCCAATGGTGGCAGAAAAGTCACTATCAACTACAGAGTCTGTACTTCCCTTTACAGATTCCATCAGATGTACTGTACTTACAGTAATCATGTGGAAGATATTACAGCAGTAGTAATAGGTTAGGTGTGATTCCAGTTACAATGCCTGCACAGGATAAGAATTTTTAAAGCTTCAATTTGAGACAGCATGAAGCTGAAAACTGAAGACATGAAGATGATGATCAATAGACATGATACCATTTTAAATGACAAGGGCAGAAAAACTCGTAAGGCAAGAAGAAAGGAATGGATGACCTTGTAAAAAGGCACAGATAATAATCTATAATCTATAATGCCAGCTACAACTGGGAGTGTGGGTCTGCAATGTGTAGGCACAAGAAAGTATCATATATTTTCTGTGTAAGGGAGTAAAAAAGTGATCTGAACTGTAATTTCAAATTTCACACACAGTGAGTTATTGTAAATAATTTTAGGGGCCAGTTCTTGAATACACTTGAGAAAGAGGTTAAAATAGTTTTGAAAGGTAAGGAATAATGCAGTCTTAAAATGTAATTGAGGACCTTTTCACATAGAAGTCTTATCAACACATTTTTCACATTTATTTGAAAAAAAAAAAAAAATAATAACAAAGTAATGTAAATTACCTGACAATCCAGAGGGAAGTATTTTGGTCTAGTTTACATTTCTAGTCTTTTTTCATTAGTGAGACAGAAAATAATACCCCAAATACTTTGGTTCAACTGTTGCTAAACTTTGAACAGAATATAACATTGTCAGAAGATCCATTAGCAGATCATATTTGCATTTCTCTTTTGTTCTTCCTTTGTGCAGTTCCGTGCATGAGAGTTTCGGAACTTACTTTTTCACTTGAATGTGCATTGCCCTTTCCCCCACATTATAAAAGATGTATTTGAATCTCTTTCATTGTCAAAAGTATTGCTGAAAGAGCTGGAACAAAAGTAATGTTGTGTATTAGTAACCAAGTTAAGCAGAGGCAGTTAACATCTATTTTAGAAGCCAGCCAACCTCTGTGAACTCTTTCCAGAATGGTTTGATTTTTTTAAATGACAGAACTAGTTGTGAAATACTAGGAGGTGATTGTAATAACATTATGAATACCCTTTCTTGATTGTGTTATTATACCACTCGTGTTCTTTTATCCTGAGCTGGGTCAACAGCAGCAATGTCATGAAATATATCCCAAAGAGGAAGAAGTATCCTGATGTGTCCCACTGAAAACACTGGGTAAATATACTGTGCATTTCACTCCAAAAGTCTTTCTTGGCTCCTGGCATACCAGATTTTTCCAAGAGTAGCTGAATGAATTGAGGTGGTAAGAAGGATTTGGGGTGACAAGATCTTTTTGGAAAGAACCTGGAAAGCCGTCTGGCATTCAAAAATCCATAATTGGGAAAGGGATAAGTTGGGAATATCCTAAGGCAAAATACAATTGCATAATGCCTGTTTTTAAATTTTTCCAGTCATTATGCTGACTTCTCCAGGTTGACCTTGTGACTCACTTCAAGGAGGAAATTCTTCACTAGGGCAAACAGAAGTTTCCAGCTAAATCTTGGAATTGCTCACAACCTTGGAAGTGCTGCACCCCCAGGAGAGAAAACTCAGGCCATAAACATGGAGGTATTGGGGATCACAGCAGGGAAGGCAGAAGCACTTTGAGCTCTGAATCAGGCCAGAAGTCTGTTGGCCTTCAGACAGGTTGGGTTTGAGAAGCAAAATGTTTTCTCCCTGCATGCTTGAAATTGAAATTGATATTTGAGTTGGAGAGGTTCACACACAGACTCAGCTGGCTAGCACAGTAAGAGGTAGAGAGACCTGTTATAAAAATACAGCATGCTTCTATGGTTTTATGTGAACAATAAATAATATATAATAAAGACTAATTAACTATGAGGGTTCTGCACAACAGCAAAATGTACCAGTCTTTTATTTGAACTATATGAATGTTTTACACAATGCACGACTTTCTCATTTGACCTTGCAACGCATTAGTACTCCAGCTCTTGAATTTTGTAGGTCAGCTGCTGAGCCATAGCAGCAAAGGTTTTCAACATGAACTGGTATGTTGTTTATATTTGGTTACAAAAAAACAAACAGGATCCAGATCTGCTGTCTGCCAAACCATGACATTGCCACCTGACTATTGGCTATGCATGATTAACAGGCAAATGTGGACAATGGGAGTCATAAAAGGAGAGCAGCAAATACCAGGAAAGGACATTTGCTGCATAAACGCCCATCAAAATCTGCCTTTTTAACAGACTGAATGCAAATTGCTCTTATCCTGTCAAAATCATCTCCTCAAGCCACCACCCAGCAGTGAAAATACTTACGAATGTGAAGATCTTTTGCCTTTGCTTTTGGCTACTTGCACAAAATAAGGATTTTGCTTCCCATCTACTGGGAAGCACACATTGATCAGCCTGAATCACTTATGCAAAGTAAAGCTGCTCCACATGGGACGTTGTAGTGCAGCCTTTCACAAGCAAGTCCATGGCAGATTGCTATCACACAATGGGTAAATTCTTACAATATATTGGTTGTCTAATTTGGATCTAACCCTAAAGAAATATGTCCAAAATTGCAGGAGCACCAGACACCTGTTTATCCAGTCTAAGCATCCCTGCCACTGCTCACTTGCCTTGCTTTATTGTATTGCATCAATAAATTAGGGACAAAAATGTCTATGGATAGCAAAACACAGGTTGAACCCTGCCAGACTCCTAATGGAAAGACACTCAATTCCACTTTAACCATAAACATAAATCATGGAAGGAAGGAAGGAAGGAAGGAAGGAAGGAAGGAAGGAAGGAAGGAAGGAAGGAAGGAAGGAAGGAAGGAAGGAAGGAAGGAAGGAAGGAAGGAAGGAGTAACTACCAAACACCTCTTGGAATTTATTAGATGACCTAATATTTACTTTTACAGTAAATATGTTCCCAAATATTGCTTATAAATAACTGTCAAACCATGCCACATTTCAGTATGCATTCCACTGTTTTGCAGGATTTTTCTGTGGGAACCAAGTGTGTATTTTCAAGCTATGTGAGAATTATAAGAGAGCTTTGAAATTTCTGAGCAGTAATAATGGTTTTCCAGCATTCCTTGGGGACACAACTGCTGTTGATCAAGCAGGCTCACTCTGCATGCTTGTTTTTATCATGCAAAAGCAAATCAGGACCAATTCCTGCAACAAGAGCCTGAACATCCAGCAGCTCTCCTTCTGCAGTTGAAACATGAGGAGCAACTGTTTTCAGATGTTCACAAAACAAATTAAACTCTTGGTTTCAGTCACAAAACCTGCATCATTTCATTGTTTCCTTCCAAAGAGAACTACTTAGATAAATTTTCTTAAATACTACTCTATACTATCTGGCAATACTATACAAAGAAAAAAAGGGAATCTTTTCTGCATAAACCTTATGAAAGTAGCAAAAAAGTTACAGCTGCTCTGTAGATGTAAGGTGATATATTTAAACCTATTTTAAAACTTTACAGATGTATGTTTACATATTTGCTTAGGCACACAAGTCCAGTCCTTGTTGTTCCATGGCAACAAAAAAGGAATAATGAAATCCAGGCCTAATGGTGCTATAGATATTCACTCCAGTAAACCTGAAGTTGCATGATTTGTCACTCATGCATTTATCTATATATGGTGAAGTGGGTAAACACTGCATAAAATATATTTTGTGCTTCCCCGGTCTTGGACAGATTAGCACAAATTAAATTTCACACTAATCTGCCCATGGTCAGCAGTGCTACATTAGGAGTGAGGAGGATTCAGCTAATTGTAAAAAGAATATTTTTCTCTATTACAATGATCTGTGAATAAAACAAATATATCCTGGAGAGCTACCTGTATCTTTATCAATACTAAATCAATAATAGATGATGGAAAATATCCGTGTATAGGAAAACATCATGTTTCTTGATATTATTTTAATTTGTTCACCAAATTTGAAGTAAGTTTTCTTTTTTCCATTTCAGGTTTGTTTAATGAATGTTCAATATTCATTTAGATTACACTGCTTACTTATGTTTGACCACCCAAGTCACATGGCATTTGAGTCACATAAGTCAAGACTGAAGAATATACTGAACTGCCAGAAGAGGGAAGTCCAGGATCAGAAGTTTCTTCTTCAGAGAAAACATGAAATGACTCTAGGAGTATGAAAACCATACGAATACTACCCTTTTTAAGCAGACTTTGCTGAAGCAGAATGATGCCAGGCATTTTGGACAAATTATTATGGATGTAATACATACATCTTGTTCCATCTCCGTTGTTCATACTGATTTTATTTATTTATTATTGTTATTGTTATTTTTATTATTAAAATCTGGGTCATTTCTTAAGAAAAAAAAAATAAATGTATATCTCCTGAAATTAACCAATAAAGTTTTGGTCGGCTCTGTATTTGGCAGAAGCAGGGATAAAAACATGCATGTAGTAGCAGTGGACATGCAGGAGGTAAGGCTCTTTCTTACAAGAAGATCCACAGCAGCAGCACTGCAGACATCCAGGAACCAGCATATCAACTCACCCTGCTCTGGGAAAGAACCACCTCAAAGCTAGACCACCTGCCCCTCGAAGTAACAGTGAAACATTCAGGTCTCTCACCATGTGGCTAAAGTTCTGACTAATTTGAAAAACATGTATTTAGAGTACCCCAAATATATTTATTTTGGCTTGAGACTAAATACTTGGAAATATTTGTGCTACACAGTGGGGAACTGAGATAATATTATACTTTGTTTTGTAGACCAAACTTTCCGGCAACAAAACTTAACTCTGTGTTCAATTATAAGCCAGGCTTTTTTATGACTTTCCAGAAAATATTACACAGTTAAAAATCAGGAATGGTGGTATGTAAAACACTGATAAATAAATGTTAATGACTCCTCATCCTCTTCAAAGAGAAATTTCTGAACAGTTTCTGAGTAAGCAAACACTAAATACACACAGAAAACATAATAAATAATAAAAGACATTCTGAAATGTACTTACAATACTCTGAATAGCTTTAAACAAAAGCTGTTAGACATTAAATAGCCAGGCTTTCCTCATACAGACTTCCCAGTATTTGTAGCTATTGAATATTTAAATTTAAAGACAAGGCATAGCATTAAGAATTCTACTTTAATACATTTGTAGAAGCACATCCTCCTCTGATCCTTGCTCAGAGATGATTTTTCCATCTTTTAAGTGCAATGTGGCCCATGAGTTCTCTCCAAGCCCTTCAGAAGACCTCCACAGCCAGCACTGAACCCTCCCAGCACCCAGCAAGAAGCATCTGTGAATCTGCTACAGGATCCATGGAGAACAGAAATGGTGCTGGGCTGTGACTCGTTCCTCCTTTGGTCAAGTCTTAGCTAGAGAGGGGATGCATAGACTTCTTTTGACATCTACATTTCAAACTCTTTCACATTGCATGCTGTATTGTCTTAGAATGAATGGATGCAAACTGCAAGGAAACAGCAAAATGGGATACACATCTCTGCACCTTAAAGAACTGCTTCTGGTTAGCACAAGCAGCCTTGTCATACCCATTTTGGATTGGTGTTGGGTCCTCCAATGTGATTTCCTGTACAGAAATACAAGGTCTCACCATTGAAAAATGTGTCTTCTCCTCACTGATTTTGATTTTTTCTTTGTATTCAAGAAAGTCAGAACAAAGGATATAGTCAAACTTTGATGGTGTCTTCATTTCTTTTCATGCAATAAGGGGCTTCTTCAAATGTTTTGCTAAACATTCTAGGTCTGTTCCAGAAATACAGGTCAAAAATATCAGTAAATCAGCCTAACTGATTATTAGAACATTTGCAGAAATCTGACTTGGATTCTCTTTGGGAAATGTCCTGTTTGAACTAGGAACACATATAATTGTGTTATCACTCATATTTTGGCCAACAGAAGTAAAGCATGAATTTCCAACCCTCGATCTATTCATCTCAGTTTTCTCTCTCACTCCTTATGAACGTATACCATTGCTTGCCAGTGTCCAGTATTTATCCTTTAAAACTTCTTCCCTTCCCTTTTATGGACTGGCATAGCATTATGCTGATGTGTTAGATGAAAAGATTGCATGAGCCAGTCACATTTTTCAGCAACAAGTTCTACTGAATTCACTAGATCATAGTGAGATGTAGCCTGGAATGCACATTAAGGTATTAATGGAGTGTGTATGCCTGATATCAAGTTTTCATGCTGAGCTGCACTGGTGTTAATCTAGTTTGATTACAAAGCCTAATGTAAATTCTTAGACAGATATTCTATTTTAGCTGAGAAACGAATGCTGACAGTTTACTGTGAGATGACAAATGAATGCTGACATTTTATTCTTACATGTTTATAAATCAGTTTAAAGGTTAAGAGTCATTAAAGTGGGCAATCTGAAGAATCCATATACATAAACAAAATATTCATTTTGGATAACTATATATGTCCAATGTCATTCACAAAAGATAAAAGTCAGATTAGAGAATGAGGGGGAAAATGCAAATTTAACAGTATTAGTTTATCTCTTAACTGGAAACTGAATTACCTGATTTTTTTTTTTTTTTTTGGTCATTTACTTAAAAAATAAAATATCTTCATGACAATTTGTAAAGAATAAAGATTAACCCCTCCCTTCCCACATGATACACACTGATTAGAAGCATTTGTCTGTACCTGAACCAATTTTGCAGTCACTCTGGACATGACAGGAAAAAAGCTAATCAGTATGGTCTATGCTAGGACATATTATAGTGATAATTTACATTTTTATTTTCATTCCTAATCTTCTTGATATTACCAGAGCTAAGAAATAGTCATGGCTTCCTTATGTATTTCCCAGAAAAGGTCTAAATTGTGCTCTGAGAAGAACTCAAATTCCAATGGCAGTTTTTAATGACTGACAAAGGCAGCCTCCAAATGAGAAAGGGATTGTGGAAAGTAAAATTTATTTGTAGGTTTTACTGAAACTCTGGTGGAGACAGGCAGTCTAGATGAGCATATCCAATTCACCATGATAAAAATAAATAATGGAGGTTACTACCACCTTCCTCATCATATTCTTACATTGTGTAATGTAAAGTGGTTTCTTTGTAAAGAGAAATTGAGGGAAATACCAATCCTTAAAACTGTGAAAGGCAATTGGCTTTGTGAAACAAAAGGCCAAAACTCTGGAATGATTTTCAGACTGAAAATATAATGTACAGTAATGTATCTTTACTTGTCTCTGCATAGCTTTTCCTTGGTAGATTACCTACAAAGTTCCCAACTGTTTTTCAAATGTTTATGAGATTTTCTCAATACATATATGGTACTTTGCATCTTCTTTTACCCATTAACTAATGAACGAGAATTACAGAGATAAAATACATAACCAGAACAGTTTAGATTAAACAATTTATATGTTCTGTGTTTCACATATGAATAAGGAACTGCATACAATTACTTGGAAGTTATAGTTGCATTTCCTAAGTTTTTAAATCTTATTTTAAATGCACCCAGAATACCTCAAAAATAGCTATAGTCATGGAAAACTATGAGCACAACTTTGGGTATTTTTAAAGTGACTTATTCAATTAATTTTGCCTTTGTTTCTCAATAGCCTTGAATCACTTTCTTAAACAAAATTACTTAAACTTTATTTTATGAATATGTTTTACTCTTTAAATGTCTTATTTTCTGTGGTACTGCGAATAACAGTCACTCTAAGAAAGGATATTCTCACTTCCCATAAGTATTTTTCCATAATTGCTCCAGCTTCTTTTTTCCCACAGAGATGTGTCCTAAAACTAAGGAGGCACTGTTGATCTTGTCTCTCTGGTGACAGCAATAGGACCTGAGGGAACAGCATGAGGCTGCGACAGGGGACGTTTGGGTTGGATGTTAAGATAAGGTTCATCACTCAGAGGGTAGCCCAGGTGCCTTTTGGAAAAGACTCCCCAGGGAAATGGTCACAACACCAAGCCTGCTGGGGTTCAAGAAGAGTTTGGATACTGAAGAGGAAGATGAGGGCAGCATTGGTCTCTACAACTACCTGAAAGGAGGTTAGATTGAGGAGGGTGTCAGCCTCTTTTCTCAGGTGACAAGTGACAGGACCAGGGGAGGTTTAGATTGAACATTAAGAAGAATTTATTAACGGAAAGGATGGTTAAGCATTGAAACAGGTTGCCTGGGGGGATGTGGTGGAGTCACAGTTCCTTGGAAGTAGTGAAGAGATACGTGGGCATGGCACAAATGGATATAGTTTAGTGATGATATTTGAAAGGTCAGGTTGATGGTTGGATTTGGTGATCTTCAAGGTCTTTTCCAACGTAGATGATACTATGATTCTATGACTAGGGAAATAAATACCATCCAAACCCAGAAATCTTCTTCATGTTGTTAAAGTAGGTCATGGGCTGCTTGGTGTTCAGAAGTAGAAATATCTCCTGAGCTCACCAGTGTGGGAGTAGCTTCCCTTCTCCAGAGGGAAGTTAGAAAATGGATTTTGCAGCGCAGGTCTGGAAAATGATAAAAGTGTTACACATAAACTTTATGTTCTACTGTAAAACATTCAGGGGTCTGCCAGCAACAGCAAAACAAAAACCATCCAACCAAACAAAAAAAATCAAACCAAACCAAACAACAACAACAACAAAAAAGAGAGAGAAAAAAAAAAATATCAATCAAACAAAAACAAAATGGGAGCATAGCTACATTGAAATTAACTTTCAAATTCCAGACAGTCCTCATTGTTTTCTTCACAACTCATTTACCCAGCTCAAGATTCCAGTTGGCATTCAGACTGTTGTTATGAAAAGTTTAGGAGATGAGCTATTGAGAAACAGTCAATCTTGGTAAGTAAGGCCTTTCATTTCACCTCTACAAGAACATTATTGCTTTTTCTTAAGCAATCACATGCAAGCAATTCAAATGTAATCCTTTCTCTGAACCCCAACAATAAAGTATATATCCTACTCTATGCAGAGCTGTTCTTTGCCTGACCACTACATAAGCACCTGCCAAACATAATAAACACTTGCAGTGCAGGTATATCATTACATTTGTCTGCCACGATGTCTTGATTAAATTGACCTCTTGTTATTCAAAAGGCTGAACAGACATCTGGAATAGCATGGTGGTATGGCATACTTGTGCTTTTTGTATTGAAAATATTTCAACCTTCTGAAAACTGCAACACAGATGATAGAATTGTCATCTATTCAAGTCTGAAGTTTGTGTGTTGGTTTTTAATGATTAAATACTTTGCACTGAAATAAAATGAAAATATTGTTCATCAGAGATAAAGAACTTTTATGCTTCATGTTTAAACTAGATTATTTGCTTAGGAAGAAAACATTTATCACCATTACATTTGGAAAATAGCAATACTTTGCATTCATATAATACTTTATGCCTGAGGAAGAATATATTTTTTAAACATGTCCACTGTTCAGGATCTGAACTGCTCATGGCTGAACCAGTAAGATTTCATCAGTGTGACAGTGATTATATCCACTTAAGCCAAATTTCTCTATTTTCTATGTCCCATATCTATATCTGCACAGTAGAATCATATAATCATTCAGGTAGGAAAAGACCTCTTAAGATCATCAAGTCCAACCATTAACCTAGCCCTGCCAAGCCTACCTCAAAACCACGTCCCTAAGCACCACATCCACACATCTTTTGAATACCTCCAGGGATGGTGACCCAACTATTTGCCTGGGCAGCCTGTTCCAATGCTTCACAATCCTTTCAGTGAAGAAATTTTTCCTAATATCCAACCTAAACCTCCCCTGATGCAACTTGAGGCCATTTCCTCTTGTCCTATTGCTTATCGTTTTTGAGAAGAGACTGACCTCCACCTTGCTACAGTCTTCTCTTAGATGGTTGTAGAGAGTTATAAGGTCTCCCTTGAAACTCCTTCTCTAGGCTAAGTAACCCCACTTCCCTCAACCTCTCCTTCTAAGACTTGTTTTCTAGACCCTTCACCATCTTCTTTGATCTTTTTCTCCAGCACCTCCAAGTCCTTCTTGTAGTGAGGGGCCCAAAACTGAACACAGTATCTGAGGTGCAGCCACAAGAGAGTACAAGGGGACAACCTCTCCCTAGTCCTTCTGCCCACACTATTTATGATATAATTCAGGATGCTGCTGGCCTTCTTAGCCATCTGAGCACACTGCTGGCTCATGTTCAGCTGGCTACTGAACAATACCCCCTGGTCCTTTTCTGCCAGGCAGCTTTCCAGCCACCACCAGCGTGAAAGGTTGCATGGGATTGTTGTGCCCCAAGTGCAGGACCCATCACTTAGCCTCATTGAACCTCATACAGTTGGTCTATGTCCGGACAATCAGTCCAGACTATCCAGATCCCTCTGCTGAGCCCTCCAACCCTTGAGCAGATCAATATTCTTGCCCTACTTAGTGTCATCTGCAAATTTACTGCTGGTGCACTCGATCCCCTTGTCCAGATCACTGATAAAGATGTTAAAGAGAACCGGACTCAGTACTGAGTGCCGGGGGATGCCACTTGTGACTGGCCTGCAACTGGATTTAATGCCATTCACCACAACTCTCTGGGCACAGCCACCTAGCCAGTTTTTTACCCAGCAAAGCATATGCTTGTCCAAGCCATAAGCAAGCAGTTTCTCCAGAAGAATGACGTGGGTAACAGTCAAAAGCTTTACTTAATTCTGTGTAGACACATCCACAGCCTATCCCTCATCCGCTAAGCATGTCAACTTATCATAGGAGATCAGGTTCATCAAGCAGGACCTACCTTTCATAAACCCATGCCTGATCACCTGGTTGTCCTGTACGTGCCACGTTGGTGGCACTCAAGATGATCTACTTCATAACCTTCCTTGGCAGTCAGATTGACAGTCCCATAGTTCCCCGGGTCCTTCTTATGGCCTTTCTTGTAGATGGGCGTGACATTTGCTAGCTGCTAGTCAACCGGGACCTCCTTTGATAGCCAGCTTCCCCTGACACCCAGTACAATCATGTAGTTAAGCTGACCCACTGAATCTGAACTTAAATTTCCTAAATGAACTGCTTTTGTGAGGCGACACTCAAAGGGTATTCAGAAACCTTTGTTATGTCTCACAGTACTGCAGAGAGGAACTAGTTTTTCTTATGAATTCCCACAGTGTACAGGGACATTACCTAGGAATTTTCAAACTATGCATTGCTTCTTGTGCCTTCTTCTAAACAGAGGCCAAGATAAATGTTACATCTCACTTTTGCCTCAATTGCATGGTTCCTCACTGATGCTTCTGAAAAGAGATTGCAAAAATACTTAAGAGCTTTTAAGAGAAATTTTCCAAATGTGCCTTCAGAGAACCAGAGACCAGCAGCTGACAAAAAATGTATATGAATGTTCACATACCTATTAAACTAGAAAGCATCCCCCTACTTTCCTGGAGCACAACTTTAATTGAGAAGAGCACAATTGTGGAGGTATAAAAAGTGGTTCATCTGCCCTTCAAAGTGGGAAGGCAATGTTCTTGAAACCTCAGGAAGCCTTTATTTTATCTTTGCAGCTGAATCAGCAGTGACATTCAAATCCCTCAAAGACGTTGCTTAGAAAGAGGAGCAGTTGCCCTCAGAAAACATAAAAAGGGGTACATCTTATATTATCTGAGAGGGACTTAAACCATTGGAAGTTGCAGACTATTGAACCAGTGATGGGAGATGTCACTTTACTATGTATACTCTCTGCTTATTTAAGTCCATTAGACAGATGGGGCATAACCAACTGTGGACACAGGCCTGAGCAGACACTGAGATAGGTTTCTATAGATGTACATAGGTTCTCAAACAGTGAATTTTTAAGATGTATCATGAAAATTGCTGTCACCTATGTCAGTACTAGTGCCAAGGAACATACATTGTCCCTTTGCTGTGTGTCATCCCATACCTCCACTGCCAAAAGCAGAGGGAAAACTTAAATCCTATGTAGAACAAACCATAGTTATGTTCTTACACACACTTCAATAGAGTCATTCTCCTGGTAGAGGACTATCTATAGTCTGGATGGGAATTACAGCTGTCGTATATGTTTCAGAGAAGAAAGGAGTCAGAGAATGATTTGATTTCTTTAATGAAATGAATTGTTTAAGTAATTGGCTTTTCAAAAAGTTGCAGATAATATATTCAAAAAAAAAAAAAATCAATGTATGTATTCTTGATGATTTGTGTGGTGGTTATATTGGTTTTGGTTTTGCTGCATTTCTATTAGACAAGTACGACTCTGGAATAACTGCACCAGAGTAAATTTATGCATATTCAGAATGTTATTTGCTTTTTGATGAACAGGTGGTACAAAAAACAAAAATACAAAAAAATAAATAAATCACCTAATCCTCACTGAACATTCAAAGAAAAGACTGTCCTTCTCTCAAGCAGCACTTCTACATTTTGTCTCACAGTTGCCCAGAGAGGCTGTGGAGTCTCCATTCTGGGACATATTAAAAGCCTAAGTGGACACAGCCCTGAGTACGCTCTTTTATCTTCCCTTGCTTGAGCAGTGGGAGTTGGATTAGGTGCCTGCCAGGCTCAGTCATTCCATGACATAAACTTTGCTGGGACATGGCTTCACTCCTTGATGTTTTTGTAATTTTGAGGATCTAGTCGCTCCTACTCTGCAGCCACTGGTATCACAAACAGCAGAAACTGTTTGTATAGTGTATACATACAGCAGAACCTGTATAAAGGTCACAAAGACATATTCTCTTTTATCTACTCCTAGACACTGCAAGTGGAGTGAGCGATTCCATAATTCATTTCAATGGGACATTTGTTAGTATAAGCTGTAGGTTCCAAATGCCTGACCTGCATTTTTATGAGTGATTTGTTAGCAGCTGTGGGTAATCCTCCAGGGAGAAGAGGTTTTGGTACTTTGCAGAGTACTAACTTTACCTCATCTCCATTCCTCAGAGAACTTTAGATAGGGGGATAATTCATATTTTTGGAATGCTGCATTTTGCATCAAACTGTTTACTGTAATGAAACAAGTCACTTATTTTTATCTGAAATGGCATCACATCTCTCATTCTACTATAGCTTCTGAACATCGATAGAAGGTACTTGAACTGTGGTCCTCCACACTGGCAATGCATTCACAACAGGATCTTCCAGAGCCCAGAGTAATGTCTCATGAATGTCACTGGACAAGTTTTCACAACATTTATTTTTTTTATGATTTTCTATTATTATTTATTTTCAGTCCTTTCTGGTGATAAGAAAAGTTTGGAATTATTCAGTTTTCTTTGGAAAGAAAACTGGCACTTTCATCACCTGAGACTGAATCCTATTTTAACTTTGCTGTTTACAGGTCTTAATTTAATTATGTTTGTTATGATCATAAGGCAAATGCAAAAACTAGTGTTATAATTTTATAAATAAACATCTGGCAAGTATTCACAGCAGTTTTGTATCAGAAAAGTATAATGGATATTTGGATATAAATATGGATATACATTTGGATATAAATGGATATAAAGGCATGACAAATGTTTTATATTAATATCATTTTTGTATCGTGAATGCCATTATCAGATCTAATATAGCAGATATAATCTATGATGTATTTTGATGTTTGTGGAAAAAGGAACACAATGTTATTCCTGGGGGAGGTTCCTGCAGAGCACAGCCAGTTTCCTCTGTTTGTGAAGTGGCTATCACAAAGGGACGCTGACAACCTCTAGCACAGTGAAGTTCAAAAAAATGACATCATGTCAACATCTCTCAGCTACTTATAACATTTAGTTCCATAAGATGAGAACTTTGAATGTATTTTAGTGATGCTACATATTTCAATAACATTATAGTATACTAACATATTAAGAACAGTAAACATTGCCAATATTGCCTATTTTTTTTAACCTAAAATAAAAACTACCCACCCAGAAAAGACACTGCTCATAAAAGGAAAGGGATTTCTGAAATAATTTATGAAAACATATTGCATGTCATATTTTGTAACACATAAGCCTCAGTTGCTGATTGACCAACATTGACCAATATTTGCTCAATGTAAAAAGACAGAAGCTACCATGAGGGCAGAATACCCAAACCCTTTCTCCCCATGTTGCAGCTCTTAAAATCCCTAGTCTCTTTCTCTCTTTGTGGTCCAATGACTTTCACTTTGTTTTGCAGAATAACACGGTCTGGAGGAGAGAAGCAGTAAATACTTACTGCTCTCTATCCCTGTAACTGTCCTCACAGCTACAGGGGGATTGTCCTCATAGCCATGGAAGCTGATTAAAACTCATCTGCTGAGTAACGCAATGAAATCATCACCCCCACTTGGTGAATGAATACTAGGCTATTTATAAAAAGTGAGCATTAAAATTATCAGCAGTGTAATTCAAAGTGTGTGTCCAACCCATTCTTTCATGGAATTCACCCACAAAGAACCACTAAGATTCTGAGTAAGGTGACTAGAATTTAGAGACGAGTGAGTTTCAAGATGTGGGGAGGGATATAAGAGCTCTAACAAAGAGATTTAACTGGAGGAGATGAATAACAACTGTGTGAATTTGTCTAATCACCCCATTCATCTGCTTGATCTAACTTTTTAATGTAGTTTATGTTCTTTCCCTCTTTTGGACAAGTTGATCTCTCTGTATATGTTTTATACATACATATATGTGCATCTGTGGTTGGAGTAGGAGAAAGAAGTTGCAAACATCACAAATAAGGTTTCCTGTTCACCCCAGCACAAAAGTTCTTGTCCCATGCTTGCAGTCACAACTAATTCATCTTGTGCCTTCATATTATGAAGAAGCCTTAATTACGTGAGTGTAAATTTTCTGCCCACCCCTCTGCCCCATGTTCTGTTTCACTCCATACACAAATGCCACCATAATTATTTTAGTTGATTTTGCTATGGCTCTAAGGGGTCTGGATTCAAAGCACTGTTGGTGACCTATATGGGTGACTTCAGAGAAGAGGACCAGGCACGCCTGTAAGCTAACACAGCTGAAGCTTGAGTATCTGACTTCTCTCTTATTTGCAGTGGGGTTGCATTCATCTGTTCTGAGTTGTGTCTTTCCTAACAGTTCCTGGCAGCCCAGTGTCCCACCTGTGAAGATGATCTGCAAGTGGGAAGAACTGTCCTTCCCTTCCTTATTGTCATCCTCCAGGAGAAGGAGACAAGTGCCAAAATCTTTGTACTGGCAATATTCAGCATTTTGGAATGATCTTCAAAGGATTTTGGCTCATTGGTATTTTTGACACTGTCAGTAGACCTCATGGGGTGCACTGCATTTTTATAGTGCTAGTGCCTTGTAATTGCCACCTTCTGTAGCCATCAGAGTACCCATACTACATTCTTCAGATTAACAAAATTCTGATTCCTTTTCTCTTTATCCTCTTTGCCCCTCAATTAAATTATCCCCCATCACCATTCTTCCATTGTACTCATTGCATAATTTTAAGACAGGTTTTCCAGGTTGTTCAGAGCTCCTCCTCAGCCCAGTTTTTTAAATGATTCTGGTTTACAGCCCATGTCCACTCAGAAGAATAGATTAACCCTCCTTTACCTCACCTTGATGATGGTTCTGGCTTTTATGTTTTGTTTGTTTGTTTGTTTGTTTTTCCTCCCTTCTGCTTATCACATTCCTGTGGACAGTGCCCAGCAAGGAGTGTAGTACCATTTGTAGCAGTGAGAAAATGTCACCCTAATGCTATTACAATTAATTCAAGAGAAATAGACATCAGTTTTTACCCTTTTCTGCCTGCATTAGACACGTCCACCTCATTTGTGGTTACAATGAAAAAATCACTATATTGTAAAGCATTCAAATAGACACATGAGACACCACATGAAAAATGTGTGAAAATTGTGATATTAACGGGGAGTCACCAGAGTCTCCAAAGCCTGACTTTGAGGATACAAGCAAATAAATGAGGCAGACATGGACATGGCCAGAACATTTGTTCTCAGAACAGCAAGTAGGTGGGATGTTTTGTGAATAAGATCTTCCTTAAAAAGCTAAAAGGTTTAACTTAAAACCCACTGGGCATTCAGTGCATCAGGTGTCTGGCAGGATTCAGTCAGCTCTTCTAAATACTAGGCCTTCATATAAAGCAAATTTACTTGTTTTATCATAAAAACAGGAAAAATTTAATGCCTTTTGTTGAGCTATTCATTTCCACTTGCTAGCCCCAAAAATTTATTCACTGACTCCAGATGACAGGGAATAATGAATCCAAAGCATTCGATGGAGGTGATCTACTTTCTGTTCTTCTCATAGGCAATTTGATACATAATTAAGAAACCTACAAAATCTCACCGGCAAAACTAGGGAAGAGTTTATATTCAACAGTTCTTAGTAATAGACAGTTTACCTGTTCTAGTATCACTTTGAAGTAATTCATAAATTTAATCTGAAGAGTCTATAAATAATCATTTTTTCAGGAAGAAGAATCAATAAGTTAATTGTTGTAAATACTATTTATGACTTAAAACATAGACATGTTTAAAACCCTCAGCTGGGATTAGGACAATATTGTGCAAAGTGGTTTAAGAGACGAGAGATCTTTCTGACCAAAGAATTTATGCACTTAATTCAGATGAGTAAATAAAAAATGTGTGCAAGAAAGAAAGTTAAAAAATCAGAAATTGTATGTAAAGTTATAGGAAAATGTGGTTCCCAAGATAGGTGAGCAGATATCTTCGTTCTATTTTCTAACAAATGTATAAGAAAACAAATGTCAGTAATCTAGTTGCTACTCACCTAGCTAATGTAAAGTTTTACTTCAGAGAGTGTGAGGATGTAACCTTGGGGTTTAGAATACATCAGAGTTGTTAGATGCTCCGGTGAAGTGAGCAAAATGTGCAAAATGTGTGTAAAATTCAGTAAAACTATATCCACAGATGATCAGGCTGTGCTTGTTTTGAATGTATAAAAATGGGACCAGTCAACCAAATAAGTTAGTTATAGAGAGAAAATGCCACCAGGTATATTCTGTGGTGTGAAAGCACTTGGATGAGCCATAGGAAGAATACAGTATGTCAGGCTTTAAATTATTTCTGCAATATATCAGGTACCCTAAACATTTCCAGATCAGAAATATTCTGTGATAAGGTTTTTCCCTCTTGGCACCACTTTTCAGCTGGGTACTCCCTTTAACCTTAACATTTTCTCTTACTTTCTCATGGCATAAACACCCCCTGGAGCTTAGCAATTGTCACTTACGCTACCTGTGGCTTTCTGAACAACTTCACCTAAACATTTTGCCTATACATGTGGAACTTTCAGAATCTCTTCAATTCAGTCTAGATGTAATCACTAGGTTCTTTAAACCAATTTTGTACAATGGATGATTTTCAACATAACGTTTGCCACCAAAAAAGGCCAAAATGTGCCATCTACCTTAAATATTGTGAATTCATAGATATAGTTGTATGATATTTTCTAATAAACGTTCAATTGATAATCATGAATGATTTGTTTGTTTTACCCTCCTGGTGTGTGTGACACTTTTCCTCCTTCGTGAGATTTATTACCCAAAATATTTGCTTAAGGAACAATTTTGGTCCTACTGAAATTAATGTATACACTTATTTTTGTTGGGAGTGAGAAGTGGCACAATTTTATGCATCTGTATTTTATATTTTGAGCCCAGCTAAACGCCAGAGTTGCAAATAATACATCTTAAAATGCTTTTTATATTTTTGCTACCAGATCGCACAGAATCATAGAATCAACAGGTACCTGTTCATCTGCACTTTCAAATATAAAAGGACAAATTCAGTTTCAAAGAAAACAGGGCAGGGTTGCTGAAGGTTGGTGGTATTGCATATTCTTATGCTAGATTCTAGCTGCTTGGTTGAAATATCATTCTTTTATGGTTTTGATTCTAGGTTGTTTCTTTGGCTTGTACAGGAATTAAATTAACCACAACTGTTTATGTGATATATTCAGGTTATGGCTTTGCTTTCAAATTCATAGGATGAAAAATGCATCAATAGTTCACTTTTATAATGTCAATTTTTTAATAAAAACAATGTACTGAACAATTGCAAGTGAAGGGTATTAATTGTGCATTTGTTCAGACTTCAGTATAAATTATTGAATAGTAATTTATATATTGAATTAGTGGAGCAAACTGCTGTTCATTTTAAACAACTGTTATTAGTTGTTTTTCTTAAGACTACTGAAAACATAAAGAATCATACCAGAGGTATTATGAAGCAGATTGTTTCACTGATTTTGACATATGGAGGTACTGCCAGGGAAATATGTCTTCCTTAGCTCCAATAAAGGGAACAGCCTTCTTGGTTTCAGACATTTACATTTTAAATTTTAGTTCACTACATTGTCTTAGATTTGGTTGTGCTAGTGACCTGCCAGCGAGGACTCCCTCAAAGTGGAGGCATCCTTTATATTCATTTTCTCTTTGGTCACTTTGCTCCTACTGAAGAGGGAGCAATGTTAACCTGTTTCTAAGAGTTTCTTTACAGTTTGTGAATGCTAAATTCTCCCTTTTGTTTTTCAAACAAAATAAAACAAATTTAAAGAAATTACTGCCAAACATCTCCAATGATCTGGAATTTTATTCCATCCATATACATGCATAGTAACAACATTTGTTGAGAAATTATTTCTATCAGAAGTAGAACATTATCTTTGTGATCACCAGTTGCAGTATTGCTACTCTTATATTTAAATATATCTTATATATGAATTAGATTCATAATTGCAGCATTGAGTTTAGGGTTTTGTTTTAGACTGTGCCTTTCAAAAGATAAAACTGATTGATATGACCTCATTACTTACAATACTGCTTCCAGTAATTTTGTTCATTCTTTATAAAGTATTGCATTTAACAGCAAAGGTTTAAAAATTGAGACAGAGATGCATCAGCGAAAGAAAATACAAGTACTATACAAGAAAAAAATTGCCATCTTCATTTAACGTACGTTTCAGATTAAGAAAGTGGACAGAAACATACTGCTACATACAAATGCAAAGCCTAATGACTAAGGTACTGTATCTGCTAAAATATAAAGTGCAAACTGAGCCCAATTGTTCAAAAATTTGAAATTTTAAGGCGAACTTTACAGCATAGTTGAAACTTCTTTGCAAGTTATATTTTAGCATATACATATATTTGCAACAGCATATAAGAAAAAAAAAATCAGGATACACAAGTGCTTTTGAAGCTATTTCTAAAATGCTTTTCTGTATTGTTTGTGACTATTTTCTTTAAAATCTACTATACAGTGCAAACCATATGTGCTACACAATAACTATACAATAACATTACAAATGACTTTAATATAAAGTTTTTAAATAAAAAATAACATAACTACAGCTATGAATACTGTTGGTAAAATAAATTAATATTTTTGAAAATGGCACCAATAATACACTTTACTAATGGACTGTAATGAAATTACACCTTTAAGTCTTCAACTCAGCAATAGTGAAATCTCCTGATTGTCCAGATGTAATTCAAACAGCTTTCTTTAGACTGTATGGAACAATATGCTAAACACAGGTACCAAAGTCGACCAATTTTTTCATTTGACATGTTCTGCTGCATGTGACGAGCAATAAAACTTCTTATGAGTTATAAAGTTTGAAAGATTGTTGAACTGGATGTCACACAGTCGGCAATACTTTCCACTGGTTGGGGCCTGGGTAGAACCATTCACTCCTTTAGCTATACTAGACAACTGTTCCTCTGCTGTAGGAATTGCTGGAGAGACATTTTCATTTGCAGTTAACGGATTCTCAGAGATCCAAGAAGGAGACTTGTGCCCATCTTCATGTGGAGGATTCTGGGAAATGTTCTCCTGTTGTGGGTTTGCTGCAGGTCTTTCCTCCTGTTTCAGTCCCCCATTAACTATTACCATGCCTCGGTTTTTTGGCAATAGTGGAAGAGACTCTTTCTTCTGCACAGCACATCCATTTGAAGGAGCCTGGCCTTTAGGAGATTCACTTTCTGTATTTGTGCTTTGATCTAAATCAGTATTATGAATGACGAGAGAACCAGAAATGTAATCACTTGGCTTTATTCCATAATATGGAGAAAGCTGATCTGCTCCTTTAGCTTTCTTTATTGCTCCAGGGTAAAGGCATTGTGGAAGAAACAAATGTTTGTTTTCTTCTTTTGTAGCAATAAGCTGGGCTGCTTCACTAAAGACTTTTAGTCCTTGAAGTGTCGCTAAGTGTGTGGAAAATAAGTTTCCATTAGGAGAGGACTGTTTCGAGTTTCCATTTTTCTCACATTTGATTATGCTTCTTTCATAGCTGACATCTGGGCTGTTTCTTTCACTTTCTGGGTTTTGAAACACCTTACTGTCAAGCTGTCCCAGGTCATTACGCTGATGGGCAGTGACAGGGCAAAAATTCTGCTTATGAGCCAGGTAGTTCTCTACCTTGTTAAAACTTATCTTGCACACTGTGCACTCATGATAGTCCAGCAGCCTTTTGGGAGAGGTGGATGTCCTCTCTGACTGGGGTAAGCATTTTTTACTGAGATCTATTGGCACATCCATCTCCAAGCAAGACACAGTGGAGTGCGGAGTATCACACTTTGAAACAGGAACACACTTGTTAATAGACAGTGATGTTTCGAGATGCTTTGACACTATTCCTGGAAATATATCACATCGTGGATGGTAACATTCTCCAAGACTCTCTGTTGACTCTTGAGTAGATGTACATGGATTGCCAAGATTAGCCACGTCCAGAAATCGCTGTTGTACTAGTGGTGGCCTTTGCTCTTGCTCTGGTAGGCACATCTCATACATCTTTCTCCGCTTCCGTGTACGCATTGTTCTCTGCATGGCAGGCACTTTGTTGGAAGCAGACCTCTTAAGTGGGGGATCGTGGCGAGTGGCACAGTAATACTGCTTGTGGACCATGTATGTTTCATGTCTGCTGAAAGTAATATTACAAGCTTCACATGTGGTCTTATTAGGATCACTCTCCCCTTCTACTAAAGAGGCATTGGGATTCTTCACATCAGAAGCTTTTCCATTTATCTTCTCATCACTGTTGCTTGCCGTTGATAACTTCTTAGCTTGTGCTGTGAAGTCTTTTTCATGACTTTTATTGTTTGGCCCAATCAAATCTAAAACATTGGAAGAATTAATGCAAGATGTCTGCAGAAGCTGATTCTCTGGATCTGATGTGTGAGGAGCTGTATTGAGGATGCTTATAGAGCTTTGACCATTACTGGGACTTACAGCTTCTGGCATTTTCTCTGGAACACTGGAAAAATCTGGTGACTTTGCCATCTGCTGCCATCGGCTACTGCAGTAGTGCTTTTTGTGCACCAAGTAGTTGTCCAAATTATTGAATGTTATGTTGCATTCAAAACATGTAGCCCCTTTTGGCATCAAAGGACTGTAAATTACTGGAGGATAATTGCTGCTTCCATGCCTCAGCCGCCGGTGGACCAGTTCAGACATTTTGGCTAATATCTCTGAAGCCTGAGGAACCACAGTGATGTCCTGGGGAAAAGCAAACTGTGAAAGAAAGGGTCCCATTGGAAAAGAAGGACCAATATTAGGCTGAACTGGAGATGAGGCAAGTCTTGGACTAGATGGTTCAGATTTTATTTTAGTGTATGATAAACTTTGCTTGTTTGTTGCAGGCTGTGTTTCTGGCCTCTGGTTTGGAAGAAAAAGCGGAGCCTTTTTTTCACATTTATCAAGCTCTGTATCAGAACTTGCATCTTTAGTCTGCATGGTCTTTTGGCCCTGGGGAACATCATTTCTGCTCAACAGGTCTGTTGCTGGCTGTAAACCTTCCTCATTTCCACTTGGAGAGTGTTCAATGTCACTTTCTCTCTGAATTTTGTTGCCAGAGACATGTAATTCTTGGTGCTGCAGTAGCTCCCTCTGAGTTTGGAAGCCAAAATGGCAGTGATTGCATCTAAAGGCAGCTTGAGTAAGATGCGAGAACAGGTGCTGATGAAAGTTAATCACTGAGTCTGCAGTATAAGTACAAACTGTGCATTTCAGACTAGCACCAGGCGGGAGAAATTCTTCCATCTTCACTCCTATAGAAAAGATAAATAAAATACAAGTTAAAGTGACCATTTTCCCCTTCAGAAAGTATACAGCAAAATTAGTTGCACAGAAGGTACAAACACAGTAAGAACAACTAATTTTCTCCTGATGGGAATCTTGCATATGTATTAGTCACTCAGAAAATACTTGAATTGGTTCAGAATTTCTTTCCTCAGATTGCTAGAGGAGATTCCCAGACTTCTGCTCTGCTGTGGAGAGCCTTAGTATCTACATGCACTCAGCAGAGATGAAGGGAATGAAAAAAACAAGGGAAAGGATAAAAATAGACTGGACTTATTCTACAGGGAAAGGCCTTAAAAGTTAGTTTTAACTGAGGAGACACAATGTTCTCCACACACAATCACTAGATATTTTGAATGCACAAAAAGGACATCAAGGTCAAAAAAGGCAAGATTATTATATGGTTTCTTTAAGGTACAGCCCTCAAACTTAGAGTGCCTGAAAGAGTAAAGTAGCACTTCGTGCATTATTGATGATCAATTTTTTGCTTCCACAAATTGGCTGTAATGTGGGAACAACATACAGAACTATCCTCATCAGAAAGGACTCATGAATTGTATTAACTGTGAAGGTAGAATGAGAAATAAGACATGGTTTCACAAACGTTTTATCTCCCACATATAATGGCTATAGGTAGCTACTGCTGCAATACAACAACAGCTTTCCCTATCAAGAACAATACATTCAAAGCCATCTTATAATCGTTGCTGAAACACAAAAATATTTCACAATATTTTGAAAGCAGAAATGCTTAAAAGGAGATAAGACCAAATTTCTGTCTTGCAACAACACAGAAACAACACAGATTCTGAATACTTGTAGACAATAAAAGCTGAAAAATAATTGGTAGGGATTGTATTGGAAATCTAAATGAAACATGGATGTTGGTTCCGTGTACACACATAGGTATGCCTTGGTCAGATAAACTACATTTGTGGTAGTTGAACAATATAAAGTTAAGGATACGGCTCAAGTGTTATTCTCTGATCTAATAAATACCAAAAAAAATCTTACTGGAAGTTCAGCCAGATGAACCTATGCCTTTCAAGAAACACAGACATTTATCTCTAGGTTGCAAGAAGAGTCACTCATAGCTCACAGCTGCAAACCCTCTCTACACCTAAGTCAATGATATGACACCAAATGCAAAGAGTCGAAGCAACTGTCTCAGTCAATGGCTACAATTTCAGAGAGAAATGAAGTTGTCTTCCAAGACTACCTGGTTTTAATTACTAGACTGTAAGACATTCTGAGCTGTATTCGTTCACACTTACTGAAGCTGTTCCACTATTCAATGAACAATGAAATCTTTGCTAGGCAAGAGAGATAGAAAATGGCAATAGCCTGATACTCGAAGTCAAGATATTGAAGCACAAAAATATCTGACCTCTAAGTAAATGGCTAAGTGTTATCTGTGCTGTCTCCATTAGGAAGTTTCCCACTCTTCTAGTCCTGTTCTGTGAGGTACCAAACTCTGAAGAAAAAGCCAAAACATATTATCTGAGACTGTGACTTCTATGAGATAATGCACTGATTAGCAATGCCTGAAGACCTTTTTTTGTCTCTTGCACTAAACCTTTCTGATTAGATATTAAAGTATATATATAGTAGGACAGAGTTGAGGCAGTATAGAAACTTGTCTAACTTTTGTGTACTTTAAAATATCTTCCAACATCCTGGTTAAGGCAGCTTCCACAGTGCATTTCTTTTCTTTTTGAATAAGGAAAATATAATTTGAAAAGCATCAGAAGAAACTGTCACATCTCCACAGATGGGCAGAGAGGAAAAAAAAGAAAGGCAACATGATGCTTCCTAGGACTGTAATTGCTGCCGAAGTACAGAGAAACATTTTTCATTTCACTAAGTCCACAGAGCAGACCTCCTCTTCCCTATGAGTTTTACTACCGAAGTCAAATCAGGCTTTCTTGCGTGAATAAAGCACAAATTATCATCCTCTACACTTCAGCCATTTAACAGGAGGATCAAGGCCCCTGTGGGGTCCTTGTCTCTGTTCAGACACACCTCTGTACACGAGACAACCAACATACCCACACCTGACACTGCAGTCTTATTTGCAGACTTTGAGTGCTAATGGAAACTCTAATGCAGAATGTTCTGCAAATTCAAAACCTGCAATCCCAGACCTAATTCAAAACAAATTCAAACAGCATACTCAGACCTTCAGGGAGGGAGATAAAATTCCTGCTGAGTTTTGGATTTTTAATCTCAGGAATTTTGTAATCCCACTTTCCATAAATCCAGTATTATCATTTTAACAACATGGATAAAGAAAACACTATCCCAATTCTGTATTTATAAGGAGCAAAATAATATTTTTATGAAACAAGAAAATAAGTTTTTATAAAACACGTGCCCTGGAAAAACACACTAAGAATTCTTAACCCTGCTCCTGAAACCCTCCTGCCTTTAAATCAGAAGCCTACTCCAGGACCCCAAGATGTTTCAAAAGGAGTAAGTCTCTGGTGGTATGTCTCTCTCCACTGAGAGTCAAAAGAGAGTACATGTATATGGCAATCTATGAGACTCACATTTGATGAAAGGAGTACTGAAGTAGTCTCTTAGAAAGTGCATAAATCTCTGAGAAACTAAGAAGTAAAATTCTAATTGTGTTTGGGTTCCTGAACTTTACCTTCACTAGTAAAGAAATGCTGCCTGTATGCATACACAGACCCATTAAGAGACAGACAGCATTTAAATAAGGTTTAGTTGATTAGAGAAATGACTCTGGTTACCTGAGAGAGATGCTTGGTGTAGAATAAAGGTGGAGACACACTGTTCCACTGAATGTTTATAGTGAATAATTCTTCAAATAGGTAAATCTAGAAGGGGATGCAGGAAAATATATGGCACTTACCACTGTGAGAATTCAGGTGCATTTCCAGAGCTCTTGCATTAGAAAAAGTTTTGGTGCACTGCGGAAAGGGGCAGACACTGGATATCTGTTGAGCACTGTCTTCATTCTCCTCTGACAGCTGAGGCCCCTCTCTTTGCCTCCCACTGCAGTAGTACATGAGGTGGGCTTGCAGATTCCGCTCGCTTCGATACCAAATGCCACAGGATTTGCAAGGGAATATGTCCTCTACAAGCAAATATAACCAGGTGCAGGTTAGCCACAGTGCATTCAGTGCCAACCAATTAACACAGCAGGACTAATTCCCTTCCCTTCCCCACTAAAAACATGCTTATTTAATAAAATAGTGAAAACAGAGCCACAGGTTTATTAAAATGTCACTTGCTGAACATGGGAGACAGCAGTTTCTTTTAAAATGAATTTTTAAAAATAGTTAATATAAAAATCGCTGGATTTTTTTGGCATGTAAATATTTAAAAATGAAATAAAGTTAATTGTTTGATGAGAGTATGCAGTGCCAATTCCAAAACTAAGCTGTATTTCCAACACATCATCACAAAATAGGAGACACCTTTCAGTCATGCTCTTTTCTGTGAGTATGCACAAGTCTTTTCAGCATCAGGCCTTGCAATTTTTGAGTGCTAATTGCAGATCATTCTGAAGAATGAATGCTTATGCAGTTATCACTGTAAAATCCTGTTGCTCTGATATCCTGGAGGCCAAACTAGATTATGTTTCTTTCAGATCATGTAGCATTGAATGTAGTATTATACTAAACAACATGTTTATTTCCTGGGTTCTTGTTATCAATACTAGAAGTTAAAATTTCCAGTGTACTTTGTCCTCTTATTGTTGATAAATTGTTACTGTTCCACTTTTCACAATTCAAAAGGGTTATTTGCTAAGAATAATGGAATTTCTCATTGTCTTTTATCCTGGAGCGTCAGCATCCTCTCTGAGGGAAAGACAATTGAGAGGTTGCACAGAGTGCTTCCCAGCAGCAGAGGGAGTAGATATGTTGAGCATGTGTACTGGAGGCTACATACTTTACTCACATGAAGAGTAATAATGAACACTGTATATTTACACAAAGCAGACAGATATATGGTTGTTAATATCCTGTCAGAAGGATACCTTACACAATGCATTTTCTGTAACTTTCTCAGAAGGATAAAAGACCTGTTTGATCTTTCTGAAAGCTGAACTTTTTATCCTATCAGTAAGAAGAAGGAAGAAATCCTAGCCCTTTAGGGTACATCTATACTAGTAAACTAAACCAGTGACAGGGTCTAGACTGGAGCACTGGAACTTCTTTTTTATGTTGTTAGAGCATGAGGATGGTTCCTTCCACACTTCTGCCTTAAGTCAGTTAACACTTTCCCTGTTCCTGGATAGGGGTTGGAAGTTACCATAGGCTACGTATTATTCCCTGTAATTGGTTTGGATGCTTCTCTCTTGATTTTGAGACTCAGAAAGGACAAAAGCATGAGTGCAGCCACACTGTGCCAGCTGATCGCAGGATCAGAGCACAGGCAACTGTAGTAAATGTTAAAATGCAGTGTTAAAATGCTGATCTTAGTCAACACCAAAACTCCCACTGACTGCAGAACAAAAAAGGGCAAAGTTGAAGGCAACAACCCACTAAAATGAATGAGTCTTTTATTTGTTAAATCTCTGCAAATGCAGACAAAATTTACAGTTTGCTTCACTGATTGCATGCTAATGCTTGTCTACTTGTCTGCTCATGAATTTATATAAAGTATCTTTACTACTACCAGTGTTTATTTTTCCTTCACCACTGAATAATTGTGCATGACTTTAAGACACAAACATTTAATGGAGCAGTTAGTATTCAATATACCACTATTAAGACTTTACTGATATGGCTTACAGCATTTGAAATGTCCATCTCATATGAAACCTGACATTTCAGCATTTGTGTTCGGCTTTAAATGGTTTCAAAAAGTTGAACTATTGAGGTTTTCTTAGAAGAGAAAGTCCAAAAGTCAGTAACAGGAAATTTAGATTGTGGGTAAGCATGTCCCATTTGAATTCATATGACAACATTCCATCACAGAATTGAACTTTCTGATTATCTTAATGAATTTGACTCCAACCACCTTTATTTCCTATGGGCTAGATAGCCTGACAGACGGCAGCTCTGGTTATACACAATTGAATATGTGACTCTCTGTATGTGCTATGCAGAAGAAATACATTTGAAGATTTTTACATGGTGGGAGGATGGAATTCCATGGAGAATAATGTATAGGAATACGATCTGAAATCATTACTCCCCTAAAGCAATGTGAAATAGATAAAGGTCACTCTAAGTTAATGTTTAAAATATTTCAATTTGTTTCAACAGATAATTTCAAAATATTTCAATAGATTACTTCAGAAAACAAAACATCAAAGTTCAAACTGCATAAGCCAAAGGTAATATTCTGATTTTGATTTCTGAATAGGAAACATTATAGAAACCAACCCTACAACTTTTACTTTTTCTAGAAATTGAAATTGTTTTAGAGATCTGAATATAAGATGTCCCACTACAGATCTAGATGTCCATTCAATGCATTATTGGACTGACATTTGACTCATGACTTTACTGAAGAAACTGAATTTCCTCAACTCAGTAATGAAAGGTAGAGACTTAACAGTCTGGTCAGAGGCAAAGGTAGAAAGTTCTGGACAGTGAGACGTGATGCTTTAGCAGCTTCTGGGAGTTAAGACTATATAGCTTAGCTGCTGCTAAGCCTGTAGAGTAAGAGAAGATACAACACAAACTTAGATTCCTCTTGGCAGCAGAATTAGCAATGATCAGTGCAGCTTGCTCTACAAAAGGCAGGAAAGCAACAAAGGTGCTTCCAGCAATTTGATGCTGTAGAAATCTGGCTACTTTGCCAAAGCCCAGAGTTGGCCTTGCGTAGTTTTGCACAAAAATATATCTTCACCTGAACCAAGTTGCAAATGAGTCTTTGTTCTTTACACTAGGTAACTCCTTCCCTGGTGGCTTCCTTGCAGCTGTTGGCTATGAACAATGGTTTGCCTTAACTGTGGTAATTTGCTGGTCCATTTAAGGGGCTTCCAGCACCACCTTTTGGAAAGATCCTGTATGATGTTAATTGTTGGTGCTGTCAACAGAGGTATCACCTCACAGCAGCCCCAGTGCTAGGGTAAAAATGCATGTTATTATCTAAAGTGCTAGAGATTGCTGTCAACTCTCTGAGAGGAAGGACTCAGATGACTTGGACAATTTAAGGTTTATCTTTTAAAACAGGCTAGCAGTAAATGGATAGCTATTACAATTGTTTACCCAGAAAATCAGCAATGACCAAAAAATAAAAAAAGACTGAATGAAAGGTGTTACGACAGATATTTTGATTAGTCCTGTCTGAAAAGCTTGAAGGTGTGACTGTTCAAGACAGTATTATTCTGTGTGAACCTGAGTGGCAGATCATACATCCATGTGATTTAGGTGCGTTCACACCTGACATACTGTGTTCAGTGGTTCACTGTATCTAACCACACTACTTACACACCAGAGGAAGCAAGGGGAGGTGGTATGATGCAAGGTCTGAACGGTCAGTCTTACAGAAAAAAAAGACAAACAACCCTGAAAGAGCTAACTATGTGCAGTAGGCCTTAATGGTAAGTGGTAAGGACTATGGTAACATTTAACATTTGAAAAGTACTTGGTGTGGAGGGTGAGAAACTAAGGCTGTATAAAGGTAGAAAGCAGTAACACACACACACACACAAAAATTGAAGAAATAAAATCTAATTAGAAAAACATTCAAGTTGAACTGTCCCAGCTCAGTAACTCACTTATGTGCTAATGTCCCTCCTCTCTAAGGACAACACTTAATTAGATAGTATATTTTGTCCATGATAGGGTCTATTGATGTCTAGAGGACTTAAAAACATTCTTGGATAGCAACACTGAACAGTAAATACTACAATAAATCAGGGATGCTATAAGTAATGATCACTGCTGCATTTTGAAACAGCCACTGAGGAGATGTGTTCTATCTTTCCATTGACTATAGTGAATTATTGCCAGAAGCTGCAACTATAAGCAACAAGCTGACTTGAGCAGCAAAGGCTGGACTTTCTGACTTAACGGGCCTATCTCATCTGCTTTTTTAACAGTTTCTGATTCTATCACCTCTGTGAGCACACGACAGGACTGCAACACGAGGGCAGGTCTGATGCTCTGGGTGAGCTCAGCTGCCAGAGCATTTTTCTTCCTCCTCTTGTCTGTGAGTTCATGTGAGATGATGGGGAAACCAACCCAGGCTTTGAGCTGTGTGTTTTAGGTCATGCAATTTCTGTGTTCTTGAGTTCACTGTTAGATCTTCATAAGTTCTTTATAATACTGCTGTTTTAAAACAAAGCCAGAGAATAGCATTCACCACTTACTGTTCACAATAGCTGTAGGCAAAATAGATGCCATTGCAGCTTGTTGAGGGAGCAATTGTATTGAGTCCAGCAGGCGTGCAGGATACATCCCTTCTGTGAGAGTCATCTGACTAGCAGCTTGCAGCCTTGAGTCAAAATCCACAACAAAGGCAATTAGCTCTTCACCCTCTGAGATGGCCTTGGTTGTGGTACACCAAAGCTGCCCTCCTATAGGAAACATAAAAAAAAGAAAGACAAAATCATATTCCAGAATTTAAACATCAGTGCCATGTTTTTACACTCTTTTTTTTAAATATGAAGTTTTGTTTGAAGGGAAGATGCAAATAAATTTCAAGTCTACCATCTTCTTTCTAACAACATAAGAATTGTCAATGTATATGAAAAAAAAATTTGGGGATATTTTTCCTATTTTTTTTGCAGCACTAATATGCATTTAGTTTTTCATTTTCTACCCTAAAAGGTCAGTATTATAAAAATCAAGGTGAAAATATTTCCACTAAGCTTCCTGTGTATTTTTTGTAACTCTGTTTTAGTTTGAATACCAAATCACAGCATGACAAAACCAAACAGCTGGAAAAAAAAAAAAAAAAAAAAAAGACATCAGACATCAGATTTCCTCTTAAGGACATTCTTCCCCTCCCTTATGTTTGCCACCATCTTTCTCTAAAAAAATCTTCCCTTATGTAATATTCTTCGTAACATGACTGCTTTATCTCTGCTTACACTGACTGAACTTCCTGAAAAGAAGATATGCCAAAGATCTGTTTCATAAAGGCTTATTCAAATAAAGGTTTGTTTAAAAGGTGGGGGGAGGTGGAAGAACTTTCATCAAACAGTGAGATACACTATAGCTCTGTGCTGCAAATGTCACGTGTAGTGCATTAAAAAGAAAATTAACTATGCGAGTACATCTACTAATGTATTTGAATGCGATAGTGAATGCTCATTTATTTAACATGTTTAGACAGGCAAAGCACTTATATTGTGTTATCTACACTCTCAGGCCTAGATACATATCCAATACAGTTATGCCTGAAATAATGTTGCATACTTTATATGTTATAAAGCTTTTTTTTTCCTCAGGTTTTGTATATATAGAAAAAGCTATATGTTGTATTCATTAGGCAAGCAAAAACTGTACTCGTTTTGATAAGTAATATTGCTGTGTTTATCTTTCGGCATAACTGCCTTTTCAACTGCACTTCATTTTTTTCCCCTCAAAGAGATTATAGTTTTAAAACAACTTGTTGCAAAAATCTGGTAGAGGAGATAACAACAGTGTATGATATGCCACAGCTAAATGGAAGAATTAGGACATTGTTTTAGAGAAATCTTGGACAATTAATTAAACCAGTCTATTAGCTTTCAAAGATGAGCAAACAAAACAGCATCAGTGACAATGTGTTTCAGTGAAAAAATAACGCTAAGCTTCCAGACCTCAAAGTGGTGTAAAAGTTTCAAAGCAGAAAAGTGTCTTTGTATTCACCCTTTGGTAATACAGCAGTTGAAGGTGGCTCCAAAGTTTATATGAAATTTATTGTAATGGGACCAAAGCATGCTGTTTACAACCATCCAAAAATTACAGCATTAAATGGTGCAAATCTGAGCAATTTCCTCTACAGAATAAGAAGATAAAACCTGAAGATAAATGTCTACAAATGCAGAATTCTAATGACCAAGCAGAAAATCAAACATTTCAAGAGCACAGTTGGACTTATTGTCTCATATAAGTCAGGAGTAAATATACAGAAGCCTTTGGAGTTAGACAAGTACAAAACCTGTTCAAGGGAGAACCAGGCTAAATTCCTAAAGCATAATTAATTAGTCTCATAGATAAAATACACGATACACACTGCAATTTCACAACCTGAAACTGGGTACTCTCACTGTAAACAACACACATTTTATTTTCTGGGAGGAAATATGATTTCTATTATTAATATGCACTTCTATTTTATTTACATATAGAAGAAGTAATAATCAATGTGTTTGAGTCTATCTAATGTAGAATAAAAGCTCTTCCTACGCTGCATTATTCACTTAATTCCTTAATAAAATAAAAATGAGTCAATGCAGAAGAACCAACTGAGACTTTATCCCCGCAAACATCGTGACATGCTGTATCCTTGGGGGAGAAAAAAAGAAAAAAAAAAAAAAAGAAAAAAGTTGATTACTGGGTCTCCAGCTGTAATCAGGCTAAAAGGCTGACTCAGTCTCCTCGTGTTAAAGCTCCTTAGGGTGTTGACTCATGTCCAGCAGCAGATTACGCTAGGACAGCTGAGGCGGGTAGTGACCTCGGCTGCCTGCTCCACCCAGCTCCTAGAGGCTCTCACACCTATGGCAGGCACAGCTGAAGGGATGTGCAACAGCTTTGGCAGCAAAGCAATTTCTAGCATGGCTTATTAAAGTAAACCAGAACTAGAGAATTTTAATCCACTCCTGCATTTGAATACAAACTTTCAGCTCAGCATAATTCAGATCCATGAATTACAGAGTGATTTTCACATTTTTTACTCTAGAGAAAATGAGGTGTTTAAGTGTTCATGGCATATATGTCTATGCTTTCAAAAGTCCATGGTATCTTGTTAAGTTAAATCCTTAGATTAACTCCCAAATGATGCATGCTTCCAGCTGTTAGAAATAAAGAGCACCATCTCTGCAGCAATTTTCATCCACAGGGACAGGACACAGCCAGTCCTTTCTTGTCCCCTTCTGTGCTTGGTGTAAGGCAATACCTGGGGTTTTAGAAGACAGAAATGACTTCAATCCCCTTAATGCAGCACATACAAATATCATGGTCTTCATGGACATCACGTGCATGTTGGAAGGGAAGTCTTGAGCTTTCTACTGCATAGTCAGGAAAATGGAGTGCAGAGATCCTAACAGAGGCTTCTAAATTTAATAGGAAGTTCCAATTATGATTATCACATGAATTATGGTGTCTAGACACCCTTGTTAGGGATCACAGCTTCCTAACAGGTGGTGGTTACAAAACAGGAAAGAAGTTTTTGCTTCCCACAAACATTTCTACAAGCTAAAACACAAGAGGAATGTACGTACATAGTGATATCTCAAGAGCACAACATCTTTTCATAAAGCAAAGGGAACTGTTAATGAGGGATTTTAAAAGGATAATAAGGATGTTTATAAATAGTCTTTGCTAAGTACAGGTGGCAATGGAGAAAGAGATAAGAAGATGTTTGCTTGAAATATTTTCAGGACATGAAGATTCCATAAGGAAATATAAAAGCCTGTCATTTGTATGAGATGACATTATAGCTAAACTGGCTTAAAAATTTTAACCACTTTTTCTTTTGTCAGAAGAACTTATGGAGGTGAAATAGTTCTGACAAAACATTACCAGGCCAAGTTGCTCTGTCCTAGGCATCAGTCATCAAAAGAAGGGAACCTCCAGATAAGCTCTAATAATGAAGAATGACAGGGCCTCAGAAACAAATGGTGGTTATACTATTTGGTTAGAAGGCAAGGCAATAGTAGACTGATGACATGGCCCTCTTCTTGCCCCTAATGAGTATGCTTGTCATCTATTTATAGTGAAGAGGGTCTTACTGGTTTTACATAAGTATTATTCAGATTCCAGCGCAGAAGGGAAGTTTTTGGAATATTAGAAGACTTTGTGACACTGGAAAACTATTTTCTATACTATTTCTATAGTCTAGCTCTGACTGTGGAATTGAAATAAAATTTTCTTGAGCCTGCAATACTGTTTTATATCTATGGTTAACAAGAAATGCACCTGCTTTATACCACATACACGTCAACAGCAGAAGAAAATAAAAATGTCCATAAACACCATTTATGTATTTATTTCAACTTTTTTTGCTAGCTCACATTGCAAGGAATTAGAAATGCTTATTTAATCACAGAAAGTTGGAAAAGTTAAAGAATATCATATTGTGCAAGCTCGAGCAAAAAATTACATTCCAATTGCATTGGCATAAGTTCTTTATCAAATGACATCAGGCACTGAAGCAGCTAACTGATACCTCCATAGTTTCCATCAAACAAAAAGGTTATTTCAGGATTCTTTGTCTGCATCTTTCACAGCAAACATTTATGCTGCTTGAAAAAAAAAAAAAAAAAACAAAAACAAAAACAACAAAACACCCTTAAATAATAATAATAAAAAACTTTCTATGCAAAGGAAAAAGATCCTGATGTCCCTGAAAAACTGTGGACTTACTGTTCTTTGTAATGTTTATGATCAAGATTCTTGTGCAAACAGATCTGGTTCCTAACAGGAAGCTTATAAATCATACTCATAATTGCTGTCAAAACTGCACTGGAGTGTACTGCAAGTTTTGATAATAAAGAATAGAGTCACAGTTCAAACTTGATTACATTTTGGAAATTCATGCTGCTCTTACAAGAATCAGTGGTCTTAAATATCTTCTTCTCCTGCCAAATTTTTCACTTGCACTTTTTATTATTTATGAAATCAGTGTCTGCACAATGTCATACAGACCTCTGCTGATAAACTCTAATTAAGATTAAGACAAGCCTTTTGGAAAGGATCCCATCATTAGCAAACATGATAAACACAAAAATACTCCCTACTTGTCATCCAGGAGCAATTCAGTAACCTAACAGTATTATCTGTTGCTAGGCTACAGAGCTGACAAAGCTTCAATTATATTGTATGGCCATACCTATAGAATACTGTATAAGCAAAATGTATCTAATATAAAAGCATTTAACTTCATCCATGCTATCTGTAATTCATGGCTTCTTTCAATGGCAAAAATCAGGTTAATAATTACATAGCATGCTGGAAAAATCTTGGCGATGTGTCATGTTTGCACAATTTTTTCTAATTTATCTCTATGATTGATAGACATTTGCTTTGTAAAAATAATAAAATGCAAGCAATGGGATGCTGTAAACCAGAAACACAACTACATCTGGGCTCATCAAGATATGGAACCACACAGTATAAAAAATATATAGTAAATTGAACCAATTAAATCATACTTAGATGCAGTAATACCCTATCTTGTATATTCAGAATAAGGAGTACTGTGGTGAGAGATGCACATACTAATACTAAATAAACTTCACGTAGGACAAACATCTAAAATACAATAGATTTATTTATTTATTTATTCTAAACATTTTACATTCATTTTTCCTCCTACACTGGGCATTTTTTTTTCCTTAAAGCAACCCGGAATCAGCAATTTACTCAGAAGATAAAACTAAAGCAATGGACCTTCACTCTTTTTGAGTCTTAGAACCCTACAACACTTCCAGTGAAGACACAGACCCCAGCATAGTCAGCCTTCCGACAGTGGGCTTCTTTGCTTCTTTTATTTCCCAGTTGCTTTTTGTATATTTTAAGGAGTAATCATTTGGATTGGGCTCCCCCATTAACTCCATAGGGAGGAATCATCTTCAAAATGAATGGAACCATAAAGCCTCTTGATTCATGAATGGAACCATAAAGCCTCTTGATTCATACTGCTGTTTTTGGGAAAGGTGACTTGCAAGTTACTAAAAGCAATGTTTTCATTGAGTACAACTGTATCATGGAAGGAAGTGTAGGTACTTTTTCACAGATTAAGAAGAATAAAGTTGATATAAACCTATATTGCAAATATAATGCAATCCCAGTTTTCCAGTCTCAGGTATTAGTCAGTTTTCACTGCTGAACCATTAAGGTTTTTTTGTTTGATTTGTATTTTGACCCAGAAAAAGCATACATCTTTCACAGAGGTTTAGGAAACCAATGGTAATTTCTATTGAAAACAATTTTCAGTGGCAGTTAATTCGGAAGTACTACTTTGGTATAGTAAAATTTGTGCTTACTAGATTTGAATGTGTTGCTGCGACAACATAATAGCCCATTTCCTGTATACACATCTTTTTGCAAGAAGGGTCAAAAGACTATCAGAATTTATTTAAACAACAGACTGTGTTACTCTTAGTGACTTCCAGGCATCGTCAACTGAATTAAACTTTCCTCTCCCGATTAAATATTTCAATTTGTAAAAAATGATGCTTTTTAGTAATGGCAATGGGGGTTGGCGTTTATTTATATTCCCTCCTTTGTTGCCCAGACTAAGCATTTGAGGAGAATGTGCACACCACAATAGGATGGGATCTTCGTATTTGGGTTTCTCTCACTTCTCACCCATAGGGTTGTGAGTACCCAGCATAATGGATGCTGTTTCAGTGTGGCACAAGTAACTGGATAGATCTCATTTTTGACATGAACAAAGTACATATATCTATATGTAGACACATTGTTTAATAAAAAAAATATAATTAATTCAAATCCAATACTGTTGAAATTTTTGACAGTAGAGTGGTACAAGGAAGAGAACTTATGAATTATGTGTGCCCCTTCTTTGAAAAATGCTTTGGAGGTTTCTTTGTGCATTGGCAAATACAGTAGGAATATGAGGTATTGTGTGGATCCTCCTGCACAGCACCTGATAAAAGAATAAAGAGCTGTGACATATTCTTAAAACAATAGAGGAATTAAAGAGAAACAATGGGCCAGCTGCTTCATTAATACAATCAAAAGAGAGCCCTGCACAGAGGAGTCCAGATAATTAAGCACTACTCTTTTAGACCTTTTTTTCTATAATAAAATTGCTAAAAAATTATTAACTACTTCATAGTTGCTACACAGATCTATGTACTTGTTTATTTAGGTTGATTAATGCCTTTTCAGGATTCTACAACATGCCTACTCATGGTTCATACAAGTTTTTGAATAAAATAATGTAAGAATAAGTGATATAGATCTGTAGTATATACAGCAATAAATCAAAAGCATTTTGTGAACAGTCTTTCCAGTTGCTAAATAATTCTTCACATTTTTCACTTGCGTATACAGAATATATACTTTGCACACCATTTTTGCCATTCATGTATTTTAATGCCAGGGTTCCAAATAAGTCTCTGTGATGTGTATCAAAAATCACCCCTACTAATTCAGACTTCTCAAACTCTTAAAATAATAGTTTTAGTGCTATATTGAGATTAAGGAGATGATTTGCCAGCATCTTCAACCATTTCTCCTTATTTACCAATTAAATAGATTGCCAAAAGATACTTGACCTTTAATTTTAACTGAACCACTACATATTATAAGACAGCAGATGCTGACTGGGAAAAAAAAAAAAAAAAAAAAAAAAAAAAAAAGGTAAAACCTATTATACTATATAAAATTAAACTAATACAGTGGACAAACCAGTTCAGACACCACTTTTGCTATAACTTTTTGTTCAACGTAAAATACGGAGCCTGCTTCATTTTTAAATCAATGAATAAACTGCAAAATAAAGGAACTGTAGAAGTGTTATTTTTCAGAACAACAGAAGAACACTCAGCTTAAAGGCACTTGCCAAATTGAAGGCTGCTTTAAAATCCCTGCATTTTGAGATATAAAATGTCTGACCAGAAACAGAGGATAAAAGTACTCCTTAAGAGTATAGCTCTTACTCCTGAACCTGAGTCAGCCTGAGCTTTGGGCCTGACATTGGCTTAGTCATATGAGATAGCTGTAGTGTTTTTATTGAAATAGATCATTTTATCATTAAATCTGTCAGGTAGATTTAGATCTAGTCTGTTTTACTTAAATCTATCAGATAGCTGGCAGAGTAAAGATGAAAAGGAAAATATTAAAGTAATTTTTCCTAGGGGGCAAGAAGAGTGCCGTAGGGGAGTGAACTCCCTAACCTGGCCTGCTCTGTGTCACTGTAAGGGGTAGATTTTCCCTTGCTGCAGTATGGCTATGGCTACCATCACAAAATGTATTTCAGTAGCTAATTAGTACTGCAAAAAGCTTGCAATCAGCTGAACCCCAAATGAAGTGCACTGTTTCTGAAGAGCAGGGAGTATAACAAACACGGAGATGTGACCTCTTATTTTTCCACCGTTGCCTGCTAGTTTTTTGTTAGTTTGAGGATTTCTGTTTGTTTCCTCCAATTAGATGTCCATGTGTAATACTCAACAGAGTTCTATTAGGTAAAGAAGAAAAATAGATTAGTCTTCTGAAAATATTCACAGGAAAATAATGTGGTAATTTTATTTGCCATTTCCCCCCCTGATAGAGCTGTCACAGCTTATTTACCACAGGGGGAGACAGTTAAACCCATATCCTTAGAAGTTCTATGCATTTAAGAGGCTTATATATCTCTTCTGGGACCCTCGTTCAAATCCTGGGCTAATCAGAGTGAATACATATCTTTCTATTAGATGGCTCTAAAAAGTCTTAGGTGATATCAGTTCCTGGTGGACGACAGTCCACAGCGTAAAACTATTAAACGTTTGGCACAACTGGCAATACTTACAGAATGAAACCGAAAACTGTAATATACTCCCACATCACAAGAAGTTAAGTCTGCTGCTCAGAGGTTGAAATTAAAGCCTGCCACAAATGCTAAACCTGTTATATTTCCTTAATTCAGCATAAACTCAAACAAGGAAGTTAAAATGAGTTCTTCCACAAGTTTAGTTATTTCTTTTTTTTTCTTTTTTTTTTTTTCCCTTTCCAAATTCCTGTTTTTAATTCAGTGCTACAGCATTTTTACATTTTAATTGGGATCTCACCTGAGTGTTATTTCAGAATTTACTTATTGTTTGGGAAAAAAATGATAAACAGCTTGAAACAAACAAACAAGCAAACAAAACCAGAAAACCCTTCCTGATATTGCTCATATTGCACTCCCATCACCACAGTGAAGGTGTTAGGATTTATTGTGGCAGCAAACTCAACTACCCTTTCACTTTTTACAGGATCAGTGAACGGGCACTCTCCAAAGAGCTTCCCAGGAGACATTCCCAGATGATTCCCACTGCCCCTCCAGCTTTTGTGGATTCACCAGGTTTAAGAGAGAAAACTGACTGCTGAAATCAACTGACCAAAGTGAAGCCATGCTTTAGATACACACATTCCTACAGTCCCTGCTTCCCCAACAGCACAGCTGTAAGGTGACCTTTTTGTAGCCTTACAAATGCAATCAAGCCTGTGGATTGTCTTTTTAGAGTTATTTTGTGAGAGTGGAGTGTATGAAAAAATGAGGTGATTAAATGAGACAATAGATATATTTTAATGGCACCTCTTTCTTGCAGAGAAAACAGAGTACGCTACATCTTATCAATGGACCTGCTACTGTCGGGCTCATTTCTTCCCCTTGGGCAAATGTAGAGTGAATGGCAAAGGTACCTGAGTGGAAGGAAGGATTATATAGAGGGAGCTGGATTAATAGGTTGTGTTTGTAAGGGAAATAAACACATTAAATAGGAGAACAAATGGGGAAGCTATTATAGAATGGCAAAATCAAAATTAAAAATAAATACCAGCTGTGACACCTGGTTACTTATTCAATACAGTGGCCCCACTCCAGAAAAAGCTCAAGACCATGGGTGATACAGAAACAAAAGCCACTTTTTATCATGAACAGAAAATGGAGGATTTAGTTGTGTGTACTGTAACCGTGAGAAAACAACTGCAGTTATAGCACATTATCTTGGACCTTCTTTCCTCTTGTCAGCGTTCAGCTCACATATTGAGGTCCAGGAACTGGTTTACCTCAGTTGGAAGCAAAGTAGCACTTCATTGATTTAAAAAAAAAAAAAATCTTGCTCCCACTCAAGCCATTACACCATTTGATATCGACTACACTGGAATCATGGCTGCGTGACAAATCAGTGGATGTCTTACTAAACAAACAGCTGATGAAAAGGCATTAAAAGTAGACCTCCACGTTAAATACATTCCAAAATGTAAATTTCAGAGAGGCTGCAATAAGAAGAGACTCCTTTAGTCTCTTCTATTTAAAAAGGACCTTATTAAAAAAATAAATGAATTAAAAAAAAAAAAAAAATAAAAAGCCACAGATCTCCTCCAGTTGTGTTAAAAATGAGTACTATAATTCTGCTTGTTACAGTAAAAGCTGTAAGTAAAAATGACTGAAAACTTATGATAATCAAAAGCATGTCCACCATCCAAGCTATATACGAAGTCCAGAGTAAACAACCATTTTAAACCATTGGCAGTATATGGTTTAGTTTAGCTAACAAGAGGCACCATTAACAGCAGAAAGCAAATCTTATAATGGTAACAGCAAGACCAAGCTACTTGTGGTCAAAATTGAAACAAACAAACAAAAAAAGATTAAGAATGAGCAAATAGAAAAGACTCTTGCTGTACGCAATAACATAGATTAGCAATTAAAGAAGATTCTGTACTTTCAAATAAGGCTTAATAAGAAATATCAGTTTACCAAGCATCATACAGGTGCATAGGAGCTGCCATTCTGCCTGCCTGCCTGGTCAGCATGATTTCTAAATGGCCACGAAAGAAGTGACTGTATACCCAAAGGCAAGCTGTCAAAATTCAGGCTGCAGCTGATAAACTGATTACAAAGCTGCTTAAGACTTTGCTTGTAAACAAAAGCATTTATCAACTAATAATTTGCAATAAACTGATGTAACTCCCAGCTGAGCCCCAAACTGTAATTGTCTTTACCATCTGCCTATTAAAATACCATTCTTCATCACCAAGCAGGAGCAGAAGGGAGAAAATCTCCAACAACTACATAACTCGCATGCTTATAAATAATCTGTGAGCATTTCACACTTTCATTATGATTGCCAGGTTTTGTATACTTCATTTTCTTTTTTGAGAGGCAAAGAGGTGCTGTAAAGTGGCAGAAAAGAAATTAATAAATACCGCCTGGTGCAAGAAAAAATTATGTAAGTTCATCATACTCCGCAGTTTCTTAATTTTTTCTCTTTCTGCTACTCCATGGGAATATCATGATGGAAGCCCCCTCAAGCACAACTTTGCAGATTAAACTCTCAATTTCTTTTCAACTTGTCAGTTTTCATTACCTTTCTTTCTTATGCATTCACTTCTTACAGTTGCTTCAATGGGAAGCCAGTTAAAGCATGCTGGCACCCTAGGGTGGAGCCTGCCAGAGTCTGCGGGACTCTGCAGACTCCATGGACCTCTACAGGGTCACCCTTAAGAGCATTTTGCCTATCTCGTTCAGAAACTTTCTGAAAATTAAGTGAATTTACATGCTCTTATTTTCTAGGTATTGACACACATGGTCCTGAGAAACGCTTTGGAGTTTAGACAGAATTCAAAACCAACTAATTCAGATGCTCTAAAGTCAGTACACCTCGAAGGAAGAATCACTTTGCTAAGTGCCTAAAATATTAAAGTGTGAGAAGGGGAGAAAGCAGAATTGATACCGTGCAGAGAACGGCAGCCCCTCAAGATGTGTCTGCATTAAAAATTGAATTTAACAGACAATCGCTCTATGACTTAGTGCAATGCACTCGACCAAATATTTCTGCAATCTGCACTCAGCCACCCACTGTTCTAAATGCAAGGCTGTGACCAGAGCTTTACAATCAGTTTACTTCTTCAGAAATTTCTGTACAAAATGCAGATGCTTCAAATGCAGCTTGATTTTTCACTGACTTTCCATAGCCAGACTAAAATTGTCTATTTAGCTGAAATGAAGCTTTTCACATATATGGAAAACATTGCCAAAGGAAGCAAAATGGGGATCTAAAAGAAAAAGAAGAAAATTCTTCCCAATTAGTAGATTTTTGACCTGTTAATTGTACTGAAATACAAGAAATTAAAGGATGATCCTGTCACCCATGTTCACAGAATATTTAATTTCCTTCAATGGCAATATTCCTCTGCCTCATAGTGCTTTTGTCTGAGCCTTTGTTACTATTAGTATTGGTTGCAAACACCAGCACATTCTCAGGAATTTAGAAAAAAAAAAGAAAAAAAAAATCAAGACAGTTTGGGATCTATGGACTTAACTGACATTCCATTGAAGACAACTGCCCTTATAAAGTAAGGCAATTTTACATTTAAATCATTAAATGTATTAGGATTATACTTGCTAAACTAGGTCTGTAGTTTGTACCAGCCAGTACCTGGACAACATACAGGCATGGCTGAAATCAAAGGAAAAGTGAAAAACAGTGTAAAGAAAACACACAGAGGATTACATACTGAACATGAAAACTTCCATTTTTAAATTACTGTAAAGACAGTTGTTAAAAACTATCATATTGTAATGAAAAGTGTCTTCCAAAACTCTGATTACAACTCATCATATAAATTATTTAATAAGTAAAAACTTTAAAAAATTGGAAGGATGACACACATCACTCACAGCATGGGCTGTGTGATGAAGTGGAATGAATCATTGTTTTAGAGAGAAAGATCCATACTGAAAAATCTTTTTTAAAAATGGTCATACAACAAATAAATGAATAAATAAAAATAAAAATCTGAAGCTCAAGCAAGACTAATCTGGAATTGTTAATTACTAGTGTTTGCCACAAAATAAATAAATAAATAAATAAATAAATAAATAAAAATTAAAAGAATTTTACCATTGAATTATCTACTACATTTGGAAATTTATTTTGCATTTCTCAGTAACCATAAATAAAACCAACACTTACTCATTATTTATGTCAGCATATCTGAACATGACTGAAACTGTAAGGTGTTTTATGAGAAAATATGGTAGATTTAGTACCACAGGAGCGGTACTAAAACACGTTCTATCATATCTGTTGCATCACTTTATTTGTATTAGATATGAATTTTAGTCATCAGACCAACCACCCAAGAAACCCCCAAACACAGGATTAACTAATTCATGTCCGTTATATGCCATTTTTAGCGGTTTTGTTGTTTTTAATGCCCAGTGAGTCACCCCACAAAGTGCTTGTGTCACACGCCAATTTACTTTTTGCAGTGAATCCCGGGGCAGTGCCTCCAGAGGGCGCCGCAGGCCTCCCCCTTCCCCTCAGGCCCCTTCGAGAACCTTCCCGGGGCCCTGAGGGCAGAGCGCCCGCCCGCCCCGCCCCGCCCCGCAGCGCCCCTGGCGGCGCCTCCCGCCCGCGCCGCCCCGCCCGCTGCCAGCAGATGGCGCCGCCGCCCCGCCGGGGGAGGCGAGGGGAGGGAGGGGGCCGTTATTTATTTAATTTTACACAACACTGAGCACTGCACATCGCGCCGCCGAGCCTGATAAGGCGGGGAGGTTTCGGGAAGTTTGATTAAACGCTGTCGCTGCCCCCTCCGCATCCTCACCCCACTCATGCCTGGCACGTTCCCGACAATCGGCCGGTGTCTTCCCTGTAATGACAGAGCGGGAAGGTTTCATGCCTGTGACAGAGAGTGAAGGGGCTGTGAGGGTGACAGCACTGCGAGCAGCCCCAGGTCCCACAGGAGAGGTGTCTGTGTTTGGGGGGCACCGAGCCACACGCCCACCCAAGGTAACGGAGCAGATTACTGATATCTTTCAGATGCGCAAAGCAAACATGCAAACTGTTTAAAAACGTGAATAGCTCATTTAAGGAGTTATGTAGGAGATACTTACCTTCTCCTTCTGAACAGCATACCTCTATGCTTTTAAAACTGCATTAAATCTATGTAATATGATTCTATAAAGAGCCCTAAGAGGGCATTCATCTGCTCTGCGGCTTGCTGGTGGGTGTAATGGCACCCCTGGAAAACTACAAACCTGAATCGCCTTTTTGGTCCTCTGTAGTTATGCAAAAACTTTCAGAAAAATGAACCCCTGCTGTAAATAAAGCATCTGCAGGAATGCGTTTCTTGTCATGACTGCTGATGAGCAGACTCTGATGGATGCTGAAAGTGCATTTTTGAGCAGAGATGATCAGACTAGTACACATCCATCACAGGCTGCCATGCAGAGTTTCAGACGGCCAGCACACTGACAGTCAAGAGTGTGACCGCTGTCCTCCAGCCTGCCTCCCCAAATCCATGGCCGAAACACTCCTCAAACCAAAGAACACACTGAGCCATGCAAAGGCAGTGTGTGGTGAAGTTTTTCTGCCCTCAGCTATCAGTGTATTTTCATCAAAATCTCCTTAAGACCAAGTAGGCACTTACTTCTGCTTAAATCATTCTAGTACAAAACTGGAAAGCTAAAAGCTGCAACTAAGGCTGGAAATTATTCAGCACCGGCCACTTCATCATATTTCTGTTGCTGAGCAAAACAGCATTCCAGGCAGTGTGACTCCCACTGAAACAAATGGGAATCATGATGTTAAAACTTTGTGGAAACCTTTGAACACTTATCTCTGTCTCATGAGAATGATGAAGAAATTCAAAGTCAAGGATTGCAGAAGAACGATCTGGTTTTTGGAGGAGCAGGGATTACACACTGAGGTAAAATTCGGCTAGCCTCAGAGTATTGGCATGAACCCCTCAATCCCTGCTGGCCCCTACTTAGAACAGCACAAAATCTTAAGAGGAATGGTGTAAGGCTACTCTAAGTAAGGAGGTCACAGAGATTAAAGAAAAGTTCCATTAAATGTTTGGGATGCCCCTGGGAATAGAAGATTTTTACGAAGCAGAATGGAAGAACTGGCAGCAATTACCTATCAAGCCTTCCAGGCTGCCTGACAATCTACCCTGCTTTTCTCATGATCACACCCCCTCCTCACTAACAGACACATCTCTACACTTTCCTGACCAGTCCTACTGGATACTAAATATTATCTACTACTGCTTCTCCTTTTTAACCAGGACAAAGTATAATGAACAACTTGGAATCTCTCAGGGGTATAGAAACTGAATGCAATCTGGCACAATGGAAAAACACAGTTCATCATTGCCTAACCTGCATATAACTCAGACCAAAACACAGTCACTTGAATGCTAGCCAGTTTACAAGCAGTGAACCTCACAGTATCCACAACCTGCTGGATATACTTCACTGTCTCTTATTTTTTTGTTCTGCTAAAAGTTACCACTCACAGGGACAACCATCTGCATCTAGAACTCAGAATCACTAATATGCTCCATTACTCTTTCAGTTAAGAGTGTGCCTTCCTGGTCCTGAGAAGATCATCCCATCCTCTCCCAGCTCAAAAAAAGTGTCCTCGTACTTCTTTATTAAGACACTGGAAAAATCAATGCTTTCTATACCCTGGAAGTGGAAATGGGATTTAGTGTCTATCTTCATAATGGAAAATATTGTCCATGTGTGGAAGAGGCAGTTTAGACCTATTTCCCCAGTCCTGGGAGATGCTGCTTGACATAGCACTATAAAATGCCTTTCAGTATAGCTTCTTATTGTATGTTTAAGTCTTTTTAGCTAGGGGGTTCTCATTTGGTATCTTCCTCCTGATTAATTTTCTTTTCTCATTTTCTTTCCTTTCTGCTTTCAGCCCTGTACTCCACTCCTCATTCTCAGTTTTCATTAAATACAAACTGATAAAATATTAACTGATTATTGTTAATCTATATGCCGGTCAGGTAACACATACATTGTAATATACATATACATGTGCAAGTACCATACTTACTGGCCATTACAAGAATTCTCTCAAGTCTTTACTGTGATCTGCCTACTGGTATGATATTCAGCTAAAAAGACAGCTATTTTTAAAGTTGAAGAGTTTGTTATAGAGGTAGTAGTAGCTAGTCACGATAATTTACTTAATGGGTCTACCAGAGATGAGCAAAGTATATACAAGATATTGTACCTTGTATCCTTCAGTTATCAATTCAGGGAAGTTCTACACAAATCATCTCTCTGAATCTGAATTAGCACTTTATCTCATTGCTCATTTACCTTATGCATGGTATTATTAGCTGAATTAACTGCACAGACAGCTGAAGAGTGAATAAAGATTGAGAAATGGAAATTGCAAGCTGTAGTTTTAATTTTTTTTTTTTTTTTTTTTTTAAAAAAAAGCTTTAGTTGGCTGGTTTTGACAGGTCATTCAAGACTATTCAGCTTCTTGACCTTAAGTCCCCTATGTGTAATTGAATGCTTTTTAAATGTTAGCTCAGATATCTAATCTATATCTAATAGATACATCCAGTTCTCTGTAAATGGAAGAGTGCCAAGATAATACGATATTTGAGAAGGAATTTAAAGTAAAGAGCTGGCAATACCAGAAGAAAGTTCTAGCATGAACAACCTTTTGACAAATGTGTAAGTCACTGTAAGACATAAAAAAAAAATAAAAAATGGAAAAACAACCACTTTCTTGGACATAGCAAACCCAACATTTGGAGGGGAAGACAAAACAGACTACAAAAGAGAAATATGAAGGATTTTATAGGTAAGAATGAGAGACTTAAATGTACTGTGGGATGATAGATCAAGAGAGGATTTAAGAGCGAATAGCTGGGCATATTTTAAATGAACTAAATGATCTTCTCAACAGACTTTTGCAGAGGCTAGAAAGATTTGAGAATTTCAGTCGCAGCAGAGACACTGAGACTGCAGTCAATGGGCAGAAACGAAGAAGGCTAATCCAGATCTTGCCCTGACTTCTGATGTGTTCTCACTCTTTTCTGGGAGAATTTCAAATGGATCTGCTGGTGGGCATACTTGCACCTGCAGAGCAGCTCTCTACCCTTCTGCTATAGGCAATGGCAAAAAGCCACTCAGAGCTGGCTCTCAAAGCACATTTATAAAAGTTAATTAATACAGAGGATATGAAAATTATTACCTGAAAAAGTACCAAGTTTCTTTAATTATTAATTATTATCAATAATTAAAGATCCTTGGTTTACATATTCAAGACATCTCCAGAGAGGTTCCTGCCCCAAGGAGTCAGCCATGGAAAGGTCAGATTTAAAAACCTTTATTTGTAGTAACAAGTGCTTAATCTGCAAGTAACCATCAACTATTTACATGAATAACAGTGTTCCGTATTAGTCTTATGTGTAGACTTTGGCCTCCAAAGTGACAGGAGATGACAAAGAAAGAATAGGAGACAAATGACAGAAATGACCTGGGTAATGGCAATAAAAATGGATAAACAGCAATGTGTAGGATAGATCAAACAATATGCCTGCTAGTGGGTGCAGATCCCATTAATTCCTTTGTGAGTGTATGTACAGTCCTTAGCTACAGCTCTTTTAATTTTTAATGGAGTGATCTATATATCTGAGAGAGTGAAGTCCAGGATGAGGCAAGGGGTAGTGGATGATTCTTGAAGGCCAGCTGAAAGGTACGAGTTTTGATGAGGGATTTGAAGGAGGGGCTGCAAAAATTCATCTGCACAGATTGTCTTCTTTTTCCCCAATGTAAATCATTATATTTCTTGCCCCAGTTTTTTATCAAAATCACTTCCAACTTATTTCAGTCTGTCACAATAATATTTTCATATGAGGAGTGTTGTAACCTAATTCCTTCATTTGAATAATACATTCATTTTTAATTACTGCAACTTGATCTCAGATTATTCAAATAACTGTTTCATTTTTTATGCTTACCCTGACCCCAGTGTATTTATAGGCTTTTATCCTTACCTGATACCAGTGTAATGTAATTATAGATTGTATTTTAATCATCTACTATATCCTAGTGAGTTTGTTTAAATCACTCCAATCCAGAGCCTTTTATTTCTGTGCCTTTTAAAATTCTACAATGGCATTCTCATTGCATAAAAGCAATATTTTTGTAGTTTACTACAATGAATGAACATTTTGCATGCATTGCTGGCCATGTTTCTAATTTAAATTTTAAAAAGTCACTATAGAGAACTCTATGTAAAATGAAATCCTGACTTGTAAACAGCCATGGGACAGCTCATCACTTTAAATCTCTGTTCATTGCTCCTATTTGCTCTCTAACACAACTTTACAAGAAAAATAGCGGAAAAAAGAAATCAAATTCTCTCTAAAATAACTTTACAGTAAAAATAGCAGAAAAAGAAATAAAATTATTTTTTATCCTACCAAAAGTAAAAATATGCCTTGTACTAAGAACTGGCAAAACATTTGTCTCTTCTGCTCATGGGTGTCAAATGCTTATACGCTATTTTACCTATATTAGAAAGAATTCCACATTGTATCCATAAGACAAATAGTTCGGGTGTCCCACATTATCATTATTTATGGCCGCATTTTGATTCCTGGGGTTAAAATTTCTCTTAAAGTAGGATTTAACTCTCAGAACTGTTGCTTATTCTGAGATTGTTTAGTTTTGACTAATGATAAATGCAACAAATGTTATGCTCCTTCCTCTCATTAGTATTGATTCCGGAGCTTGCCGTTTCCCTATTTTTACTGTTGTTTCAGGATTCAGATATAGAGCAGGGTCAGAAATCAGTGTGGGCAGGTGAAGCTCACTGTGTTTGCACATCTGCCAGAGTGTGAGTATCTTTCTGGTCATCAAATCAATTTGTGCTAAGATAATTAGCATTACTCTAGTCAAATTGCATCCTCTTTTTGAGCAGCCTTTTGTGTGTGTGTGATGGCACCTAGAAGCACACAGTAACAGACCTCAGAGTGTTCTTACAAGAAGCCTTCACTTGTAGCATATGCGTTTTTGAAATGTAGCTGAGCAGCGTGGTGAAACCAATAAAATACCATTCCCAGAGCTGACTCAGTGTTTACAAAAGGCAGAGTAGGTGGAAAAATAATCAAGAGAACAAAAAGTTTATCAAAGCTGTTAATAAATCTGCTGGTTTGTGGTCACTTAATATGGTCATATTAGGCAAAGAGACTATGTCTGTGCTACTAAGAATCATGTTACTTAGATGCTCCCCACCTTACACCTCATTTCTCAAATGTTTAAGATATTTTTTAACATCAAGAAACTATCTTTTATTCCTTTCCATTATTCGTGTGTGTTCATCCTGCCTCCATTTCCTCTCTGGACTGTCACTTTCAAATCAGGTCCTAACTTGCCTCTAGGAAATAATGGTCCAAAAGGAAAAGAAACATGATCCAGACTGGTGTCTGTTGAGAGGCCAGGTGAGAGATGGGTATTAACTGCTTAAATGTATAAATAAGGTGTCTTGTTTTACTCTCTCCTCCTTTACCAGATGATCTCAGTAACACTTAATAGCTGCCTAACGTGTCACTGGTGACAGAGGAATTCTCGCTAGTACATGAAATCTCACGAACAGAAATGTTGTCCCACAATAGTCATAAAAAAAGAAGAAAAAAAAGGAAAAAAAAAAAGGAAAAAAAAAAGAAAAAAAAGAGCAAATCAGTAAATAATTACAGGGACAACAGGTTTATTCAGTATAATAGTATTGAGTAAATAGAATCATAGAATATGATTCAGTAGTAGAATAATTCAGTATAAGCATTATTCTGCTTTTCCAAGATCCAGACAGAGAAGCATGTTTCCCTCTGGGATTTCTTTTACCATTTGGTCTAATATTCATTTTGCCTGTAATAATACAAGCTTCATTAAAGGAGTAAAACAGCAATTGTCTCCTTGAGATCAAAGGACAATCTGTCAAATAAAAGCAGCCGGATCTCTAGAATGGAATAGTAGGAAAAGTTGGAACTGAATTTTATGGTGAATCAAAATGTAAATTGTAATTTCACAAAGAAGATACACGGCACAAAATTAACTTTGTAAAGACATGGAAAGTGGATATGTTGATCTTAAAAAAAAGGCACAGATATTGAATATTTATCTATCAGTGGCATTTCTAAGTATAATATTTCCAACAGGTAAAAATAATGCCTGACTAAGAGTACTGGTCTTAAAGAATTACCATTAAATAGGAAACATTTTATGGCTTATCAGATAAATTGTCTGATTGGTCTAGCTTCTATGTAACTAAGCTTGTATTTGAAAAGTAAATGTATGTTAAAAATCCATCCATTATCAACGACCATTCTTTAAATCTTGCAACAGACTTGTGCGTCTTCTAAAATCTGTCATGTAATAGCTAATGTTATTCCTAAAGCTGGATTTCCCTGTTTATGATGTGGTACTGGAAGATGGAACAGCATCTCTTCCAGCAATGGAACCTAGCTTCAGCATTTGTTTCCCTTGATGTCATATTAAAATCTGTGCACCCACATTTAACCACTGAGCATTTAGGACGTTATCACTAAAGAAAATACCTAACAGAAAAAGACATGCTAAAAAATCGAAGTGCAAAGCTTTCTGAAAAATAAATTTAAAAAAAAGCTCCTGTAAAAAGATCTTGTCCTAGCCAAGAGAATTAGGGATGCAAGCTCTTCTCTAGTAAAGAATTATTCTTTACTAGATAATAATTAAAGAATGTCCCGTAGGACACTGGACAACCCCCAAAACAGATAGTGCTAGCCAGGAGACCAGGGCAGCTGTGTGCAATGAATGAGCCCTCTGTGCACTTCAGAGTGTTCTGACTACATCCTCAGTGTCCTCAGAGTAAAATGGTTGTAAAAGTACTGCTGCAGGTTTTATTTTTCCTGCAAAGGCGCAGGCTAAAGCAGTGAAGTTCAATTTCAATATGCCATTGCCAAAGTAACTCAATCTTTAAGTTATTTCAATCCTCTTATTGAACTCTGTCCCTATTACTAATCAAGAAAAAAAAATTAATAGAAAGTATTCTGAGGAAGAAAAACTCAAAAGAAATGAAATCCCCCTGAACATATCTTAATTCTGAAGACTTCTGGAAGTCTTGTGTTTATAATAACTAGAAAAAAGATTTTAGCTAAAAAAAAAAAAATTAAATGATTTTCAAATGACACTTCTCAAGCATGTTCAGCACAGATCATGGGTTTAGACTGGCTTAAAAAGGACAGCAGTAGTAAGGTTACCTGCTGACTCTGCACACCTGCCAGTAGATTCAACAAACCACGTAGTCTCAACAAATGTAATTTATAGCTTAATGAATCCACGCTAATGAAGTGCATTGATTTTGAATATGAGAATGTATTATCTCACCAAAAAAAATGCACTTTTACCTTGACTAGACCATGCAAATACACATCCGGTTCTGCCATACTACTGTAATTCCTGTTAAACCAGTGGAAATAATGGATGGGCATCTGTAGGCAAGATCATATGTTTTGAGTTCAAATGGAAAATAAATGGCAAACTCCCACTTTACAAACTCTTTGAAAGCCACCTAGTTGGGGCCTTTGATACCTTTCCTTCTATATTTTAAATGCAAAACACAACTACAAAAATGTAAAGAAATATGAAAGAAATCAGTACTGATGCCTCAGCAGTGCTTTGGTAAAAATGCCTATCATAGGAAAAAAAAAATAATCTTAGTCATTACCACAAAAAATAAATAGTGCCACTAAATGTACTAAATGTAAGCAAATATTTAATAGAAATTGTATTTTATCCAGATTTCACCTTCTCAGATTTTCTTTATGCATCAAAGTGATTTCTTTCAGAGGGAAAATATGTGAATCCTAGATGTCTTTTTTGACACCTGTGATTCAGTATTTGCCTCTGGCACAAAATGGAGTGGAGACCTTGATAATATAATTTTTTTCACAACATGCTAATTTCAGTTTAAACCAGCTAAAATATTTGTGGTGTCTTTAAACTGTCTTCAATTTTAAAATGAGTTATTTGTTAAAAAAAAAAAAAAAAAAAAAAAAAAAAAAAAAAGTTGGATTTGAAAGTTTTGCATTTGTGACAACAGGAATCACTGTATGGAGATGGATAATTCAGATTTCATAAACCTTCAGCTATGTCTCCAACTTCCTATTGATTCTGCTCTCCTTTCAGAATATTTTTGCACTGTCTGTAGTGCAGTAGGATCTATGCTGGCCAGCTACAATGTCATTTGAAAAAGAACAACTATTTACAAGGAAGGACACCAGAGACATTAAATTATGCTATTAGATAGCCAGTAAAAGTTAACGATTTTGTTTCCTGACTGCTTCTTGCTTGATTAGGGTGAGTGATCTAGAGGTAGTGGTCTTTATTTCCACTTTACCAAGACCTTAAACTACATAGTCCTCATCTCCCTGTTTTGTAGTTAACGCATTCCTTGACTTCAGTGAAACAGTATTTGTTGCAACCCATACCAATAGGTTCAGACGATCACTACAGAATGCCACTCAAACGTTCTTGGATAGGAATATCATCCCTAATAATCAAACTTGATACACATACTGGTTCTTTGGCATGTCTGTCATCATGGCCATCTGTTAGGGTGGAATTGTGCCTACTAACAAGGAGCTATGCCAGTTTTAACATGATATAGGTGCCATCAAAATGCAAGTGACAAAGGAAAGGCTCTAGAATATGGCAGCGATCAGTCTTTTGCAGAAAGATCCTCTGGGTAGCAACCTAACTGTTAAGAATATTATATGGATATCTATGGTCATTAAAACCCTTGGTTGACTTTTCTATCTCTGTCCACCGTGTCTGAGAGCCTGTCTTCGTGCAACAGCATCAGTGTTTGGCATTCTGTACTTGTGGAAGGCTTACATCTATCTTTCTCATTTACCATCAAAGCCCAATCACATTAAATAGCCTAATTTGAAGGTCAGATGAGATTAAGACAAAAATTGACTTTACATTTTTTAAAACCCAATTTGATACTTTCATTTAAAAAACAAAACAAATAAATAAAAACACAATCCTACTTGTTACCCTTAGAAATGTACCTTTGAAGGGTATCCTTTACTAATATTTCTGATAAAAACATGACTCAGAAGCACTCCTACTTCCTGATGTTGATAGCAGAATGATTTCTCTTAGTCTTTGTGCTACTGTATCATCTCTAGAAAAATAAAAAATACCCTGCTGGAACAGAGGGTGGTCTGTTTAATTCAGACTCTGCCTCTAGAGTGAGATGTTAATTAGTAAGAATGAGGGAACCTGGCCACCTTCTGCAATTCATTCCTCTAACAGTTCCCAAGCATGCACATGGATTAGGAACATTAGCAAGTACATCATCTCAGTACCATTTGCAGATCTGTTGTACATGAATTTGTCCAATCTCTTTCTGAACCTGCTGTTAATGTCTGCATTTACAGGCTCCTATGGCATTAAGCTCATAAAGTTCAGTCTTCAATGTTAATGTTTTAAACTGTTCTTCTCCCAGTTTCCTCTGGTATTGCAGAATTTGAGGAATAACAGTTCTTCATTCATTTTACCCACCCACTTCAAGATTCTGTCAGCCTGTATCATGCTTCCCCCTCGGCATTCCCTTCTCCAAATGGAGGAGTCCTAGACTCAAGATTTTCTTGTCTAATGTCAGAAAACTCTCTTGACCGCATTAGTTGCCCTGATCAGCACTGCACAGAGTATCCAAGATCTGGGTACAATGAGGTTTCATATATGGCAAACTGAAAGCTTCTGCCTTAGTCTAAAAAACATATAGACTTCAGTGATCTATAGAAAAAATATCTTTAGATATGCTGAAACCAGAAATCTAGTCTGATACAATTGAATAGTTGCCTTTGGGGCTCAGATAAAGCTGTATGTTATCACTGAAATAGGGCTGTTTGGTACTTCTGCCTTTCACAGTACAAAAAGGGACATGGCATGTCACACCTGTGATAATGTAGTTTTGTATTAAGCCATATGGTCATAATAACAATGAAAGGCTCCACAATATGAGCATACTCATTATTTGTAATATTAGACAGTCTATGATACATACAGCTGCAGAGATGCTAAGACTTTCAGTCAGCCATGTACCCAGTACACATTTGCTCTACTTGAGAACCTACTTGCAAATGCTCAGCAATTTTTTAGGTAACCATAAAAGATTGGATAACGAATGTTTAATACTATTTTGCTCATCAAAGTTGTCTACCAGAAATTCTTCACACAATTTCCATTTGAACAATCTGCTCGTCTACTAGCAGAATTTCTGTGTCAATCAAAATAAATCTCTGAGAATGCTTATGGCTGTATAAAGTGTCAACCCTTCCTATAGGCCTGAATCTGTAGCCAACAGTCATAAGAAACCTCTGGTTCTGATTTGTTTCTTAATCTGGTGCCAACTCCTGCTGACACATCTGCTCATTCTTTTTTCAGCTTGATAAGTTACTGGATAGACAATCTCTTTGCAACAGGTAAGCCCCTTTCAGCCAGCATAGCAGCTGGGGCACATGAGTGTGGATTAATGGCACCTGAAACATGCCAGACTCTCAGTATCACAGATGACTGTTCTTCTCCCAGCTTGGCTTTCCAAGATGATACCACTGTGCCAGTGCTCAGAGGAGAAGACCTGCTGTCTACTCTGTTTTGCTTGGCTATAATTTTGGAGATGGGAAGAATATATTACCAATAAAATTATGTTATCTTTTAAGCCTTACACCCACCTTGGTAAGATATTTGCGTTTCAAGGTTAATAGCATACTTTCTGTTTCCAGGGTTCTCTGAGTCTTAGCAATTCTATCTCCATGAGAGGTTTGACCATCTGATTTGCCAAACATCCTGACAATTCAAGACAAAAAAACCAACAACAAACAAACAAACAAAAACCCCTCATTTTTGTTATCCTTTTTGTTAAACAGAATCAGTGATGAAAGCAGTAAAGTTTACTAAATGCAAACATAGCGTGTTATATAAAACCAAAGCTTATACAGGTATGTATATAAAACTTTGGAGGAATAAACCTTCATTGTGGTTTTCAGCTAGACACTGGATTGGTAGTAACAGAAAGTTTCTGGCATACTCCCTAGAATTTATGACAGCGAAACAATCAATCAAAATATGAAAAATTGTACAATACATTCTCAATATCTGTCACCTGTGGCAAATATTACAAATGCTGAATGTAGCTAGTTACTCTTCCCTATGATACCTGTGAAATTTCAACTTTTCATACCGTATCTAGTGTAGAAAAAATAGGATGAAGAAAAATATGAGAATCTATTCATACTAAATAAATCTATCTGAGGCCACGAATTTGCAGGGAAAGAGGGTATTTGTTGATGCACAAACCCACTTTTCCACATTCCTAAGGAGAAAAGATATATGCTGTCTGCTAGCATGGAAAAAGCAACAAATCCATGACGCCAAAAGGCACACGAAAGAATGGGAAAATGTATTGTTTTGCTAATAGATAAACATATCAATAGCCTACAATGCTGTTTTTGTCGACCTAATCTATCATTATCCAAGGAATTATTGATGGAAACTTTAGCTATGCTGTATGTAACTATAACAAAGACTGACAGTTGCACAGCTTAAGGAAGAAAAATTACATCAAAAGGTTTTCTCTCACCTAGGTGTGAATATCATGACATCAAGTCAAAATGACTGTCCACTGGAACTAACACACCATAGAAATAAGTGTGTTAGATAGCTGAGAAGATTGTCAGAGGCCTGAAGGAAAGGCATTGGTGTTCATAATGGTGATTTTCTGTGTTTACTATGTTCATACTCAGTTCAGATTGTACCCTAAAAATCAAGTGATATCAGCGTTAGGAGATATTTACCTTTCTGTATGAAAATGCATAAAGCCAAGCAGCAGTACATAGTAAGAAAAAAGAGCAAGAGGGATTTTTTTTTTTTTTTCTGTTCTGATTCAGAGTTTGGCTTGTTGAATGCCACATCACAGACTATTAAAGGAAGACCCTTCACTCCCAGAACTGATGAAAACCAAGCCTGCAGAATATGGCCTAACTGCTCTTTTATTATAAAAACGTCCATTCTCTTTGTCCCATGAATAGAAAGTGTTAAATTGTACAATAAAATATTGTACTGCTACATTACATTTTCAGTCATAAATAAATAGAATGTAAGCTCTGTTTTATTAAAGTTGCCATCAGGGTAAACTTGAGGAGTGTAACTGGAAAGTGTGTGATTAGTTCTGAGTATGTTCATATTCCATGCAATATTTATTTATATATTTATGGGTAGTACACACACAAACATACATTTGCCTTTTATATATAGACATGTATACACGCATGCATACGTGCATAGTTCATGAGACTCAGCAAAGCAAGAAAAGGAAATAAAAGTGATTTTAACCTTTAAAATAAAGGGTATGACCCTCAGTTAGCAGTCATTCTACCCTGAATTATATCAGCATAACACATAGCACAATAAGCTGCCAAGTGCATTAACTATGGATTTTTGATTGGAATTGGGAGAGGGGGAGAAAATAATTCTCATTGTGCTTACTCCATGATTTTAATTAATATAAAGAACGAAATAGATTACAAACTCGGTGTCCAAACAACAATGGACATTCAATGCTTATGCATGTGACTATGGTGGATCTCTACCTTATATTCATATAAATAGGAAATAACGTCTTCATTTTCTTAGAGATCTACTACACAATCTGAGTATCAGATAGATTCACCTCAAAGTTGAAAATACAATCTAGTTTCATATGCTTGGCACTTACTTGAAATTTGATGTGACTAGCTTTGCTTAAAAATCAATTGTACAAAATTGTACAAGTTGAAATGTAACAAAATACATATAGCTAGAACACAGTCTTCACTGTAGCTCCTATTGTTTTGCATGAAAAATGCATTGACTATAGTATTGCGAGAGTAAATGTGCTGTATGCTGAAAAATTCTGTCACTTTCTATTAGCTGTAAATTATCGACTAGTATAAACCCTAATTTCATTTGTCACATTCTGTTGCATTGCTGCTCTTCCTTGTTCCCATTCTGTCATTCTGGCAGGCCCACTCTGCCCCAGGTATCACGGCATCGCCATCTGCACCCGACATCTGTCTCTCTATTGATCACACGGGTTTAGCACTTGATCAAACAGAGCACGACAGAATACATCTCTTTTTGCAGTACTGCCAATGCCAACTGCTGCATGAAGTCTATTACAAAAGCATTCTTTTACCTAGTTTCTGAAACTGCAGATAGGTTTCTACTCTTTTAAAAGTATGAAGTTTTTTGTTGTTGTTGTTTAATTTTCCATCATTTATTGCAGAGAAGAGGAGAAAACAATAAGCTGACAAAAATAAAGCATTTTTTCCCAGAGTTTGCAAACTAAGAAATTAGGCTACCTGAATTTAGATTATTTATTGATAGAATTGACTACATTAATTCAGAGTTTGGTAGTAAACATAAACTTTTCATTTTGCTGGGAAATGATCGTACAAAACAGACTTCACCAGGAAGTACTAAACAAGCACCTTGGAGATTCAAACGATGTCTGGAGAGCCTTAGACATCTCCAGTTTAGATGGCTGACCCCAGCAAGTGATCTGGGGACCCAAGAAGGGTATGTAACAACTCATTGCTCAATCAGTGTGAAAATAAATAAATAAATAAATAAATAAATAAATAAATAGTGCATCTGAAGCTGGCATGCTGACCTGGAGAAGAAACAACAGGAAATTCTTGGCACTGGAGTATGTCTGAAATCACATCTCCTTCTGCAAATTGGATACCCATAACAAGGTCTCCGCACCAAAGGAGGTGCCTCAATTCTTTTTTGAAGCAGCAAGGAGGTTCTGAGTATGAGCACTTAAATAAGCAATACTGACACTTTAAAGCACTAAAGATAGTAAGCCCTACATTTTGCATATGTATTCTAACCGAGAGTGTTATGAGAATGTATATTAATCCAAGATGGTAACCTCACAGGCCATACAGCTATACTACTTATACAAGCAGAGCATTTGGCTTCTTTCAAGGAATGAAATCAAAACAAAACAAAACAACAACAACAACAACAACACACCTGCGGTACCAGGCTCACAGTATTCTTTCACAAAACAGACTGTGAGCATTTCAAGACACTGACAGGAAATAAGATCACTTGGAACTTCATAAAATGAAGCTTTTTCATCAGCAAAATCACCAACATGGGCATTGTGGATCAACTGTCTTGGAGAAGCTACCATCAAGGTATCATGCAATTAACAAGCTGCAATGGGACTCTGTATCTTTGCAGAGCAACTCTAAATTATTGTTAAGAAAAAATGTGAAATTCCTAAAATATGTCTAGTTACCAAGGCCTTAGATATAACTATAGCAAAGAAGGTGTTCTCACTAATTAGTGTTTGTTATTGCCAAATTGTTATTTGTTATGAGAAGTTCTCTTACACAAAGTATTTGAGAGGGTACCAGAGGGTACCCTCATTTCATAAGAAATGAGGCATATAAGGCTTAAAAATTAAATTGTGGGCTACAGAAGTCACAAGGACAATCCACTGTTATGGATTAACAGCATATAGGAATCAAATGATAATGTCCTCGTGCTTTCCACAGGTGGATACCATATTTCTGTCAGTTGTAATGTATTTTAAATTCACTGAGTAAACAGAAAGACATGCGTGTTCTAAAACCAAATGTTGAGTTTCTACTTTCAATCACTAACCCAATAGTCATATCTGTTTTTCTTATTTATGCTACCTTTAAAAATTATGGTGAAAAAAAAAAAATTATGAGCAATCAGACTTAAAAAAAAATAATCATGAATGTTAAAAGACTATTTTCCCTGTTTCAACTGGCAGTATTAGTTACAACACAGGAATTAGACCAGCATCTAGCAATGTATTATTCATTAGATTTTTTTTGTAGCCAAATACATTAGAGTATATAGTTATACCAACAAATTAATATTTTAGAGCTAATTGAAATTGTTCTTCCTATAAAGATTAAGCTTCTTCCCACCCTACACACTTCAGTCATTAAAATAACACTTTTAATGCCTTGTCTAAATGATGTCTCACATTAATGCAAAGCTATATTAAAGCACTCAAATGACCAGTTCTTTTGTAATGCATTCTATACGATCAGACACTGGGTCAAAGCTGGGCAGTGTGTATGAAGTGGTATCAAGTGGAAGCTAATTAAAATATATTCTCTATAGAACTTTACAGAAAAAAGAGAACAGTAATCATCAGAAGGTAGAGTCTGAAAATGGCATTTCTGAAAGGCTTGCAATATGATTTATTCTATTTGCATGAAGATACATTTTGGAATAAAGGCTTAAGAAGATGGCATGAATACTTCAATTACAAAGTACCTTACTTCATTCCCAACCTTCTCAGTGATAACCTATTTCTGGTTTGTTCAAGAGATAATTTTAGAGTGTTATGGTTTGTTTATATGAAACACTATTTGGATACCTTTCTCAAAATTAACTTTAAACAAACAAACAAAAAATCATAATCAAGACAAAACTTTGATTCAACTTTTCAATTTTATAAGAATCTTAACTCACAAAATGATGTATATAAGAGAATAACTGGTAATTGAATCTGAACAAGGTCAAAATCCCACTTCCTTCATAAAGAAGGAAGGTCGTAAACTTCGTAAGCTCACCTACCAAATTATTCTGATCTGTCCTTACCAAAATCTATGAAATACAGCACATTTACTTTTTTTATGTCTTGCAACCTCAGTTTTACAACACAAAAGTTGAATCTTCTTAAGATAACTTAACCATTCTTTCCTCTATTGTACTTTTACTGATTCAGTGAAGGAGAAATAAATATGGCAAAGGATGACATTCTCTTGATATCTCAACATTACCCCAGAGGAAGGACTTTCATGAGATGCTGCCATTTCATGCTGAAATGTAGTTAGACTGGAGGGGGGGCTGCTTGTGGAGTTAGCAAGTGACAATTAGACTACATGTGGTCAGGCTTTTGTCCTTTTGTCACATAAAGCATCAGTCCCCTTTATCCACTGACTCCTCTCTTTCTTTTTTTTTTTTTTTTTTTTTTTTTAATATGAATTTCAGAGATGTGGGTGTTAACAACGTGGATGAAGCATTTTCTGAGGATAAGATGTGGAGGGTTAGAAAGATCTTCAGTCTGATCTAGTGCAGTAATTTTATGTATTTTTAAAAAACAAAACAAAACAAAACAAAACAAAACAACACAAACAAAAAAAAATACACAGAATGAACTATTTAGTCCCTTTAAATTTGCTGAAATTACTATCTCTATATAAATATAATGATGCAAGCACAAACATTGATTTTTTTCTTTTACTAACTGTTTATATAATACCCTTCTGTGCCATCTGTGGTTTTGATAAACTATGGTTTTGATAAACCTTTCCAGCCACAGTTTGTGGACTGGTTATGGCAAGAGTGCAATTTTTAGAAGGCCTGTGAGACACCTTTTGTTCTTCCTTAGATCTCTTCATTTTTATTATTTGTGGGATTAATATTTTGATACAGGCTAAATTACAAGTCTTCCAAGAATGGGAATCTGTGTTTGTACTCTTAGTCCTATACTACAGCTGTGATGCTTCATCCAGAAGATGTCTGTACTGCAGGAAAACATCTCATCCTAATTGAAGTGAATCTATACATGTTCATTTTAATTTTAATAGGTAAAAGCTTAACCATGGTAACAAGAAGGCGGCACCCATATTTTTGTGGGAGCTGCAGCTGGATGTGCAGCCAGTATTGCCCTCCTGCCTGCTGCAGCTGTGCTGAACCAAAGCAGAGAGTTCCAAGTTTCTTTACCTACATCTACTTCAGCTTCAGCAACTACAGTGTAGACTTCAAGAAGAAAAGATAAAAACTAGTTTTTCTCAGAATCATAGAAAAACAGAATGGTTTAGGTTGGAAGGGACCTCTGGAGATCATCTGGTCCAACCCCCCTGCCAAGTAAGGTCACCTACAGCACATTGCACAAAATGGCATTGAGGCAGTTTTGAGTATCTCCAGAGAAGGATGACTCCACAACCTCTCTGGGAAACCTGTTCCAGTGCTCTTTGACCCTTACAGTAAAGAAATGTTTTCTTAAATCCAGGTGGAACTTCCTGTTTTTTAGCTTGTGCCGATTGCATCTTGCCCTGTCACTGGGTACCACTGAAAAGAGTCCATCCCCATCCTCTTGACACTTTCCCTTCAGATATTTGTATATGTTGGTAAGATCCCCTCTCAGTCTTCTCTTCTCCAAGCTAAACAGGCTTCTCCAAGCTAAACAGGCTGAGCTCTCTCAGCCACTCCTCATATGAGAGATGCTCCAGTCCCCTAATCATCTTTGTAGCCTTCCGCTTGACTTGCTCCTGGAGCTCCATGTCCTTCTTGCTCTGGGGAGCCCAGAACAGAAATGGACACAGTACTCCAGGTGAGATCTCACCAGGGCTGAGCAGATGGAGAGGATCACCTGCTGCCAAAGCTTTTCCTAATGCACCCCAGGATACCATTGGCCTTGGCCACAAGGGCACACTGCTGGCTCATGGTCAGCCTACTGTCCACCAGGACTCTCAGGTCGTCCTCTACAGGGCTGTTTTCCACCAGGTCATCTCCCAGCCTGTACTGGAGCATGGGGTTATCCCACCCTAGGTGCAGGACCCTGCACTTGCCATTTTCTGGATTTCCTTTTGGTTGGAAAGAATATTTCCTAAAACAATTACATATATCTGTATTGATAATTGTTAATAGGCAAACATAGGTGCAATTCCAAGTACCCTTAGCAGAAAGTCCCATTCATTTTTTTCCTCATAACTCTTTGGGGAGCTTTTCTCCTCTTTCACCTCAGCAGCACTATCCAGGCCCTTACAGACTGATATAACATGCTTTGGTAACTTGGCTGCATAATTCCATGCCTAGAGGAAGTCTGTGTATGTCCTCCAGTCTGCCTACCCCATGACTGTGGTCATAAATCATATCCTATCCTTTCCTGGCTTAAAGAAGGAGACCCTTATTAGCTTAGACCAGAATCTGATCGTAATATCTACATGAACAAACAAACAAACACACTGTAGGGATTCATCAATCCTCTTTAAAAGAGATACAGCTTAAAGTATGTCCTAAACACAGTTATCTCTGATAACCTGGCAAACTACCCCCTAATCTTAGGGATCTCACGTGCCATTAGCATGTAAGACTCATACACTGGGAATCAGGTGAGATTGCAAGAAATTTTACACTGTCTCTGCTTTAGTGCAATCATGCTTTAATCTCTCGAGACTCATACTCTGCTCGTAAAATGCCAGTAATTCTTTCTCACCTGAGATCCAAAGGCATGGCAAGAAGTACTGAAAACACGGTGGCACATAACAGCAGAACTGAGGAGAGAGTGACAAAGTAATGGAAGTGCATTTCCACAGATTTTAGAGACGGACGGAACTGTTTTGGTTATCAAGTCTGGCTTCCTGCATGGTGCACATATTAGAATTTTCTCAGTAATTCTGGGAACTGCTTAAGCTTCACAATCTCTAGTCTTTTTTTTTTTTTTCTTTTCAAAAAGTATGCTGTCTCTATTAAAATAAACAAAATGATAGACAATATATCACATTTAAACTGTTCCAAGGACTAATTAAACTCAGTGATGAAAAAGGGCATTTATTTTCAGTAAGAGCTCTTTTTGCTATCCAGCCTTTGTATGCTGCAGCAACTTTACTCCTAGGTTAGAGAGCCATTATGAAAGGAAAAGGAGGAGACAGCAATAGATACAGGGATGGAAACAGATTCTATTTGGAAAATACCAATATAAACTGGATATTTTTGGAATTAGATAAAAGCCTAGAGTTTTAGTTGTTCTCCGGTAAAAATATTTAACAAAATTACTGTTTTCATTTCAAAATGACTAATTACTCTTCATGAGGATTCTGTTTATTTGGAAAGAAAAACTTTAATCCTTTAAGAAAACTTCAGATTATCAGAAGTATCAGATACACAACTAGCCTGTCTCTCTCTAGCCCAGTGACAGGTAGAAAATTGCACATGGAGCCAGAACTGAAAAGATATATGCATATTTTGCAGTTCTGCAAAGTATTTGGGGGGAATTACTCATGTTGTTAGCTTTCATTTTCTCCTTAACCTGAACTTCCAGTGGAAAATACCATTTTACAATAAATAATTTGTTTCCTGAAGTTCATCAGTAACAGCTATTTAGTTAGTCAGATGCTCAATAATGCTACAAGGTCCAAACTGTAGATAAGCTTGTGAGATAGTGAACATAAAGAAAAAGCCATAAAGGATCACAAATGCTAACCTTGTTCAGAGTAAACTTTTTGGAAAAATACATGTTTACGCAAAAATATATGTATAAAAACAGCAAGAATCATTTATAGAATTTCTATGCACATACCCTTACTATCATTCAAATACCGTGGTAGGCTTCCAAAAATCAAAATTAACAAGAAGTGAAAGGAAAGGAGATTCAGTCAATAACAGCATACAATTTAAAATTGAAAACTATGCCACAGAAAATGCTGGGATTTGAGCTACTAATCTTCAGATTAACCCCTATGGCTCACTTGGGAGATGACTGTATGAAATACAAACAGCTATTACATTAGCTTTTACAAGTGCAGATGAAGCTCATGGTGGTCAAACTAAAAGCAACACACTTCAGAAACATGTAGTGTTTTTTTTCCTGAGGATGCAGGACACCAGATAAAATATCAACATTCTGTGCACAGCTTTAAAGATTAACAAATCTTGTATTTCTTTTACTTGTAGCTTCAGATCGTGACATGCCAGACAAGCTCTTTATTTTTTGAGTACACCCTTCAATACTAAAAGCAGTATGTGTCTCTTTGGATTGTAGGTATACATAACAAGTAAAAATTACCAAATGTAATATATAAATAATATGTGATAGTTATACAAATGTTACGGTCATTTCAGTTACTGGTGGACATATTAGTTTATTAAAATATTAGCTGACCATATGTTATCATCTTCTACAAGAAGCATAGGCTAGCTGCTCTCCAGATTGGTAATTCTTATATAATGAAACGGATAATGTTTCTTCCTTTAAAATTCTCAGCCTTTTACATATGCAATGACTGAGCTTTTGGTTTCAAAATTCCGAAGTAGAACAGGTAATAAACAGATAACCTTGTTATGAATAAATTACAATTATTCTCTCAGTTTTAATATATACATTTTACAGTCTTTGGCTTTTGTTATGGAATGAATATAATACGAAAATTTCATAAATGCAATTAGTTGCTGCTTCATTTGTGGATTAGATCATCACTAGAGAGATAAAATTACAGACCAAATTCTATTTTCAAGTGCTCTGGAAGAAATCTGGAGTAACTGAATAGTTTGAGTGCATCTGAGCATAGAAAATATTAGTAGCGTATTGGTTTTGCATATGTGCAAAATGAAGGCTATAACTGAGCTAGTCCAATAAGCAGCACCTTGTGGCAATAGTGCCAAATGTGGGCACTTTTCATTGTCAGTCTGTTTCCCACCCCTTAAAGTATGCATGTGTTGGCACGCGCACTCCAAAGCTGTGTTTTTCATGACTGTGGTCACCCCATCACAGAATGGCTATGAAGCAAACACCCCAAAAGAGAATTGGTGGTGTAATATGCAAAGAAATGGCAATTGTTTCTGTAAAGCATGAAGAAAAAAAGTGAGTGGAATATGTTGGAATAAAATAGAGGCCCAAGAACAGAAAGCATTATCTATCCGGGATTATTCAAAACAGCAGAAAGGTGGGATGGAAAATGAAACAAGGGTATACAGCTGGTAAGCTTAATACTTTTGACAAGATATAATTTTTCTTTCTTGTATTTATTAAATCTGGGCATAGTCTAGAAAACCTTAGCAGCTTAATTAGTAATTTTTTGAAACAAAAACAAAAAACATACCTTCATTTTAGGAACTGGTTTTGTTTGTTTGTTTGTTTGTTTTGTTGTAGATACTTTACCTAAAACAATGTACTGCTTATTTAGCATTAGGAACTGAGATTCCCCAAAGAATCAACTCAGAATTATTGATTAAAAATAAGGAAGTGGTGTGTGAAAAACAATTATTTTTGGGACAATATGTTTCCACATATGATAATAGATGTAAATAATAATAATAATAATTTCTTGAAAACAACTTTCATTTAGCAGTTTGGGAAGAGATCAGATGAGATGTTGGCAAGACAGAGTTTCTAAAGTGCATTAATGCCCTGCTTTCTGAAATCACATCTCCTTGGCCATCAGCCCATTACCAGGAACTTAATCCCATGACCTCTGACACTAGTGATTTCAGTACCCATATTTTCTTGAATGGCACAGAGTAATGTAAGACTAAGTAACTTGTTAAAATGGAAATTAAGGCTCATTCCACACAGTTTTACACAGTAGCCTTTGTTTGCTTTTCTAACAAATGCCTATTAGATCAGAACATGCCCTGTTTGGCTGACCTTGACCTGCTGGGTTACACAGGTGCGTAAAAGATAGCCACTAGCACAGCCAGGATTAGGGATGCTTACTGAAACTCCAGATTACTTGCTTGACTCACATGGAAAAGCAGTCTGTATTTTTTTATGATTAAAGCATCAGGAAATTCCACTTCAGTGGTGTGTAAAATTTTTATAAACTCTGTTCAGAAACAACATTATCATTATGGTAGTCAGACTGTAAAAGATTGGTTTAAATGTGCTCATTTCTCATCTTTTTTCTTCCCTTCCAAATGTCTCCATATAATTGTCTTTTTCATACTATATTTTTATCTAGCTTTATGCATTACAAATATGCCTTTGTACACACATGCAAACGCCCTCCAACCCCCACAAAATCCTTTCTATGCACACATTATTAATTAATATACTCAGTAGGATTTGGGTAAAATGAGTATCATTGAATTTAAAATTGTTCCTTTAAATCAAACTATTAAGGATAACATTGCATCATTAAGTGCAGAAGCAAAGTTAGTATGTTTTTAAGAACAAGTTTTAAAAGTATCCAATGTATTGCATGTTTACAAGGGAAGAGAAAAAGGCAGCCTGTCTTTGCAATACGAATGTAATCTCCACACAGACCCAACTGTTTCTTGTTTATGACAAAGGAGTAAATAATCCATTGATCTGGCAGCAGGGCACCTGCCTTACCGACCAACTATGTATCAGTGGTCCCTGAACCCTCATTATTTTTCCTCAATTAAAGTTCATAGTCTCCTAAAGTCTGTGCTGAGCAGATGTACAACTGTTCTTGACTGCTGAACACAGAAGAATCGCAAATTTAGAAAACTACTGCCATTTCATAAACCCTAGAAGTGCATCATTTGTTGTGGTGAAGAAACATTATAAACAATATGTCTCTTTTATAGGCTGCTAAGCCAGCTCACTACAGAAAATAATATTAAAGTTCAAAAACTGTCACATGAGCAGTGCATTATGAATACTGTAATGTGTTTTTTTACGATTCAAATAATGGTTACTGAAATGAAAAAATAAAGCCCTCCAAGGGGTATAATGTAAAAAATGTGACTTATATTTACCTAGAATTAGACAAAATTGATGTATGAACAAAATCAAAAAGGAATCAATGATCTGCAGAGAAATTCAAAATATAATAACTGATAAATCACAGAAAGCAGAATTAAAGTTATGTTTGCTGTATTATCGCTTTGAGTCTTTGTAATTGCTTCTTTTGCAGGAACAGGGAAGTCAGGAGAAATAATCAGAAGGGCAATACTACTTGCAATTATAATGCATCAAGATTCTAGCTGCAAAAATTAACTGAAGGATACACGTTCACGTTCACAAGAAGCATTTTCACAAGCCTTTTAACTGTGGTGTATGCTCAAGTATTGTAGCATATGAAAAAAGACTATATTACATACATATTCTGTACAGTATACTGTGCTATACAGTGGAAAAAAAAACAACAATCTCTCGATGATACATAGGGAGATGCTCATTTTCAGCACCAATCAGCTCAAGAAGCAAGCAAAAAACACATTTTGGGGGGACAAAGTTAAAGTTCACACACAGCATTTGTCAGGCTTTCTCCAGCACAATTCCTGCACAGTTCTGTTGCCTCAGTATGTGCTGTACCAAGCACAGCAGATTGCAAGTCTTTAGGTCAGAGTATATGCTTGAAGCATCAATAGCTACACCTGTCATTTTAGTTTTTCCGGGAAGAATACATTATTGTTAACATTGTGCCAGGCATTCGCCACAATCTGACTTTGAGGATGGGCGCTGAACTTGGAAACTCAGTCAATTAAAAAATTACCATCAGTGACTGGGGAGGGCGTTTCGTGCAATGCCTGATGGAGACATTCCATTAAGGTACATGTGATGTATATAAACTTGTTTCTACTTGGAGCTGTGAGTACTCTTAGGTTGTCCTGTGAGACTCTGTTTGTAAAACAAAAATAGAGAAAAATTAATTGAGAAAGGAGAGAAGTATTAAGGAACTCATCATCCAGCCAAAATAGCAGAAGAGATTACTGGCTGCATTCTCATGTTATTAACAGGGGTCATTTTCTCCTTTCGGCATTTACAACTGTTTACTTCTCCTGGCTTATTTTCACAAATATTTTTCAGAAAGCTACTTAATCTAATGAAATCTCTACCCTGTAGCTCACTTAAAACTACTCATGCTGAACTGATGATTCAATCATTACAGTGTTTGATGAGGATGTAAGCACCTTTGCACAAAAGGTAATGTTAATATTTTAAGGGAAGCAGAAATCAACAAAGGTAACTGACATTGCATACTGGGGAATCATTTCTCTGTGAAAAGGCCTTTTGTTGAATTTAACCCCAACTAGTCATCACATATTTGTATGCAAAGCCCTGTACGTTTTATTTAACGGAATAAATGACAAAATTGCCAGACAGTTTTACACTTGCACTAGAAAGACTACAGGTGTCCAAGCAATATTCAATTTTTTGTTTACGCAAGTAGTACAGGATGTGCTTCTACATACCAGAATGTGGGATATTTAGTGGGTGATCACCGTACCTTGCAAGCAAATATGTATTAATAGATAACTTGTGAAACATAAAATGCAAAAATATAAGTACTTTCTTGCCACAAATAGATTTGTATACGCACACTGCAACCACGTGAACTATACAGAAAGCCCTGAGACAGAGCATAGATCATTTCACTGCACAATTACCAGATGCAGGAGGCAGCCTTTATTAGATACTGGAAGCTGAAGGCTCTCTTGATGCATTGGTACCAGGTATGCCTAAAAAGTAAATGGGATCAAACACCACCCCAATTATGAAGCCCTGCCACTGGTGCAGTGTTGCAGTATATACAGGACAAGCCTCGTGACTCACCCTGCCCATGTCTGAGGGCAGCTTGGTCCTGCTGCACTCCTCTGTCCTGGTCTCTGCCTCTCGGAGGAGGGCTGGTGGCACTAAGGCAGCCTCGTGGCTGGAAGCTGGCCACGCTTCGATCGCCTCTGCAAAGCTGCTGGCAGCACTGCCCCAGCGGTGCCGGCATGAATCAGAGCTGCTGGGTCCTGGTGGGAGCCGTGGTGAGTGAGTGGCTGCATTGCGGCAGGAATTGGGTATCCCAGGCTCATCTGAGAGAACCTGGGGGGTCTCAGAGCCACAGGCTCTGCTCCACTGTGGAGCCTTCACCAGATGGTGAAATCCACAGGGACGGGTTTCAGCTTTCCACAAAAACTGAATAAGCTCAAAAGCAATGAACTTGTCAGAAGAAAAATAAAATCGAGCGCTCTCCTTTCAAAAATAAAACCCTTTCCCTGACTCCCTGTCTGAAAACATTACTGGTATCATGCACTGTGGTCCTTAGGCACTTTTGGAGATACAGGGCTAGCGAAGGATCAAAAGGTGGGACCCATCTGGCTCCACAGGAGAGGGCACTCACTGTTGCACCCCCATTTTGCTGAACTGCACATCCGCCGGCACTAGCAGGAAGGCAAAAGCTGATGTCTCCTGAACTTACTGAGAAGAAACAGTGAATGAAAAATACATTTTACAGCATTCCTGAAGCCTTTTCTGCCTTTCCGCAGGAAGTGTACAAAAGAATCAATTCTTCTGCATATCAGTCCTTACACCTGCAGATGTGGAAAGCGGCCATCACTCTTCAGTGAGGCACTTGGCTGCTCCCGGAAGGCGGCAAGCCTGAACAATGTGCACCGAAAACCGCTCAGACACTTAGGTATTAATACAACCTTTCTCTCCTCTGTCTCATTGCTCCTAATATAAACTGCATTTGGTGCACCAGGCCTTTGTGGAACTGGACGAAGATCTCCATGCTAATAGAGGCCTTATTTAAACATTCTGAATTATTAACACATGAAATACTACACCCAGTTCTCTTGGAGCAATGACTCTAAAAACTCAGCTTTCACTGTTTCAGGTTTTTTCAACAGTGTGGTGTAAAGTACAGCAGTATCTGTTAGTGGGAAGCATGTGGCATTTGAAACTACCCCCAAAATGTTATAAACCAAAACGAATAATAATGGTATTACAGTGACCAGAAACTTGAAGCTTCATTTGTTTCACAAACATTTGGGCTGACTTTTCTCTGCATGTATAACAAGGCAGCAGTGTATCTTATATAAAAATAAATAAATAAATGAATAAAAATCTAAGTCTAGCATATTTCTTGTTTTTAAGACTATTTCCTTTAGTATGTACAAAAATTTAGTACCGTGGTATATCACTTTAAATGCATCACGTGGCTTCAGAATTTAAGAGACTTGGAGTTTTACAACTTTCTGACTTTCATACTTTCATGCTTAAATTTAGTTTCACCTGATACAAACTTTAATTAATAATCTGAAAAAAAAAAAAAAAAAAAAAAAAAAAGTTTACTTGCAAGGTTTCAAAGACCTTGCCTAATTTTTGTGTCAAGTGGAATAAATTAATGGAAGCTAGGTTCTTCCCTGAATATACGCCTATGAAAATGGTGGGGCAATGCTAACTCATAGGTCTTGTATGCTTCTTCAATTGTCTGGTCTGGCACTAGAAATATTGCTTTCAATTCCTGTCCTAAATTTGAGCAATGGCAGGTCAGGTATGGTTCTTGATGAGGTGTAGAGTTTGCTCTGATTACCTCAGTAATTACTTTATAATATTATTAAACTTTTTACATGAAGTAATTTCTCTTCTGATTGATCCACAAAGCTCAGGTCAGAGGCCATCTAATTATAAAAAGTTGTAGATCCATCTTCTTCATTTGAAAATACCTTTTGGTCGAGAACTGAAGCAAAGTTCACATTGCAACTCTCAGACCATTCTAAATCACTTAAAAGCAAAATGTAACTAAATAATTTATTTGCTGATAAAATAGCAGAAAGAAATATTTTTTTCCTTACTGCAAAACTAAAGGATGTTCCAGTTTTTACAGGCCTTGGTCATAAGATAGCATGAGAATATAAATGATTTCAGTTATGCTTTAATAGTGCTTAATAAATCAAGATTGCATATTAAAGAATACACTGACATTCCAAACCTTAGCATAATATTTAATTAAGCAAACTACTACTTTGATATCCATATTACTGAGCTGGGTCCAATGTCTGTTCTACCATGAGTTAAACACTCACAGACCTGAATTGTTTAGTTTCTTTCCTTGAAACTTATAGTACATGTCATGAGCAAAATACAGAGGAAATAAATAACAGTGGACAAATTCAGCCTAAATTATTCATGGATCACATTTTTCTTTTATCTTACAATACTTAATCTTAGCTAAAGAACTTGTTGCAGACCTGCTTAGAGCCTACTGGTCAGGCAGAGACAGCAAGGCTGTTATGAGGCCGTTTTGGAATCCATAAATTAAATCTACACAAACTGCTTTCATTTAATACATAAATGTTTTATTCTGATAGTACATTAAAAGAAACATCTTTCTAAATGGATTATTAATACTGATGCACCAAAATTTAGCTATATGTAGCAGTTAGGCCTAATTGACAACCAGCATAAATATAAGCAGATGAACTTTGGTTTACCCTATAAGATACAGGACTATCTCAGTTATAAGAATAAAGGAGTAACTTCAGCATATCAAGCTGTTAATTTTTGTGAAAGCCAGATGAGCCAATTAAGAAAGGGATATTCTACCCACCCTACGCACCCTTCGCGACAGACCCCAGGGGCCCTCCCAGCCCAGGCCCGAGAATATGCAGAGCACAGCCACACTGCTTTTCTTCTGGATTGTATGGTCTCCTCTGTGGAACAAGGGAAACACACAATTTGCAAAATTGCATATATCTGCAATTAAAAGTATTCTGGTATCTTGTCCATTTAGCTTCCATGTTGTCATTTGGTCTTGAACCATGACACTATGATGGCAGGTCAGACCTCTCACAGTCACCAGGTTACCACATGTGTATTTAACTAAACCCTAGGAATACAATTTCCATGTTCTGTGATCTATTTCAGTAACTGAAATTAAGATGAAAATAGACAGGTAAGATATGAAAACAAAATTAATACATTTTAAGAAAAAAAAAATAAAGATAAAGCTTCAATAGATTTTTTAAAACCAGTTTGTGACTGGGCAATGATAATGTACGATGTGAGGTACGAGCATTTGTAAGAAATCACTTTCTTTTCACTAACATTACCACACTAATATATTTAACATAGACATTTACATGCTTTGCATTTTAAGTGCCTCTGAAATTCAAGCACCAAGCCTGCACATTTCAGCAGCACCATCAGATGTAATGAGTTATGGTACTATCGGCATGTTGATAAGCTATAGCCCAAAGAAGAACAAGAAGGAAGTATAAAAAATATGGCCAGAGGATGGGATAAAATTATCAGCGAGTGTGTTTTCCTGTTTGGTTTTAATCTACATTTAATTAAATTCTTATCTTCTGTGTACTTATGGTCGCATTTGAATGGCGAGACTGCATTCATTATGAATGGTAAAACTTAACTCAAAGAACATTTCATGTGGCTTCTTTAAAAAAAGGGAAAAGGAAAAATACTGTCTTTATTCTTTACTCTTAGGTCTTTTTAAAGAAGGGTTAAGTTACTCTGGGATGAAATGGTGTTCTGCACTTAACCTTCAGGTTAACTGATTTCTAAAGTTTCTCTTTAATCAATTTTTAAAAAATATATAATATGGAAATGTTAATATCAAAATTTTGGTTCAGTGAAGTCAGCAATAGGGCTAAAGAAATGTTTCCTTCAACAGACGATTATAACAAAGTTTGTATTAGTAATATAAAATGTGTGTCTTAGGCTGCATCAAGAATTACTTACAGCCATCAAATTATCTCAGTATTCCTTTGGAATTAATAAAATATGAAAAAAAAAATCTTAAAAATGACTTCTGAGAGTTTTATATATATTTTTTTCTATTTTCCAGATCACTGGGCTGACCATGCACTTCTCCTTGGGCAAAACTGAGCTTTAATCTTATGTAAATAAAGAGGGCAGAATTGGGTACTTTGTTTTACATATTACTTTTAAAGGTATTTTGGGGGGCAGAAGACAAGTGAGATCAGAAATGACACTACCAGCACAAAAAATAGTATATAGGATAAATTATTAAAAGATATAACAAAGTGAAACAAAATAGAAAGCCTTCTACATGTCCTTATCAGTCAGTACAGCAACTACTACACCATATATATTTTTAAAGCATTCCATTTAGCTATCGTTTTCCAGGAGATGCTATCTTGCAATGCAAAATCATATGACACTGTGTCAGAAATATCCCTGTGACTTTTATATTGCATACATTTATTTGCCTTCTTTGAAGGGCCTATCCCCAAGACACTTTAAGGACATCTGAGAGGTACAATGCATTCATGCAAACCCAAGCCCTACCAAAATGAGTTCTCCTCAAATTAAACCTATTTCTGCAGTACTGAATACTCATTTTCCTGAGCTAAACTCAACAAAAGCCACTGAAAACTGATCAGCTTTGAAGTGTGGGTTGATAATTAACAAATATGGGGAGCTACTGCAGGTGGAACATTTCAGGGTCAAAAGTCCTAGGAAAATGAAAACATTGACACCAGAAGGTAATTATTTTCTTGCTCATTTGGCTATTGATTTTCAATTCTCCTTCCCTCTCCCCCCAACTTTGGATTTAGTATACCTTCCTTAGTATACCTGTGTTTTTCTCCATTCTTCAAGTATTATGCTACTGATAATAGATAAAGGAAAAAGAGAAAGGCGGGAAAGAAATGAAAACCATGGGAGAAATCAAACATTCAAAGGTGCAGTTTATATCAATTTTTCTAGCTAAAGAAAAAAAAATAAAGTCAAATTTCTATTGCTGAAATGCAAACTGTCTCTTTCCCTCTTTCTTTTCTTGCACTGCAAAATTAAACAGTATTTTGAAAAAAAGAAAAAAAAAAGTATAAGCTTTATAAAACATGTTCAATGTCTTTTCAGAGCCTATTGGATTCCTCTAAGCTCTACTAATAATGGTGAGTTTTGCTTAATAAAAGGCCAGCTGAACTCTGAATCAGCTGACAATTCTGAAGGCTCACAATGAAGCGCCATGTGAAGTACACTGCCATGCTATAATTTTTTCAGGTTTAGAAGCAGAAGTAGTTCTAGCAAAGTCCTCATCCAAAACCAAAAAAGTTGCAATCATTTCACGAGGCAAACTTAAGAAAGCATAAGCACGTTAAATAAAAAAAACTTTCCTCACTATGGCATCTACCATCATGTGTTAATAAATATTCTGAGATTGATAAGTGAGTCACGTATCTTCTGTCATCACTGCTGGAGGAAAAGTAATTGCCAGTTCTTCCACTTGTATCCAACCACATATCAATGTTACCAGAATTTGTCTTTTTTAAGTAGGTGCCAGCTAATTCACAACTAAACCACAATTTAAGCTGAAGCAAATCACTTCACTGCATCTGTCAGATCAATTTTGAGAGACAACACAGTCCTGGCTTAATCCTTTAAACACCCAGATATGTAGCTATGGCACTGAAACAAGGAAGGTAGTTGTCCTGGGTTTCTGCTCGTACTCAGATCTTAGGTAAATCGAATCCCTCTCAAAATGCCTCTCTCTCTCCACAGGGATGATCAACAGAGTCAGGCTGACACTGATCCCAATTTAGGTGCCTCATACACGTGTCTAAAATTAGGGGAAATCTGGGCAACGGCACATGGCAGAATTGCCATTCAGAAGAGCTCACAGAACATTTTTATTCACTGTCCCTTCAGATGGCATTGTCTGCACAGGAGAGCAGGAACAGTCTAACAGGGGCATAGGATAGACTTACATGGAAAATGCCCTTTGTTAGAAGAAATCATCAATTATTACTATTGGATTTCGGAACCACATTAGTGTGGTCACTATACTATGCATTTCATATAACTTTGAAGGAGCTCTTGCAGGATGGCATGATAGCTCTTGGAAGATATGCTACTGAAACCTGCTAAAAGCTTCAGTTGTAGCACTTGGTCTCTAAATCTATTTTATTGCTATTAGCTGTGTTAGAATAAAAATACCAACTCAGCTTGAAAAAAAAAAAAAAAAAAAAGGCATATACAGCCAGCTAATCAATTGCATAACTTTTCTAAAAATGTCTTCAGCATGATGACATTAGGCAACTGTGAACCTGTTAGCTTCCAGCTCTGCTGTCAGTGCTATAATATAACGAATGCCAGCTTGGTGTTCCAGTAAGCTACTGCCACCTGCTCCACTTTGGAAAAAGAAGTCTCTTTTTTTGGCAGCCATCAGATGTCATACCCAGTGCCCACTGGCAAGAACGATGACTTTTCACTGTGGTCTCCTTCATTTAAGAACGTCTTTAAAAGAGGCCTAATGGAGAGAGGGAAAAAAAGAGCTGCAATAAGGGATTAAAGAACTCTGATACTGGAAGGAGCATGGCAGAACCGCGAGTGCACAAAAGTATCCAGGGTGAAGTTAGATTCACCACAGGGATTGCACAAAAGCTCAGATGTTGTCCAGAAGGCAGGGAGACAAGAATAACCTTATTTCTATAGTCTGTTGCCTGTTTTGCTGACTTGCCCGAGTGGTAGGTTTCATACTTTGTTTTTTTTTTTAGCCCTAAGATATGAGAGAAACTGAATTTATTCAACTGAGAGGGTTATCTGTTGATTAATGAAAGTCTGGTGTGATGGAATATCATCCTAATCATAAGGCACACTGACCAAATACTGCTATAAATGAAGGGGAAAGAGCATTTGCTTTGTTAATGGCTGTGGCAACTGGCCTTTAGATTGGCAATTTTAGCAGCATTATGCTAAACTAACATACATGCAACTACCATAAACCTAATGCTCTGATTTTAATAGGTAATCCTGGCATTAAACGCCGTTCAACATTCGATGGGCCTGTCCTTTGTATTTATATTTTTCTAATGTGTGCAAGCATTTACATGCACTGCATTTTTGCTTCACAGGCATTTTTACTGGAGTAAGAGGTACAGATTTACACTGCGTGATTTTGGATGTATGTATATAAAGGAAAACAAGAAGAGAGAAATTATACTGCTCTTATTGTTCATGAACGAAAGCACCACTGTAACTCGTAAAAAGTGAAACAGTGAGTTATGACAAACCTGCCCTCACAAGACAACAGGGATGATAAATAAAGTATACAAACCCAGACACATACCACACTCCACTTGCAAACTCTGAGGCTACAGTTTGTTTGGATGTGGGCCTTGCCTTCTATGGCAAAAAAATTCAACTTTCAGTTGCATTAAAATAAAATAAAAGTAATTATTGTTCCACATATTTTTATCTAGTGTTCAAGTGATTGCAAAATCATAACAGAAGCTGCTTTATAAAGACTAACACTCACTTTTGCATGGACAGACATTAAAGCTGTTCCCCCCCAATTTTCTGCATTTTCTAGGCATAGGTGGGGGAAGGGACAACACATGTTCCTCAAATTACAAAATTGAAACTTTTCCCTATTTCTGACTCCCTCAAAAAAAACAAACAAACAAACAAACAAAAAAAACAAACAAGTATTTTAAAAACCAAGTATTTTAAAACAGCCAAGCAAAAAACACTGTGCCATATATCTACTAAAACTCAATGAAATCATCCATTAATAGCGGCTCCTATCGCTTCTCACATTTGCTGACTTATTCAGCACTGTCATCGTTTTAGCACATCTGATAATGATTCTTTCTAATAGCAATCATCAACCTGGATTCAAACTGACAAGGTTTTGTGAGGTACTCTTTTTCATTGCTAAGAATTCATCTTCTTCACAGATCTTTATGTTTTTAATTTAAAAAGCATTAACTAACACATTTGAATGGTTTATGTATATGCACTAAAACATGTGAATTATCTTATTTTCGACAATTGTTAGCCTCCCATTTAATATCTAGAACATAAATAAAAGTTTATTTGTTTAACTCTGAACTAATTTATCTGTAAAGGACAAATCCTGCTTGTTTCTCCAGTCACAAGTCTCACTGAGTCTAAATTTCCATGTCTGGGTAAGGATTGCTCAGACATCAGAAATTCCGAACTGACACGAGCCACAGTTATAACTAAACTGTTCCACAGATGTACATCAACATGCTGGATATAAGCAAGTCTTTCACGTCACAGATTTCACTATGAAAAATGTGTTTCATAGAGAAAAATAAAAAGGAAAAAAAAAAAAGTCAACAACCCATGTAAAAGGTCTCTAATTTTACTTGCTTCTACTAAGCACTCCATATACTTGCCAATTCTCAGTGTTCAGCCATCTCTGTTTGATCAGGAGAACCCATTCTACCCCTCTCGATAACTGCCTTTCTCAGTGGTTGCGGCCTTGTTGTCTCTTTCCAGGCTTCCAGAGATGCACAGTCTGGTGGCACGGGGCCACCAGTCCCCCCATGCCCCACTCAGCACTGAGCACTGCAGCAGACAACAGCAACATCCTGCTGCAACCTGACCAATTCTACTTCCATACTGAACATGGACTTTTCACACAGTGCTGGGGGAAGTTGATTATCTCACTCCTTTTCTTCAAGCATCTCAAAAGCACAGCTCAAATCCTGAATATCACACAGGATTCAAACTGAAGACTGCAGCCAACAGCTCTGCTCCCCGGGCACATAGGATTTAAGTGGGTTAAACCTTTTTCAGAGGTCAGTCTGAGACCCCCAAGAAACTCCCACAGGTGAAAAGGATGACTACCATCCTATCCCCATCCTGTTACAAGCATAGGGTGAGCTTCAGGATAAATATGAGGCACTATTTAAATTTTAAACTATTTTCCCCCCCAAAAAACTGTATCAAAACCACACACGGCACTGCAGAAATAGTAGGAAGAAAATACTGAAAAGGAAGTATGGAAGCAGATGTTAGTCATATTAGTGATTACATAACTAGAAACCTCTTGAGAACCACATGGAGAGTCTCAGAGAATCCTGAAACAAACATACAAACAAACAAACGAAAACAACACAGAATGTAGGTGCTCCTTCCCTCCATTTTCTGCCAAAGTCCCTAATATGAACCATGACAATTGCTTGTTCATGTGCTACACCTTATTTTTCACCAAGTGTAGTATCATAAACACATCTATTTAGGACATCACAAAGTGCCAAATGTTTAGTTGGCCCCAAGTCACACTGATCACTGCAGACGATTGTGACAGAAACTGCAATGCGATTCTTTCTTCTTCAACAGCAGAGATATTGGGTACTACAAGTCAGTCAGTGGCCCTTCGTATTTTCAATCAACTGGTTTGCTCTGTCTCCTCTCGACATATCAAGAGCTGCTGACATAAATATCTGGGAAAGAGCTGCTTTATGTACATGAGATTCAAATGCAGAAATGTGGAAATCATTGTACTCTTTTGTGCAAACTTGTATAAAAGTCTATTGGATCATATGTGCCCATGGAAGAGGGTAGGCAGGATCTGCCCTACAGACAGAATTAAGACTTCAAGTGAGAAATAAGTTGGTAAAACAAATTAACCTGAAAGGGCAAAAGAATATTCCTTGATACT
>NC_048894.1:139100369-139260369 GCF_011077185.1 Oxyura jamaicensis | reverse complement strand
TATAAGCATCAAGACCTTTGTGAAGAAAAGAATTAAGTGTTGGGGATTTTTTTGCTGGTTTTCTTTTTTTTTTTTTTTTTTCCTTTCCTGGTAACAGAACTGAACAGTATCAGAACAGCGATAAGAAATGGCACAGGTCTGTTCCTAGTACGCACAGGTTGACTGAATATTCAATCACTCTTCTTTTAATTGAGTGAATAAAAACTATTCTTTTTCTTATATACCCAGAAACCTAAGGAAAAAAATGGAATAACACCAGTGTTTAAACATTTTTAAAATTAATACATATTTAAGGAGAACATAGACAGCCAAACAAGTAAAACTGACTTTAAAATAGTAAGAATAATTAAGGGATCTGAATGACAGACAGTACTGTATACAATTATAAGCCTTAGACACCCATCCAAACAAATAACATATTTCAACCATACCTCTAGTTGTAGTCAATTAAAGCAGTAATAGCAGTATTTAAAAACATCAACAAAACTTCTTTGAAGAGAATGAAAAAACAAGCCTGTGACCATTGCTAGTCATATTCTGTAATGCTCAAACATGACCATAATGGCTATGTAAAACAACCAACACAAAACAGAAGCTACTATGTTTTCAGCTAAGGATTCTGGGCCACAGAAACCTGTAGCCACTGGTATGCGTGTGCATAGACTCCTCCATGTCTATGGAGAAATTGAAGGAGTTTTGTGTAACAGGTACAGCACGGGGTTCCCCAGCAATTAATATTATATATGTGTGTGTATTTGACATATTGGTTTTTGAATTGCTAAAAAGAACGGCAATTGTCTAACAAACAGATTGTTAAACCAAAATAGAAAGTAAAAGAAATCCCCTTGGAATAAACTTGTGGTTTGAAGGCTGCAGCAGCCAACAATCCAAAAGAAAAATCACGTTTCCATTAAGATGCTGTAGGGAATAATTTATTTTGGAAAATGATTTTAAGAGATGGAATTAAAATTTTGGTGTATTGTAGACTGTTGCAAGAAAAAGGGACAACAACAAAGAAAATACAAAGGGAAAAGGTGAAAAACCTAAATAGACTGAGACCTGGATGGATGAATAGAGGAAAATGGGTGCAAAAGTATGGGCTGGGAGGATAGTGAAGACTATAGAGTGCTCTAAGGGAGGAACAGCAGCTTCTGTAGCACATGGAAGTACAGAGAAAGTTATTCTTAAGATTTATGAAACAGAGTATGTTTTTAGAGTACTGTGGAATGTGACACTGTTTTTGATAGAAGAAGTGGACAGATTAGAAGGAAGAGATATGAAAGAAAACAGCAAAAAAAAAAAAAAAGGAAATTTGAAGCAGAAAATTTGCAGGTTGTAGACCATTGTTCTGATGGCAAATAATACAGAATAACTGGGAGAGGGGACTGAGAAAGAATGAATAGCTTTTAGCATATCTGGAGCAGGTTCTGCTTTCTAAAACTGTAGCTCATATGGTGCCTAGAACAGCAGGTTCTTGATTCACACGTAGTGCCTATGGACGATGAAGGAACACAAATAAATACATAAAAAGAAGTGATTAAAATCAACATTGTCTTTGGGAAAAGGATGAGATACAGACACAATTGAGAGCTGGGCAAATGAAAAAAAAACAGTAATAATAATGCAGATCAGACAATGCTGATTTAAAAGTTGGAGAAATTAAATAGTGTACATATGAGTCTTCACTGATATTACCAAGTATTATTACCATAGATGCAAGCAGTTCTTGAAATATTGTAGTGCTCTGTGGAAGTAAACTATCAAGCATATCCTATTGCCTATCAAGAATACTTTCCCTCCTTTGTACTGCCTTCAGGGTTTGAGTTGCTGAAGTTCTTGTGTACCCTTTTCAGATGTATCTTTTATACGACCTTTTTACTTTTTAGGTGGCTGGAAATCCACCAACTAGTTGGACTACAACTAGTTGGACCACAACTAGTTGGACTAGTAATATTAAAATGGTGGATTAATTAGGTATCAATCAAATAATCTGAAAAAAAAACAAACACATAATAAAGCAAAGAAAAAAACACACTGTATTAGATCCCTTACAGCAAATGGGATAATCTTTTAAAAGAAAATCATAACATGAAGAAAAAAATAAATTCACAATGATACATATACATACTTTATAAAAATTCAGAAGAGATACAAACCACTGGCTAAAATTAGGGAAGAATAAATGTACTCAGTACTCCACAGTAAAGTTTCTTATTGTTCTCTCTGAATCATAGAGAAATATAAATTATATAATTAATATGGTATGTGAAGAGAGAAACACAAGAGGAGTACTTATAACTGTGAACATACAACTAGAGATGCCTAAATAGGTTTTTATGCACACAGAGAGACAATATATACATACATGCACACATACACATATGTATAGATGTACGTATTTTGCATGTACTCATTTTTAAATAATTAAATTCCTGCTGAAATTATTGTTCCCCATACAATGAAATATCATGTCATGCATGATTCAGCCTTTAAATGTGAGATTTGCTATAGATATCAGACTTCATGTGAAACCTCATTAGAAATTCTAGTTTAACTTTTGGACTTCTACTATAAACAGAAGCGTACGCATATTCCCTCTGCCCCTTCTGATATTATGGGCTCTGTCATGTCTGGATGTCATGCCAGGTTCCCATGAATTGTGATATTTAAGCCAAAGTCATATGTAAAAACATACTGGACCTCTGCCCTGCTCAAGACATATAAAGATGGTGCTCACAACACAAAAACTTCACAGCTTAGGTGAGATGAAATTTCAAGTTGTTTTAGAATTAGTTTTTGATGGTTCTAAAGAACAATGGCCATTTATATTAATGTTTAAAAATCATTATTTAAAATATCTGTATTTCAGCCATATATCACCCATGAACGATACAGAAAGACAGCATCACTATAGCAGCCAGATTTTTTTTTTTTAAATCATTTGACAGTTGGTGTTAAAAATGCCCTGCTTCTTCCTTGGCATCTAAAGTGAACCTAGCTTATTCTGAAGATGCTACAGGCTTTTTCTTTTCTGAGGGAAATCCTGGGAAAAAATGGCAACATAATTTTAACATGTAATCCAGCACCAATCGAAAGGTTAAATAATAATTTATAATTTAGACCTGCTTCTTTAATCAAATGCAATACTACTAACTACGTCCAATATTCTTAAGAAATGATCGATTTCTTAATGCTGGTGAATTGTACTTCTACATATTACTGTTCTGCTGTAAATGGACTAGGAAATACTTTGTAATACTAGTACTTCCTGGTATTGAAATGCAGCCTGCTTCCCATGATGAGAAAGAAAATCTTATCAAAGTGTTACAGATGTTCTTCAAATGATTTAATAAATACAAGAATATCTTCTAAGTAAATGAGGCAAATATGTCATTTGAATTCTTGCAGCCTCGATAATTAAAAGCAAGACCACCAGCTGACTTCTTTTATTTTTTAAAAGCACAACTTGATCTGCACAAGGAATGCAACCTCCTTTAGTAATGTTTTCTCTCACAAAGTTAAGAACCTACCTGTTGATCCCGAGGCAAATGACAGTAGTGGTCCAATATTCATCAGAAACTTTAATTAATTCTGCTTCCCTTTCGGCAACTTACTTTCACCACAGTGGGGGAAAAAAAAGAAAAAAAAAAAATCCCACACCCAACCTGTGGTCATTAATATTAGTGTAGAACTAGGACTATGCTTAGCCTGGAAGACCTGGAGTTTCAGATGTTTCTCTAATATTTTTTTAAGCACCATCCAATAAGTACATGGGAACTGGGATGCATCTCAGTATGCCACAATTGCCAATTTACTTTATAATTTAAAGAACTTTACCATCCCTCTAGCATCTCCCTTTTACTCTTATATAGCTTCATTGTTTTTAGAGGAGCTACATGCTTATGAAATGAATGAGAAGTCATACCTGGGTGGAATCAGACTATGCACAGAATGATTCACACTGAAAGTTGTGAAGACATCTAAGCCAAAATTGCTTCCTAAGATGTCAGAATATATTTATTGCATATCCTAAATTTAAAAGAAAGAGAACAAAAAAGATGTTCTACGAGTTATGGTACAAGCCAATGCTTTCAGAGAATGGGTCAGTTCCCTTCTGGGCTGCAGTTACTTTGCATGATCTTGTGCAAATCATGTTGGGTCAGATTTTCAAATGTACCAGATCCCTCAGTGCCCACCTGAATTTTTGCACGTGTGCAGGTTCCCAATTCTTGTGCACGTTCCTAACATCCAGGCTGCTAGAAACACTTGAGATTTCTGTCAGAAACCCTGACTGCATAGGGTTAAAATACCTTTACATTTCTTAGACTTGTTTTCTCTGGATCCCAGTTCTTCAGCTAAAATCGTTTAGTATGCCCCATATTGAACAGGACTGCTGTGAAGTCAGATACATCAGAAACACTGAGGCACAAAGACATTGGAGTGATCAAAACCATATAAAACAAAATGCAGTGCAAACTCAAAAGGATGTATGATGCACCTTATTGCAGCTCTGAGCCTTAAAAACAAGAATGAACTGTTTATATTACACAACCTTCCTTAAGTGAGTGGATTTTCCAGGAATGTAAATCAACAGAGCATTTGGCTGCAAAAGTACTCTTTATAATCCCAGAGGTGTCAATATAAAAACTCTCATGGACATGAAGCATTAGGGGTTAGTCCTCAATCTGTGAGATTCTTTTTCCAGCTATGAGCACATTTTGTCTGCAATCTTTCCAGTCCTGGTCCTGTCCTACAGGGCTCATCATTTGCTTAAACATGTTATCTGAGGACATGACCTTTCCCAGTGTTAGGCAGAAGAAAAAGCCTTAGAAGACAATTTACACTTGTACTGCTAGCCCCTGTATGCTCTGCCACAGTCAATATAGTCAGCCCTGGAACAGAGAAACATGAATGAAGAAAAACATTTGTATTTTTGGTTCTACGGGTATTTTTGAGAGGAGATAAACAGTCAACCAATAAAAGATCCAAACAGCAGTGACATACTGCCCAACCAGCCAAGTTTTTGATCCTTAAATCTCTAAATGTATTCTCAGTAATTAGCAGCATTTTTGAAACTGGACAAATGGTCCTGAAAACTTCCTTGCAGTGTTGGAACAACATACGCAACACGTTTGTGCCCAATGTGTCTGTGATGCAAAGGATTACAACACAAGAGAGACGACTCTGCAAAAGCAGTCATTGCTATATGGCAGGAAAGAGAACAAGTAATTGATAAAGCATTTTCTGTAAATGGGAGATTAACTATGGGCTTTATGTTTGAATTCCAGATTCTTTTATTAAAAATATATAGGACTGCTTTATTTGCTTCAAGTTCAAATTATTTAATTAAACTCTACACAGAGGAAGAAATGAGCTACACAATGTCTACTATTGACTGTTTGCATCTCCTATTTACAGACTCTGAAAGAATTACCTTCATGTTTTCATGGATACCTAGGGTTTGAGTGAAAACAAGCCCCATGCTGTGGCTCCTATCTGACATTGTTCCTTTTTCACAATTACTGAAATAGGTCTTAACCCTGACAAACACATTATTCCTCATTCACAGGTATTTGCAGTTTACTCAGACAATAATTTTTGGCCTGTGGCACCACTGAATGTTCAATTGCCTCTGTTTAAAAAAACTGAGACATAAGGACCCTGTTAAGTGTTATAATGTGGTTGCCCATCTCCACAGCACATGGAAGTCCAATGTCAAAGGCAATTCAGAAGTTGTACAACTCTGTCCTTTTGTGTAGCCACGAAGCATAAAAATACATACAGAATTAAAAGCAGTAGCAATGACTGATTCAAAGTGATATTTAAAATTCATCCATCCACTCCTCTGATAAAATGATTTCTACCATTTTGTCTGCAATGTAGCTACAACAAGGCTGCAGGTCAAGTACAATGTGCTTTGATCACCAGTTATATCAGATTCCTGCTGTAGCCATCTTCTGCATAAAGGACTAAAGATCCAGGAGATGCTAAGTCCATGCTTCCTCTTCACTAACACTTGGGGCACCTCTTGGATTTCCTCCCTATGTTTATAATGGGACAGCATTTGAGGTTTAAGCTAATACATTTTACCTAATATGCAAGGAACGATAAAATATAATGGTGCAGCTGACAGGCAGTAGTTACATTGTGTTGGACTCTTCAGACTGATATGATTGAATGTACCTCCCCAAAAGAAAATAAAGAAGAGACAACGGCATAGGTCATCCTTCTTCTCAGACAGGGCTAGAAAATCCAGGAGGGAACATTTTATTGCCAGAATTACTTATTCCACATTAGTCTGCTATTTTCATTGTTAATATAAAACACTACAGAACTGCAGATGATGCTTCTGATACTACTGGTTTTAAGTTTCAAGCTTTCCATCTAAAAAAACAGTGACTAGGAATGAGGTCACTAAGATTCACTACTTTCTGGAAACTGTGAAACATATTTTAACAGGACAAACAGTTCAAACCTGAACTGTTCAACAGCTTATATTTCCTCTTGTGTTCAAAGAAAACACAACTGGCTCATAGGAAAATGTTTCATTTTTCTTAAATTTCAGTAGCGTATTGTTGACATAAAGTATTTTGTTGTGATAACTTTTAAACTGTCATCACTAAAGCAATAATATATTTTTAATGATATTCACAGCTCCTAGAAGTACTAGCTAGTAGAGCTTTTGACAAAATAAATTATGCATTTTTAAATAACTTCACTGTATCTTTACTGCAAAGAATGATCACTTTATTTCGTTGAGAAATCACATACATTAGGGATTTTGTTACGTGCTACCAAGCATGGAAAGACCTGAACTGCAACACTTCCTTTGAAAGCAGACAGCCATGGACCCCCTCCTTCTGCTGCATGAACGGCACTAGACACAAGCAGTTGCGCAATTTGATGTTTTAGTGGCCTGCCTTGGAGCCAAGGCTTTCCAAAGTCAGCAATGGCTGGGTGCCCAATTCCACCTACAGAGCATTCTGAGCTTCTCACTCTTTTTTTTTTGACTTGATCTAACGTCACTTTTGGAAATAGTGCCTTGATACCCAAGTACTTTACTGCTTTTTAAAAGAATCTTATCTCCCATCTTTAATTTCATGATGATGTAACTATCATTTCCTCTTCTTCAACTGGGGTAAAAAAAAAAAATAATAATAATAATAATAAAAAATCATATACTGGACTCATGCCTTCTTTTGAGCCAAACCATGATGTAAAATAAAATGATACAGCTGTCACATAAATCCACAAAGTTCATGAACAAATGTAAAAAGGTTCTTCAAAGCTGGGCTGGTGAGGTGCACTGTGCAAGTCAGGGCTGGGAAATCCTGTCTTCATTTAATGATACCTTTCATGCTGTGTATAGGATAATTTTCATACAATGTGTACTTTGCATAAAAGTTAAAAACTTAGGAAATGAAAAAAATGAAGAGAACACTTGCATCACAATCCTGCCTCAACATGTGTAAACGTTATGATAGTATCTTTCACTACAAGAATATATACAGCAGATATAAACTGTCCTAGCTGTATCTTGTTTATCTTTCATATAGTTTAGCAAAGTGCATTTTAAGAAAGCATTCTTTAAATGCATACCTCTCATTCATTACATGTACTATGGTGTGCACTGTGTGCCTATGTAATTATGAGCATTCTTACTTTATTCCAGTTTCAGTAAGATCTGTGGATATTGATAAATTCAGCCAAATTCTAGACACACTAAACAGCAGGATACAGAAAGAGTCACATTTAAAGACAGCAACTGAAATTAAATAATGCTATAAAACATTTTTTCAGACTTGTATGTTAACATATTCTCAAGAGTAATACATGCACATAGGGGTACCATGTTATGTCTATTTGTGACTGGCTCATGATTACAGCTTCTACTTTGCTGAAAAATGTTAAAATTCTCTTAACATTATTCTTTAATGGAAACATTAAAATGAAATATGACAGTTTTTTTTTGAGAACTCCAGAGTCCACCTAAATTGACTAACCTAAATCATATGGATACACTTGTAAGCCAAACTCTTGCAGAAAAATGACTGCTGATCCGAACACTTGTCTGATGGTTACCGTCTGCAACATCATGAGAAACAGTCGAGCTCTGTTGTTCTTCCAGATGTTCTTTGAACCACACTTGTAAACATTTATTCATTGATCGTAAAATCACAGCAAGTTTATGCTAGAGTGGGGCTTAAATACCTGATTAATTCTAGAAATTACCAAAATAAATACAGGCTAAGTCTTTGCTCATTGAATAAGGATAAAGTAACTTCAAAATCCACAGCCACTGGTTGCCATGCAACCTGCTATAGTATTATGGCAGAAATAAGCTGTGCTTGAATTTTCAGTGCCCTCTCGCTCAGCCTTCTTGATGTTGTGATACTCTAATGCTTCTCAGCTAACTTCCATTAAGTAGTTTTTCGTGGGGTAGTATTCCAAGGTTAAAATGATTAAATAACTTTTATGGTTGATCAAATATAAGCCCTTATTATACACAGTAGGCAAAACCATACATTTTAATTACTTTGTTATCAAAGATCTAGGTATTTACATTTCATTTTTCAGTTATAATTCTGAATTTAGTTTGACCTTCATAAAAAAGAGAAGACCCAAGATTCTTGCTGTCTTAAACAATTTTTCCCATAAACAAACAAACAAAAAACCATTAAGACGTGGTGACAGCAGAAACACTGAAATGAGGTCTCTATGAAGTCGATTAGAAATATTTTCTATTGAGATATTTTGTTTTATTTTAGCATTATCTTGTAATTCTTCAATTTAATTTTTAACTAGTTTAATTATTTATGACTTGGTAATCCATTTGCAGTCTAAGGGTGGAATACCAGTATTTGATAATATTGATATTGTGTTAATTCAAAGTTCAGATTTAGCATCATCAATAGCACTGCTCTGTTATGAGAAGTATGTTCTCGTTTATATGCTGGAATAAAAAGAATAGTTTCAGGTACTCTAGTGAACTTTACTACTGATTGGTAAAAAAGTAATTTTCTGCAATTAAAATATGCTGATATTTATAGTGACATGTCTAAAAATTCACGATTAAGCAAAGTTTGTATTTTGCTTTTTTGGCTTCTGAAATTATTTAAGTAAGACAGATTTTACAGAATAAAATCAACTTAATAAGCTCTCATGCATTTATTAAAAAAATGTAATTCAAAATCTATTCATTAATCTCTATACATATAAAAGCAGATTTATTCGAGTAGTTCAGAAATATAGTTTGGGTAATTTACACTATAAATATTTCAAAATAAAAATACCACCTTTCATTTATTAAAAAGCAAAAATTAAAATAGACAACAACAACAAAAAAACACAGTGACATTTTTATGTGGGAAGATATTCAGATAATCCTTTGTAGGAAAACATTTTTTTAGCCAAATTTAGATTCAATATTTTTACTGTTTCTGCTACGTTAAATTACACAGGATTGTTAAGGTAAAATCCCACATAAAAATAAAAAAAAAAAAAAAGATTTAATTCTCAGAGATTTTTCTTTTTACTATTTTACTGTTTTGTCCTTCCAGACCTTAACAACTTTTCCTACAATGTACTGTTATTTTTAATTATATATAATCAAAAAATATACTTCTGCTTGTGGTGGGAGGTAATAGACACCTTTTAAAAATTATTTCCGTTTCATATTTTATTGGTTCATAACTAATACGAAAAAAAATACTAGATAGAAAGCATGAAATTAATAACAAGCAGCAGATTCAAATAACCTTGCAGCCGAAGCTTTGTAACCTAATTCCAATAATGGCTCAAAGATACATGACACAATAACATTTTCTCTTTTTTGGATTGTAATGATGTTCACATGCAAACGCATGGCCAGGCTCATCTTTATAAAATGACTGCTTAACACGTTCCTTCTCAGGGTTTGTCATTTAACGTTGGCAGGCTGTGCCCCTTGTAGATTTTTGTATTGCATAGTGAAACACTTAAAGTTAGCTCCAAATATCATCACTGTATTGTAATTTATTTTGCTATGTTTGGAAAAAAACACGCCATGAAAACATCACCCCTGCCTCAGCCCCTAGATTTAAGGACTCAGTCTAAACTACGGTCACAGCCTTCTTATTTCGGTTAAAGAGAGGGGAAGGAGCTTAGCTGTTTTGAAATGAAATCTCGTGTAACTCCTTCTGTACAGGGTAACAAGAGCAGACAGCGTGCAAGTGACACATTGTCTTGTGTTTTCGAGACAGATGGGGGCACTAGCCAATATGCTCAGCAGCATCCTGCGCGCCGCACAATGCGGCAGAGAACCCGCGCTCACTTCGCTGGGGAAAGCAGCGCTGGAGCAGCACCGGGCGCGACTGGAGCCATTCGTAATTAGCAATGCTAAACTGCAGCCTCCCCCATCGCTGTCAGGTGTTTAGATAATGCCATCAAGCGTGGAGACCAGCACCCACAGTCATCTTGTAAACTCTGCCTATCAGTTTAGGAATGTATTTCAGTTTCTTCACGTGTATACATCCGACCTGCTGGTGAAATTACATTGAATAAAAGAAAATACCGCGCTACATGGGAAACGATATAAAGCAGAAAAGAACTTAAAGGAAAAGTTTAAAGGATCTGTCATCAAAACTTTAAATAGGCCTTTCTCCAGCCGTAGCTAAATTATTGTACTTCTTGATACTGTTTGCTCCTCATAGCAATTGAAAGCATATGTAATTTAACAGCAGGCCTCAATCCTTTAATAAGCTGTCTTTAAAATACCTTACATGGATTACCTATCTGCAAATCTGCTTCCCATGCAGAATGTGACAGCATTATGGAAATTGTGAGTTCAGTAAAGATGGCATATACCAAAGAGAACCACATCTGCACACTGTAAGATTATACCAAACATTGGAAGTAATCTTTAGTCATTTATAATACTGCAGAATGCATAATTAAGATTAAGGGCTCTATTCTGCCCTTACTTATGTCCTACGTATCTCATAATTTTTTTTCTTTCTTTTTCTTTTTTTTTTTTTTTTCTTTTGCGTAAATTAAATGGAAAAGTAGCACTGCAAGGCTTTCTAGTTCAAATTATGCAAAGTTGGTATTCATCTTTCTGCAATTTGGTGCACATCTAAGGAAGTTTGGCAAAAGGGAATGATCACATATGGAGCAGAATCCATACTAAAAAGGGCTATCCTACCTTTGCCAAAAGGAGCAACTTGCAAGTAGCACATATTACCTTATCACTTAAAAAAATTAAAGAAACAAAAAACAAAGGAGTTTCTCAGAGCAGGAACACAGTTCAAAGAGCTGCTCTGCTCTGAGTCACTATGCTGAGTACAGAGCTTACTTCAACAAAAAGAAACACCTATGTCTGAAAGCAGCAAACAAAAAAGGATTGTACATTGGAAAGTTTTGGCAAAGAAAGGGCACGGCTAATGTTCCCCAATGCTTGGGTTTCCAAGTGGTACCTATTTCAGCCCTTAATAATATTTGATTTCTTCTGTCATTTATTGGTGGTAGAAGCAGCAACAAGAAAGAGTTTTCAAAACCTGTGCTGGTGGGAAGGAAAAGGAGAAGGAGGAGGAAGGGAAAAAGGAGGAGGAGGAGAAGAAAAGGTGCTCAGTATGGTAACCACGCTCTTTTGGTAGAAGCCCTGTTCACCACAAGCCAGCTGCATGGTTTCTTTGCATACCCTCAGCTACAGCAGTCTGGAGATGGCATCTGTAACCCACTGCTATTTACCCTAAATTTATATTTTATTCCGTGTTGTACAAGTTCTGTACTATTCTCTGTCAGCTTAACAAAATGACAGGGGGTCTGCAGCTAGACCAGAATCCAATCTTACACCTTACCTCTGTCAAATGCTTTTATAAGGTGAATGAAATTAAATGACTATCTTATTGAAAGGCATTCATTATATTCCACTACAGAAATTAGGATACACATCAGTTAGTGGCACAGTAATGTAATTCACATCCAGCTTTGGCCTCTTTCTTTGCTCTGGCAATTCATGAAAGCCAAACAAAGGGAATTTTTTTTGGAATATTTTTTACTAATGACTAAGATTCACACACATGGTTAATGTCTGCTACTTTAGAAACAATGGCATTTGTAGGACTTGGCATTTGAGATGGCAGATGGGGTGGAAAGGAATTTGCCTCTGGGGTTAAGGAGCTACATCAGTCTCCTTTGCCCACTGCAGAACTGTTTTCTCTAAATCTCTCTTAGTGCACAGCAGTAAAGATGCTTCCATTTCAAGCATCTGAATCTGAATTTTAGCACTTTCTTTATTCTCAGAATTAGTACCATATACAAATGTTGGTCATAATAACAGCAAAATACACTGCAAATACATGAGGCACAGTCAGGCCCTGGAGAGCCTCCAGTGTTAAGTGGTATCTCAGATGCTGTGGCAGCTTTCTCACAGAAGGAGCACAGTTTCCTCCCCCAACGTGAAATCACAGAGAAAGCACCCATCTTTAAACACAGAGTTAGCTAAGTAAGTAACACATCATAAGGCAAAATAAGGAAAATTCTCAATCGTGTTGCAAGCTAAACTTGGCACTTCATAGGACAATGCACTGATTTAAAGAACTTGTTCCTAATAATAAATGTTAAATCCTTTGGTCAGTCACAATTTTAAAATTACAAAAATGGAAAGTGAATAGGTGATTAGAAAAACATATTCCATCTCTAAAACAGACACAGATAAATTGACATATACATAGACATCTCAGATGGAGACTACACCAAAAAAAAAAAAAAAAAAAAAAATCCTTTAAAAAATCCTTTAAATTCCTATATATATTTGGAACTGCTAGTTCCTCACTGTGGCAGCAGCATTCATTTCCTAAACTTCTGAAATCCTCTTTATCAGTGAGATTCTCATACGCTCTTAAGAGAAAGTAATGGTAACCTATCACTTTTAAGACTACAGCTTTTGAAAACCAGACTGTCAGAATACTGCAGGATGTACAATAAAGAGCAAATGAATGGCAAAGAGACTGGCTAGATGTTTTAATATGTTTCTAGCATCTGTGATTGTATGATTAATTTGTTCTCTTCTCTCATACTCATTTCAAAATGGTAGGACAGCCTCTACCAGTTCTGAGTTTAGCATTACCGCAATTTGAGATCCTGGCTCTATTTAGCGACTTTATTGCCACAGAAAGCAGATTGATAATGATTATTATTATGAACATTTGTACAGCAACAACTACTGCAATATTTGGCTTATATTAAAATGATTTTTTTTTTTTCTCAAGTATCTTGAGCAAATGTCCAATAATCTGTGTATAATCTCACTTTCACCAAGTGAAGAAATATTTTCTTTCCCATTAGGTTGTATGAAGTAGTGGAGGACTCCCCCAAAATAAAAACAAGTGTAAAAGCACATCTTAAGGAGTTCCTGAATACAGTCAGGCGTTGTAAGAGCTGAACATTAACAAAGCTGTCTAAATACACACAGTTCATTTGGCAACAGTACCTGCTGCTTAAATTACCAGTGATTCTCTATTGCTTCTTGGTCTGAAATCTTACTGTCTGACCCCCCAAAAAATTAAAAGTTTCATAAATCTCTTGGACTGTCCTGCAATAACTACCTGTCTTTCTAAAAAAATGAGGTTAGTAGGTCACTACTTTTAAAAGATGATTTCTTGAGTGAGACTTGGGTCATTTATAGTTTGACAGATTTTTGGCAAGTGCCCTTCATTTCAAAAGATATTCACAATCTCCAGCACTAATAATTGTACTCGCATCTCTTAGTGTTTTAACTAAAAACAGAAAAAAGGCAATTCACAACATAGTACAATCTTCTCTTCTTAGTCATTAGTAAAACCAAAAAAATGTTTTTCAAAGAGGGGGAAGAAGGAAAAAAGTGATAGATTGGAATTCATGGAGGTAACTCATTTTATGCATTCAAAATATTCAACTTCTTTTTCCTCATTATCTCTATAGAAGTGTCACACATTTGAGCAGCTAGGGTGAAAAACCTGTTAATGAATATTGGTATATCCCATAGCAATTATTTTATAACTGCTCCCACTTCACTTGAGTTGGCCAAATTCTACAGAACTGTCAGCATGCTGACCAAGAACCTGTATGAAGTCTCATTTAACCTTCCCTGTATATATGAGGTCACTTTACATATAAAAGCCAGTATTCTTATCACATTAGTTTTGAACTGACTTGGCCATTTCTCTGAAGACAATACTTTGATCAAAGGAATTACATGGTTAACCTGGGAGCCATTGTCTCTTACTCTAGATATAAGAGTTTTGTAAGATGTACATTCTGGCAAAGAATAGAAACTAATGATAATTTTTAAAAATCTTTCCTAGTCTGATAATTTATTTTGGTGCTGAACAAGAAAGAACGGAATAGACTAATGAGGGCTAGAACCAGCCTTCACATAATTTCAAAGACTGTTTTTATCTTACAGAGATTTTTTTTTAATAATTTCTTTCACTTTTCAAATGCATCCAGAAAATACATTTTGTTTCTCAACTTTTAGTGCAATAGTTTGCCTCTTGAAGAAATTCTAGTCATTTATTGACTAGCATTTTTGCTAGCAGACCTACTTTTAGACAGGACGGGCTGTTTCAAAGCATGCTACAACAAACGAAGGCACTCGTGTTAAATCAAAAATTAGTATGATTCTGATATAAACTCTATTTTATCTATCTGTACACTTCTCTCACTCTTGCTTTTATAGCAAGAACATTTGAATTCTGATTTTCTGTATCTTGCTCTGAAATAATTTCACATTATATTTGGTGCAAATGGGTTACTGTTTTCTAACAGAGTAAATTATTCCAGAGCATGGAGTGATTTTTTCAGCACGTACCCTGTAAATTCTGAACTTACAACCAATCATAGGTGCTAAGAGGTGCATGCAGTAGTATTTGTTTGATCATCTAGGTGTTTGACATTATCTTCAAAATGTTAGTGTTCTGCTCCCTCAAATTGTGGCACTGTAGAGCTGCAGAACAGATCATTTGTTCCATCCACTTGACTCTAGACAGAATCAACAACATCCTAGTTCATCTGAAATTTATGCCATATAGCCTTTCTTCCCTTAAAGACCTCTACCAACGTACACTACATAACCAGTTCCAGCGTTTCATTTCTCTTGTCCCAGACTGATTTCAAGTAGAAGAGCAGAGGTTTTTTGAATGTCAGAATGCTTATATGACCCTGTAAAGCTGCGCCCATTCATTCCTCTTGTAAAAGGAACTATTTGTTCGACACTACAGTTCCAAAAATATAACTGCCTGGATTAGAATTCTTTATTTCTTCATTCTTTTTTTTTAAGTGCTGTTCTGTGAAATCATTTGTGACTATGTTGATTTTGTGTAATTTATTATCACTTGCACCACCTTCTCTTTTTCTCTTAATATTCTCAATTGATTTTTCTCCTTCAGTAAGACGACACCAGAGTTGCCTTTGAAAGAAAGTGCTGAAAGACTCAACATTCTTTGCAGATCCTTTTACTTTTCATTTCCTGTTACAGGGGAAGAACCACACCCATACCCGTACCCATATCCATACCCATATCTTCCTGGCAATTTCGTTGTTGTTGTTCTTTACTTGAAGTTCCCCAAAGTGAAAAAAATAAATTGCCTTCCCCTTCCAATAATAATTAAAAAAAAAAAGGCAAAAGTATTGAAAATTTCCTACAACAGCACAGTGAAAGGGAGATGGATATACAAGAGAAAGAAAGAAAAAACAAACAAACAACAAAAAAAAAACCCACAAGTTTGTAAGAATACTTAAATGTCAAAACAATGGACTTAATTTTATCTATGTCCAGTGATCGCTTAAAGACAGATCAATTAACTACACTTGGCAACCGTTTGTTTAGTAAAATTGATGTGTATGGTGCCATACAAATAAATGTACAAATACAAATTACACAGTTCCTGGCCTCAGGATTTTGAAGTCTTTACTGGCACACACCTAACACACTGAAACATTCACGTAACCTTGGTATGGGCAGAATTTGAAACTGTATCTTTAAGGGCTTTGTTTTGTTTGCAGTAGTAGAGGAAGAAAGGATTGCTGCTGCAAAATTTGGAGTAATGCTTAACACAGCAACAAGTACTTTGCTTCAGAGAACTTTCCATTTCTAAAAAGACTGCAGGTGCTTCTCGTTTCTTCCTTTTTGTCTATCTGTTCTTAGTTTTCTTTTCAACGTTTTCTGTAGAGCAGCATGTCTGATGAACACCCTACTTTTTTTTGTTTTCTGCCTTGGATAAGATTGTATTGGGATCTAAGAATCTTAGCCTAATTAAACAACAAATACACCACTCTGCTCCAATGCCAAACCTCAACTAGCCTTGCCTCTCTGATGCCCAGCTTCTAGTTCAAGGGCAGCATGGAGGAAACAGCTCTTAATGTCCCTTCCGATCTCACTTAAGACTCCTACCCTTCTTGTTTAACCTTTCAAAATCAGAGCCTTTCCTATCCATCCACACAGCTGAAACCACACTGTCATGTTAATCGCAACAAGCTTACTATCTGTTCACAATGCTGTTATTTAGATAATTTTCCATTGCCTTGGCCATGTAATGACTGCCTTTGCATCTCTCTGTTGGTTTCTCATTTCTATTGCATGTTATAAAATATTTGTCCTCACTGCCATGGAATATTTCCCTCCTCCTTCACTCACGAGGTCTGCTCCATCTTCCTCTGATAACGTAAGGCAAGTCTTCAACCCACGCTTTTCCAAAAAGAACCTCTGTGCTCTCTGCAGTTTCCCCAGACTTCTGATACACTGCCCATCAGCATCCACAGACCTACCTGTTTTTTCTTTCAAACCCAAGCCCCCCTTTCTCTTTCAGTATTTCTATGAATTTAGTTGTTGCTGGTGTGCTGAGACCAAAGCATACCACATATTAAATACTGTTTGCTTAATCACGTTGTCTGTCTGCATGCAGCAACTCTGATTTTTATCCAGTGGTGTCCCCACTGCAACACCTGACTGTTGAAAGAACAGTGGAAATAATAACAAAAAAATTACGCAGGATTTTGAAAAACTTAACATTTTTTTCTGCAAATATAAATAAAACTTTGCTGAAAAAAATAATTTAAAAATACGACCACGCTATGAAAAATATCTATATCTCATCTAGAGAAGAGAAAATTATCAGTTTACAGAACTGGGGATTCAGTCCTGCGTTATGGTGAAATTACTGTGCAAATACAGAACTCGCACTTTACCTTTCAGGGAAGTATTATAAGAGTTAATAATCATAGTCAACAAATTATCTAAAAAGTGCTTTCACATTTTTGTGATCCAGCCTGTGAGTTACAAAAGACAAGTTAGCCAGACTAAAAAGGTTATCATAAATTTACTGTACTATTACAATTACTATTGATGCTATCATAGTTAAGATTTTCACATCCCAAGAAAATATGTGCCCATTTATACTTCCCAAAAGTAAAAAAAAAATAAAAATAAAAATAAAAATTGACTTTTCAATTATTGTAGGGTTTATTCCTGTGGGTTGTAAAAGAACTGTCCCCAAATACCAGATTCAGACCTGAAGAAATTTTTATCTAAATCTGAACTTTGCATTTAGCGTTCATCATCTCTGATGAATGGGAAAAATGGAAACTAAATTCATTTTTGTCCTGAATTCACACACTATATAGTTTGAAAAGCTGTAGCATGAACTCTCCCTTCACAGAAAATATACTAGAAAACGTACATTGCTACTAACCTCTGCTGCAATTGTGTGGTAACAAAAGTATATTTTATGTTTTGAGTTAGATTGGATTCCAGCTTTCCAAAAGTGGAAGGAAAAGGCAGTAATCTACTTTTATACTCAGTTTTCAAGGTCTGATAAAAAAGTTGTAACAGGACTGTGACTAGGCTAAAATAAACATAGATAGCAAGGCATTGTTAAAAAAAAAAAAAATATCAAATATACCTTTTGTAAGTTTGTCGGAAAAATATCACTTGTGATAAAATGTCTCCTTTTAGGGCAGAGGATGCTTAAAGACAGGGAATGGAAGCACCTTTCGTCATTCAGGCTGGAAGCACTTGACAATGGAGTGAGCCGAGGATTAGACAGGCTGCACGGGAGTTGCTTACTCTGCTATCGTCTGCACACAGCCATAGTTCACATTTGCTCTTTTGATGATTTGGCCCAAATGGAAGAATTTGGTCTCTGGGAATCTAAAACATTCTTCATCTTGTGGAAGGGAAGCTGGGAAAGGCTGAGCCACCTCGCTGAGCACCAAAGCAGGGAATTTCTCACTGGCAGTGCTGCCCAGGCACAGGGGCATCTGCCCCTTCACCAACATCTCATTTTTTCCCATTCAGTGCAGGCATTTATTTTGATATGATTCGAATGACACAGGCATAGGCAACCTCCATGAGGTATGTAGGTCTACCAGTGCTTCCCATTAACCTTTTCGTTGCCTCCTGAGCAACGTTTCTGGAGGTAACATCTGAGAAATAAAGCTGTATGAAAGCTACCTTGCTAGGGATCTGTGGGGGATCCCCACAAGCAACCTTATAGCTCAAATTACTTGCTTTCTCTGCAGTGGAATGCAGCTGGGGTCCTCCAGGAGAAAAAGGTTGCAGAGTTTTACTTCTCTACATGGACTTTCCTCAGCTAAAGTGTAGTCTGAATCCTTTAACTTAGTATGTTCTGCTGCTTTTGAAAACCTTTTTGATAAAGCACAAAATGATGATCCAGATGAGTTACGAATTGGACCCACTATTCTCCTATCACAAAAAACATAAAAAAATGCCTTGTTTTCTCTTTTTCCATACTTTATTTGCAGCAACAAAAATAATTTAGCTAAACTAAAAAAAATGGAGAATAAAACTAGGAAATAAAAATAACTTATTTTCATAAATTGAGCTGTATACTGAGCAGATGAATTTTGGCCTTCTTCACTTTTTATTTTTCTGATTGTTAGACAAAACATTTTTTTACTTCTGTTAAGGAAGAAAGGCCAATGACATAATGCAATGAAAAACAGTAGGATAATTTTTACATGTAGTCTATAGGCCATGTATGTTCCTTGTCATTCTCCTTCTCTTGTGCCATTCTCTCAGTCACAATTCCAGACCCATTTTTAGACTGAAGTGAAAATGATGCTTGCTTTCACATTTTCTATTGTTGGCATATTTAAAGATAATTTTTAAGGTGATAAGAACTGACAATCTCTTAAATTTGGAATACATATATTCATCTTTTCATTAAAAGCTTTATCAAAATCTATCTGGTATTGCACCAAGTAGCATGTTGTTAGACTATAGCATTTTTGAGTCAAGATATGGTGAAGCCAGACAAACGCACTTTAGGTTCACCTCCACAGATTTATAGCATGGAAAATATGTATGCTGTGTTCATAATCTGGCATTAACACTGTAGAGACCTAAATTCTCTTAAAAGATGTACTGCAGTATTATTTGTATATCTAAGTCCGTATGCAGATTTATTCTATTTTGGGGAGTTCACAAAACAGAAGTTATTTCCAAGTTCAGAGTGTATATCCGAATCTCCTCCAAGGGGAGACTGAGGTGACTGAGAGTTGGGCTTGTACCACTTTCTACTCTGTCAGGCCATAAGCCAATATTATAAGTTGTACTTTTTTACTTTTCCGAGTCATCCAGATAAAAGGAAAAAACAGTAACATTCCCTGCACTGTGTACCACTCAGATAACAGACAAATAAATAAAAACAAAACATCATCAATCTTTGTTTATATATTTAAAAAGGAAGTGCAGTCCTTCAGATCACGTGTTTGTTTCCTCCTCTTCCCACTTTCCTGTCCTTATCCTGCTTTTTGCCCTCTAAAAGCAAGCTACGCCCTCCTTGGTATGCCTGCAGTTAGTGATGCTATTCTTATTTCAGGAGAGAGGCTCTCACTCCCTTTCTTCCCCAAGAAGGACGACACTGATTCCCTAAATATTTTTACTTACAGATTTCAAACAGGGGATGGTTCACCTTCTCCATCTAACCCTGTTGTGCCTCCTTTCCTGGCCTGTATCATCATCCTTCCAACACTCAGCAGAGTCGGGAGGACTGCCTGTTTCATCCTATAACCTTAATTGTCAAATCGGTTTCTGGGACTCCAGGTGAGTGAAAAGAAGCAGAATTAAGGAATTACAGAGAGGACATGCAGTGCTAAGCTGGCTTTCTGCTTGGATGGATGGCTCTTGCTAGACTCCCGGGCAGAGGCTGCAGCAAGGATGCGGGATGCTGGAAGCAGCAGTACCCAGCCGCTCCGCCGTCCCACGGGACTGTGCCCACACGGGCACCATGGTGGAGGAGCCTGCTGCCAAAGATTGCCACGGGGAATAAAAGAAAAACCTGAGGGATAAAAATGGAGAGCTTCCAATTAAAATTACCATACTATAATTTTGTTAGTTATCAGTGACAGGCTAAAGTACATAGCAGCTTAACTGACAAGAAAATGTCCTTTTGGGCATAATGCAGTGTACGGATCTTTGATTTCTTAGCATGCAGTGTCCAGATGGTACTTTTCGCTTCACGTTGTGATCAGGAGACAGAAAGGCCATTTCTGAAACAGTGGCAGTGAAAGCCAGCATAGATCAGAGGCACACAAGGCCACCTGAATGTACGAGAATGCATCATACCATCGCAGGTAATCCTTACATGAGGGTATGTCCGGTAGGAAGGATATTTTCTAAATCTATTTGCTGGAGACGCTATCAAGTGCACTTAGAGCAGCAGTCCATGTAGCTGATTGGAAACCCACCCTGCTGCTGCTGAATGCACGTGAAGAAGGGCAAATGTTTATTTACAAGATGTAAAGAAAAACAATCACTGAATGGTAAAATGTTCTGCTGAATTCCAGCATGCGATATTAACTTAGGAATGCCATTGTATATTAAAAAGTTATGCCCGCCGCATTTTTTCCTGCAGTCTTTGCTTTAGAGACACGCACGATGTGCTAACCCCCCCCATCCCACAGTTAAGATAATCTTTCTTCTTCAGCACAGCACAAATCCTGTGGCTAACTCCCTTCGTGAACCTGAGTGGTATTGACATGGGGGTGTAGAGTCAGGCAAAAAACTGGGCATCTGCTGATGGAACACATAAACTACACACATTCAAGAACAAAACAAAAATCTTCTAAAAGCCTGTGTGTAAGATAAGACTGCCTTGGGGGCAGCTCGAACTTGCGGTCTTGGCCATTTACGCAGGATTTTACAGAGCCATCTATTACAGTATTCAACAAAAAGAAGTACTTCAAAAAGCTTCCTTTTTTTTTTTTTTTTTTTTCAGTTGGAAGTACAATAATTTGTAAGTCAAAAGTTGGAAGTGTTCCCAGTTTTTGGCAGTAAAATGATAATACTGGGCATATCATTTTAAAGTGGAATCTCATGGAAGTTAATTCAGACGACAAGGTCACTTTTAGACATTTTTTCCCTTATGTTTTAACTGAAAATAATTCCCAAATCCTATTATTTGAAGCAGGGGTACTTACCATAGCAATCCCTGCCTCCCCTGATACACATGCTACCTCTGAGATAGAGTGCCTTTAAAAAAAAAATAAATCACAAGAATATATGCCATGAGCTCCAGATTTTTTTTTAAGCAAGAAAAGAAAAAGTTGTACACTAAGAGATCAGATAGTGTTCCTTTGTACTGCTTGGTTTTAATATACCGTACCTTTGTATTGCTTGGTTTTAACACGAACTTTTCTTAAGTGGAAGTCTTCTTCCTTTATATAAAAACAAGCAACTTTGAAGAAAAGGAAGAAAAGCATTCTGGGCTCTTTTGACAAGTAAATTGAAGCAGAAACTTGAGTAATCTGGTAAACTAAAATCAATTTTGCACCAACTTTTTCTTATTCTGTCTTACCCCTCAAACTTGGGAAGTGATGCCCTAAGCCTGCAAGAACTGTAACTAGTACTGTTATTACAATTAAAACAAAACCAAACCAAACAAAGCCTTCTCTACAAAACGTGTTTGTAGAGAATGGGTGGCTTATGGGAAATCCTGATTAAATTACTGCCACCAAATTAAAAAGGCACGTGGGGCTCAAACAGATCAACTTAATATTAAATCAACTCTCATAGAACTGATATATCCATGAAAAGTATCATTGGTATAAAATACAAATATACCATATATATACCATGGAAATTGAAATATCTCTTAAAAGCAGTTCGTTCGTTCGTTCATTCATTCTTTCTTTCTTTCTTTTTCTTTCTTTTTCTCTTTCTTTCTTTCTTTCTTTCTTTAATTCACCATTTGAATAAATTAGTTTGAAAGTACAAATCTCTGATATCTGGGTAAAGCCTCAAAGCCCTTTAAACCAAGGTTCCCTAAAACCCCTTCCTCTATTTCTCTCACATTTTCTCTCACCCATAAAACCCATTCACCTTATATAAGCTGAACTCTGTGATATACTATCAAAATACATGCTACTTTTATCTAGAACAAAGTATAAACATTTCCAGTGTGTGTACTTAAGATTCATTTGCTTGCCAAATGCCTTTGTCTCCTTCCTTGGTTATTGTCAGAAGGAAGCATTTTGATTCCAATGAATAGATTCCTCAAGCTCAGGTACTGCTGATAATAGGATTTATGACAAGCTAAAAAGCAAAAAGTGATCAGAGACCCTTTTTAAAACGCCATCATGCTGCTGACTTAAGGTATGTCTTAGAGGCCAGATGTAAGACCAAATATACACGTGAGCTTACACATGAGCTTTCCTGGGCAACTGTGCTCCCAGACATATGTCAAACTGTCGCTGATTTAAAAGCAAATTTGCAAACACACCTGAGAGCACAGTTTGTAGAGGAATATTAAAGATTTAAGTATCACTGCTACCCTCAAATAAATGAATGTTTCTCTGTGCAGGGCTATTCCTTTTTTCTACATCTGTTCTATTGGCTAAAAAAGCAAAACAAAGAAGAGTAAGCAAGCAACAAAACCTCTGTTCTTTAAATTGCTCCTAGCCTTGTGCCTCTCACTAACCAGATACTACTTGCAGCCTCTGCTCTGTTGACAGTTGTTTGCTTTGTTTCTGTGGAAGCACTTCAGAACATGACAGAACAAAAAGAAGAAAAGTGAATTCTACAAAGCAGGAACGTGGTATATAGGATATCTAATGTCCATCTGTATACATACCTAGTAAAACAGAATCACACAAAACTAAAATACACTTTTCACGATCTTTCCCTCTCTCTGCCATGTGTCATTTACGCGTATGAATCCAATGCATCTCAGAGATGATTATCTGGCAGTGTCCTACTAATCTGCTCATCAACTACAGGACAGACAGGCACATTTTAAACATATCAGCTCTTCTGTGAGTCTCCGTTAAACTGAGAGATAAAAGACAAATACATTAAGCCAGCACAATCCTAAAAGATGATAAAAGCTTTAAGTGATCCAGGAGAGCCCCAGAACCAAAACTGGTGAACTTTAAAACTACCTCTGCTGAAATGATGAAGCAGAATGTCTGTTAAGTATTTTCTTCTATTTTTATTTTTTCATATTAATGCAAAACACAGACACATTCTGTATATTTAACACAACAGTACAGATGGAAAGAATAACAACTGAAACTAATTCATTTTGATTTCTGCTTTACAAATAAGAGAAAGACTTGGTCTTCTCTGAAAGATTTATGAGGCTTCCCACCATAAAGGAGCCTGGATTACAGCTATGCTTACTTTATAAAATGAAATTCTGCCATTATAGGCAAGAGTTCATGGCTGTAATTATTTCAATGCACTTCCCAGTCAATGTGTCTTACACAGCTGAGCCAAACCCTCTCTTACATATGCAGGTCATTTCATAAGAAGTCTAAGAGCTTCAACAACTTTGTGTGACCTTGCATTGAATAACACTGGAAAATTGATTTGGCTCTAGTAATAAAAGACCGTCTGCATTATCTGCATTCTAATTATAATTAATATAACCAGGATAACTGCTGTATTATTTACGATTAGAGCTATGGTGAGCACAGTGTAATAATAATCTGCTACATAATTTTTTATTGATCTGATGGCTTTATTGCAGAAAAAACAAAATGCTACACTGCTGTACTACTAAAATTGCCTTTCTAGACATGTCTGTTTAGAGGAAGAATGTTCATTTAACATTTCTTTTATCTCATCAAATTCCCATAGATTTTAATATCAGAGAGAGTATGATGCTTGCTTGCATGCTAGCTTTTTTCTTTTCCTTTTTTTTTTTTTTTTTTTTGGTCTTGGCAAAAGAAAGACAAAATGGACTGATTAATGCACCCACATTTTCCATTGTTCATTTCCTGGGAATCAGTCATTCCTTGCAATTCTTTAGCAATTGCAACACATCTCATTAACAGAATTGGGCTGTACCCCACAAATGTAAGGCTCTCTCTGTTTCCATAGAAAATGTCATTCTTAAAAACAAAACCAAAAACTCTTGAAAAATAATTCAAACTTGACAGAATAAATTTAATTTCTTTCTCAAAATATTTAGTAGCCCAAATCACTGACTAATCTCATGTTTTAATTCTTTTTTCCTAAATTCTGGTAAAACTGAAGTGAAGCTCTCGTAGTTTGGCAAAACCAGCTTTGAACTAGTATGTTTAGACAAATATTAAATATCTTGTGAGAAAACTCAAGGCAGCATTTATAAGAAGACTAAAAAAAAATCTGAAAATGAAAGGATTTTGCAATTTCCATATTAATTTCAGAAACTAAATGGTAAAAAAAAAAAAAATAAGACAATGCTTTTCCAGAAAGGAAAACAAAGGAAAACAAAGCTGCAAACTCTCTAATGCCAAAATAAAATTTAATGTGAAGTAATAATAGGATACTACCTTTGTCTTCTGATCTTTACTTGCTCAGCAATGAAATAATGAATAACCTGGATAGATAAGCTCATTATTAGACTTTATAGTTAGTATTTACAAGTATTAATCTTGAGTTTATTCTTAGAAATTGTTTCCAACTACATCAAGACAATATCAGAAATTAATTATAAAGTAAGATAGAACTAATAGCTATCATATATTTATAGGAAATTTATAGATACTCATGATTACATATTACGTTATTAATAATAGGTGAGCTGATGTTATCATCTGTGAAAGAAAGATAAATTCTCACTTTCTTATTCTTTTCATGCATGTTTTCTTCTCCGAAGTCTGTGCTTCTGGGTAATGTTTTCATGTTATCTATACTCTTTCCATATAGAACTGTTTGCATTTAAGCCTTGCTGATTCCTACCCAATTATGTTATCTTCATATATTATTTCATTTTATTTTTTTAGAAAGAAAACCTACCAAAATTCTGTACAGGTATTTAGCTCTCATTTGTGCTGCTCTCAAGAGTTTTGTTTGTTTGTTTGTTTGTTTTCCACCAAAGCACAAGCTTGAAATAATTTGAAATAACACCCATTACTAAATCATACCCCCAGCGCAATGTTCAAAGAGAATACTTAATATTCCTCACTAGTATCATCTATGACTTCCCCTTCACTGGTCCCTGCAGTACCTTCATCTGCTCTTTGATGTCACACTCCTGACATTAGCCCAACCTTATGAAGGGTAACTCCTTACTGTTGTTCACCAGAAACCATCCCTCCAACCTGCTACTGACAAGGCTATTCTCTCTCATTCAGTCAGGCTCACAACTGTTGCTATTTTTAACTCTGCTAATTGCTCAATGTCCAGTAAGTCACAAAACACAAGCCTCCCTCCCACAGTACTGTGTACAGAATCAGTCTCTTAGCCATGAGTGCTAGATGTGATGTTCAGAAGACCACCTTTCCTAACATCAAAGATCAAGTAGCTAAGCACCCCAACATTTTAAGGTATAGATGTGATTGTCATCTCTGGATACAAACCACTTACATGCTAAGCAATGAATGCTAAAATATTGCTGAAACTTGTTATTGCATTAAAAAAAAAAAAAAAAAAAAAAAAAAAAAAAAAAAGAGATCCGATGTCAGTGTTGGTCTGTTGGTCTGTATGTCTGTGGGAATGCTAGATACATGCTTCACTGAAGTATTCTATTTTAATGTAATAGAAGCACAAAATGAAATATACAGGTGATCTATGGAATGCTTCAGTTTTCCATATGAGGACTTCTTGTAGAGTAATGCTCTGTTATATTTCAGTTTCCTAAGAAGATGAACATGCAATCATAAACACATTTATACTTCTGTGAGAGGAACAAAGATGTCCAGTATCACGCTACTCAAAAAAAAAAACCTTGTTCCCTGATCTCATTCCATTCTCTGCTGTGAAATGGCAAAATTATGACATTTACAAATTGGATGCTAAGAAGGATAGAGGTCAGAATTACGTATAGATGCTTGTCATAGTCTACCATTTGGACTAAACGTGGAACTGTGGAACTACGATTGAGCAATTCTTTTCCATGAATTTGGGTGGATGAGACAATGGATGTGCTCTCCATCTTGGTATCTGGGATCATTCCAGAGGACCTGCTAGAATAATTATTTTTGTTCTATTTTATTCTACATACACCAACATTTCTGGAAATGTATGAATACATCCTTCCCAGAGAACATTCAGTGATTTTTGCTTGGAATGGCTCTGTAGAGAAGGCAAGAAAAGTATCTCATGCCTATTTTTCTTATAAGCAAACAAAACTGTCTTATGTCTTGAGAATGAAGAGATGCCAAAATTCCTTCTTTCTTCATGCAATGTTCAGCTGATTGCAGTGGGATTTGTTTTTGAATGTCCTAAAGACTTTTTTTTGTTGTTGTTATTATGTAATACCAAAAAAGGAATTACTGAATTATTTATTTTTATTATGTGTTGTCATGACCTATTATAAATCAAGGCTGGACTTTTCATGACATCTCAATTATTTCTATGTTCAGTGAATATTTCTATGTTCATTTTGAAGACAAAACATTTCTGTAAACTTATCCTGGCTCCGAAAGTCAAGCTGAGTTCTTTCTATATCACTCATCATCAACAAGAGTGTTTCTGAGGACCAAATTAGGTCTTTTTTTAATGAAAACTGTTGAAGGCATTCAATGCCCTCAGTAGGTTTGTACTGAATAGAACAGCTTGGCATTTATTAAACCATTCTGATGAGGATATGTATGAGTAAAATCCAGTTCACAATTTCTTAGTTGTATTGAATTCAGTTGTACCAAAATAAATGAGAGTAAACTTTTTTTTCCTCCTCAAATTCAAAGATTTAATTTTGAATGCAGACAATAAGCAGATCTATTGACCTGATAGATATTATCACTGATGTTGTTATTCTGGGCAGAATCGTACATTAAACGTGCGAGAGTATCACAAAACATATGTTATCCTTAAATTTGCTAAATGAAGCAAAAATGCATTATTTTGGTTACAGTAACCCCACCTAATTAAAGTTTCCCAACAGCTTAGAATTTCTTATATTTCTGCCTACTTCTTAAACATTACATTTGAGGTTAAAGCTTTACATAAATAACAATAAAATTTGGGTAACATATTTTTTTTTTTTTGGGGGGGGGGGCGGATTTTGGGATCATGGGAGAAATTCAATAAATTGAAAGGTTATCACCAGTAAAAATGTCTAACTGTATTTTTAATAAGTCTGCAAAAAATCAGTTGGCAACTTAACTGAAAGCAGTTAAACTCATAAATGTTTAGTCCACAGTAAATAGTGATGATTTTGGTTGACTATAGAGGAAATACTGGAATAGAAAGATAAGCAGATACTGAAGAAAAAATATCATCTAAGAATCATCTACCCATATCTGCTAATGTTATGTTTTCAAACTGTTTACCTAAGAAAACCCTGGGCTTTTAGCTTATTTAACCACAAACAGTTTACTTTTAAAGCATTGCTTCAAATTTTGCTACAACCTTGTAAAATATGCATTTCGTTTCTCCCCGTGCAGATAGACAAAGGGATATCACTGTTAGGCTGTAAAAGGGATATATTCTATGTGTTGTAAGAGAGTTATATTGCAAAATCCTTCAAAATATGCATTGTTATCAACAAAAGTTGAGGATGCATCTCCATCCGTGCAGGCCCTCCAACCTCAGTTTTTAATCTGAAGGCTGTGCTTCATTGGCTATTATTGTTCAGACTATTCACTAACATTAAATATGAGACGTTTCTGCATTTCCTATGCTGACTAGAGACCATGTGAAAACAAAACCATTGTGATGAAAGCCTACAGAAAAATGTTTCTGGACAACAGCAGCCACAGCAAGTAAGAAACACCTATTATCTCCTGTGACCCCTTCACTTTGCTGATGGCTGAACTTCAAAGTCTACTTTTGGACAAGTTTAAATACTAACGTGATTAATAACAGGGATTTAATTTTTTACACCAAACTACACAAGGAAATTAAATTACAGTCGTCGTCGTGTCATTGCCCAAATTCCTCCCTGCCCCCTTCCCCTCCCCCCCCCAATCAAGCTAATGCACTATAAAGGTTGCAGTTACAAATCACAGATTTGTTCATGGATATTTCATGAGCCCAAAAAAAGGCTAAATTTGTTAGATAAATTATTCATTGTGAATTATTTGCTCAGCTATATACTTTGCATGTGCACTGTATTTATAAATTTAGCAGGGATTCTGGTGGTACCTCGGAAAGAAGCACAGTGTAAATTCCTTATATTCTGCTGCAGTGTTCAATTTGTCTCACCGTATGTGTTCTGCGGGTGAAATTCAGCCCTCCCACATACTTGCTGGTTACCGAGGCTTTCCACACCATTATGAAATCCACCCCCTGCTCTCAGCCCACAAGTAGGCCGGACTCGCAGCTAGCTATAGTTAACACCTCCCCTGTGGTGGGTGTTAAAGCCACCCTATCTGCACAAGGAAAGGGGTGCTGTCAAGTTATTAGAGATGCTTTGGGTTAAACTTGCTGTTGGTTTGACATGCCCAAAGTCAGATGATTTTGGGCGGCAGCAGGGCAGGCAAGCAAAAGCAGGATGGAGAGGCAGGCAAAAGCCTTCTGGCTTAGCTCTGGTTACCCCACAGCCTCTCTTGAGGTGAAAACTGCACCTGGATGTACATCACACCCCACCACTCATTACAGCATTTTATGGAAAGGCAGTGTGTTAGTCTTCTTGATTCTGATGAAGCAAAACTAGAGATTTCATGTTAAGGTATCAGAGGAAACCTGAAAACTCACTGACCAACCTTGAATTTCCTCCCATTAGGGACTCCAGAGAAAGTAGGAAAATCTCTCTGAGCCAATATGCCAATGTGAGCATTAAATGACAAAACAAACAAACAAACATGTTTATGTTGTATACCAGGTTAAGTCTACTTGGAAGATATTTAAATCTTCCAAGAAAACAAGTGAAACAGTATCAGTATCTTTTTACAGGTGAAAAGTCAAATATGGTAGAATACAGAATTGTATGTTAATAGCAAGAACAGAAAATTTAATGAAAAATGAACAGTGATTTTAGAGACAGCTAAACAATTTTTATCTTAGCAGTGATACAGAGCAGGGAGATGACTTGCCAGTATATTGATTGAACACTTTTATCCTTTCGGCTGCTTAACTTCTAGCAGAAGTAACTTGAACAGGACTACAGTTTAATACACTGCGGCTTACACAGAAGGTATTATTTTCTCTTTGACAGGGTCCAGTGCTATTTTTACGCTGTTTGATAGAGAGCCGCTGTTAGGCCTCAGGGAAGGAATAGCGATTCTTTAAGTAGGGCTTGCCTAACAGCAGCATCCTCCCTCCTGCCACTTTATCCACCTACGATATAAGAAGCGCTTGACTCTCCTTTTGCTTTAAAAAACACACATCGTTAACTATCTCTTTGGTAATCCGCCTAACAAACTCCAGCTTGTTTGTCCGGGATGCCTAACTCCGACACCAGCCGCTCTGTTTGTTCGTCCCTTCCTCCCCACTCCAGCGCCCAGCCTCCCTGCCTCCTCAGTCACATGTGTTGTTTCTCATTTAAATGAACAGTTGGATTCTTTTATTTCTTACAAGTGCTGGATTCGCCTTATCGCCCTCATTCCTTTGGGGGTTGCCAATTGGTTTTATCCACGGATGTATCATTTCTCATGCTTCCCTTTTTTCTTACAAAGAGAAAGAACCACTTCGTCAACAAGCCTCTCTGGAGTGGAAGATTAAAAACCTAGACATCACCTACCTTGCAGCGCTACTCCCAACTGGGTTGTGTAAAACTCAATTAAACTTGTCCCCATTGAATACTGCATTACAGTACATTAAACAGAAAATTCTTCAAGCGTGATGACAAAGCTTGAAACCTTGCCTCAAAGCTGTTCCTTGTAGCTTTCTTTAACATTTCAGTCTTTATGGTGCAAGTCTCCCGTTGACACAACTTTAGTCCAGCTATGAAAAATCACAGAGCCCCACAGGGATTAAAAGAGAAAGAGGAGGAGAAAAAAGAAGAAGAAGAAAAAAAAAAAAAAAAAAGTCAAAGCTGGTCTTGGCACTTTCCTTAGTGAATTTATTGAAACTATATCACCAGCAGACAAACCTGAGAAGTATTAGAGAAAATTATGAACATTTGACAATTTAGAATAACACTATGTTCACTCTGTTATGTTGCCTTTATGCATTTGCCTTCCTCCAAGAAAAGCAGGTATTCACAATCTTTCCCAATTTGAAAGGTTACATAACATGTTAAGATTGGACCAAGATATGAATTAGAAAAGAGTGTAATTCTAAAAAATGATGTCAAGCCAAGATTTAAAGCCTCTTCCCAAATCCAAATGCTGGTGCTTTCTGTGAAAGTACAAATTAATATCCAGATACAGAGCTATAGCTCATTTTGATGTAAATGAAATACCAGCACTGGCTGGTAATATTTTAAGTATTATTTTCTTCTGTCTGAGAGCCAACAATAAATTTACCTTGAATTTGTTTCTACCTGATGGTAAACTCTCTCTCCAACTAATGACCAGAGTGTTTTCAAATTCACAGCATCTGAAAATGAATTGTCCATGGGATAAGAAAGTATTTTACAATAAAATCTCCCAAAGGAAGAGTCATGCATAGAGAAAAATGGAAAAAGAGTGCACCAACTACATTCAGAAAAATTCCCACTTTTCTTACACAAACCTAATGAGATACAGCGGTGCTACATGTCAGCACCTCCAACTCCAAGTATATACAACAGTTATCAAAAGCCTGGCTGACTGAGTAGTTACATTTCAACAATACATCAATATACTTCCAAATAATCCTTTATTCTCTTTGATTCCTTATAGTGATAGATGTAGAGACATGCTGAGCATCCAAATCTTTCCTGAATAATAAGGCTTGAAATGTTTGCTACTTACCTAGTGCCTTAAAAGGATACATACTGTTACTGCATGCTACAAAACATTTAAAAACACTGCCACTCAAGAAAACTCTCCTGCATTTCAGTCATAAATGCCATAAATCATACATTCACTATTTGGGCTCCTCAAACATGAAGAGTAATATTTAATGCATTCTTTTTCTTGTATGTGATTAGTTTAGCTTATATTAAATATTCTGAGAAGGTGATACAAAAATAAAAATTGAAGATGCAATATACACTATTGCTATTGGTCTGTAATTTATCAGTCCACCTGTGTCATCAAGCGCTAGACTATCAGATTCAGACCACTCCATAAACTCCAAAAAAAAAGAGACAATTATGCATCTTATTTTCAAAAGGGAACAAAGGCAAATGTAATTAAGCAACCCATATATTATCAAAATGTTAGGATTCAATTACTTCTGGCAGTGCTTTTCATCTCCTGAACTCTACGTAAAGTCCTGCACTGCTTCTCTCTGGTGTTTTAATTTACCAAACAGCCCCAGTGGTAATGCAATAATTAGAATCTACGATGGAGAGATGGAAGAGGACTTGTAAGTCCCTGCTGGTGACTAACCCTGTCTTGTGGCAATTTTATCCCATCTATCAAGGGCAGGGTTAAGCATCTTTGGGTGCTTATAATTGTTATATGTTATACATACAGGAAAGGACTACTCAGAGACTTGGTTCAGCCTTTTTTGGACATTTCCTCTATGATAGAAAAAAAAAAAGGAATTAGAAAAATTATGGGATGGCTCTTTATTCCACTATATTGGTTTTGTACCAGTAGATGCCAATGAAAATAACTATGATACCAAAAAAAAAAAAAAAATAATAAAATAAATGTAACAACCAAATCCTATATACTGAAAATATTTAAAGTACCCCCAAACCTAAACAGACTCCATATGTTAAGGATATAATTTAACGGGTTCAGTGCTATGGACAAAATCCTATTTTCCATAGAAAAAATAGTTATGTCAAGATAAAGCAAAATAATATAATAACCCTACAAGAATATTGAGTTTAAAACTCTAGCTTGTCTCTAATACCAAAGAAATACAAGATTGTTTCCTAAGTAAAGCAGAATTCTTATTCTTTGGAATAGAGTTTTTTCTCTTTTTCTGTTCTCCATTTACAGTGTTATCCTACAAAACTCTTTATCTTAACAAATATTAGCACATTTTCATCAGAGGTGCCATATGAAAATAAATAATTGGAAAAGGAACAGCACAATTTTTCATTGTGCTCAGCTGGGCATATGCGTCTACTAGCTAATCTTGGGGGGTAAAGCTAGCTAATTCATTGCAGCATGAATCACAGCCAACCTTGTACCAGGATCTGACAAGTTGTTACTAAGTAAAAGTGACGCAATTTGATAAATCAGGTGTTTGATTCCTGGCATACAGCTAAAATCTGGTAAGACCACTTCCAGAACAGAGAATTAGGTTCAGATTTACCATTTAAAAAAAAAAAAAAATGTCGGCTGTTTCTTTTTCTCAGTAACCAACCTCATTAGTAATAGTGGATGGAATCTGCCAATTGAAAAAGCAAATTGACCCAAACCTCCTCTACAAAGAAAGAAGGTAAAGAAACTACATAAAAATAAAGACTGCTTTTGAATATTAATGGTAGTCTGTCAGGCAAGTGTGCTCAAATGAAACATCAGCTAATCAGGTGCTATTGATTCTTCTGTAATACTAACATCTCAGAGACAAGACAACAGACATGATACAGCCACACAGAACTGACATACAAAAAGAGCACTTCGGATCTTAAGAATTTTCTTCAGTATCTTCAGCTTAAGAGCAAACTCTTTGGTTTCTCACCCATGTGTTTAGCAGGAGCTAAAGAAAAGGCTTTTGCTAAGGAAAGTACTTATCAATGGGCACTTTGGCAGACTTCTCTGATGAAGGATCTCAATTATCTCTGAACAATTAGACTTCTGAGTATTCATCTATTCACAGGTTTAGACTTTGCAATAAGTACCAACACAACAAAAATCCAAGTGCTAATGCTAGGATCATACTTTGCTTTGCTGAACATGTACGTATGTTCTTAAAAGGAAGAAGGTCATGTATCAGTTCATCACTTTTTTGGAACCTTGTAGCTGAATATATTACAGATTTTTTTTAGATCTGACATCAGTTTTTCTCCTTAATGTCACTTAGGAGTATTTTTATAAAGGAGAGGGATAGTATTTTGGAAAGAATACCAATTGTTATTAAACCATGGATCTGTTTTTGTTTGTTTGTTTGTTTGTTTGTTTGTTTGTTTTTGCAGATCTGCCAAGAGTCAGGTTGCTCAACTGCTCAACTTCCAAAGTTAATCCATTTGTTATATGTTCTATAATTAAGTTCAAACCAAAGAACCAATGCAAAATGTTGTTTCTTTTGCACACATTTCTGTAGGACAACAAATACGGAATTGTAGGAAGTACATCAGATAGAGCAGTACCACACATGGGAGCAGATGATCATATTGTGGCAAGCCAGAAAATTGTCATGTTTCACGTGTTATGGTCCAGTGGATGTAATTGAGAAATAGCTTGCATATACAAAACCAGCATTCTCTCCTTGACTCACTGCAAAGCTTATGACATTCCAGGATTTACAAAGAAAACACATGGAAAGAGAAAGAACTGTATTTACAGAGCTGACCTCAGCAGATCTTCTGAGATAGTGCAAAGGGTTGAGAGTGTCTTCCAAGAAAGTAGCCAAAACTGTTCATTCTTTAAACTATTATTAAAATTTCAACTTTTCCCCTAATTTATCTAGTTAAAAACAAATAAAATGCATAATACTTTGCATAACAAACAGCTAGTAAATTGCTGCTGGAGCACTGGCCCATGAAAGATGGGACAGGGTTCTGAACATATAACCAACTCTTATTTAGCCCTAATTAATTTCTATTTTAGGAGGGAAAGGAAGATAAAAGTCTTGAAGTCATACTTCAGGCTACACTTTCGACAAAAGTAAGCCACTGAAAAATATCATTGTTTGTGATTTTATACTTCATTTGCTCCAACGATAAATATAATTTAATTGAACCTTAATCATAAAACTGGCTTAGCCTTAGCAATCTGTCAGTCTTATTTTAAATTTTCATTTAATTGTAACTTGAAAATGCATTTAAACCTCTCATAATTTAAATCCATTAAAATGCACGTGCAGCCACCATAAAAGCAAGCCTGTTCCCATTTAAAAGAACAGTTTGTTAATAGAAGATGCACAGTGATCACTTGATGCCAGCGTCTCACTTCCTAGTGTAGAACAGTTCCTTATTATCTCATACTTCAAGTCCAATTGCCCATCTTATAGTAAAAGTGAACTTTTTGGCTGGCCAAAGGCACAGTTTTCTCCCCTATATCTCAGACGCTTCTGTTCCTATGTTTTTGAACATTTGTTTCAGCTAGCAGATGAACCACAGTACCTCACTGTGATTTCAGAAACTAACAGTGCGTATTGTTAGTATGCACAGTCAATTCCTGTTAGCACACTGATCTGTGGTTTTCTCAAGAGTGTCTTTCATTTGTTCAGATTTTGACTAATTTGTGTGCTGTTCTTACTGTACAATGGGATGTTTCTAGCACATTATTTTAATATATTAAATTGAAAAAGCAAATTTCCATTTTTTTAATGTGTACCTATATCATCACTGTTACAAGGAATACTCTAATCACCAAAATAATGTTATAGGGAACAATATGTATTACCTATGTACTTCTATTTTTTAAATAAGAAGTTACAACTGTTATAAAGCTGTCTGATTGTTTGAATACACCTGTGTTCTAGCGTGTCTAATACAAAGTTTTCAATATTCTTTTTACACAGATTTGCACACACCCAAAAATATGTTTTTCCATGTCATCTCTTGTGTTCATCACTTTACTGCAAAACCAGTGCTCTCCTGTAATTTGTAAAACTAAGACTAGCACTTTTCCTGAGTGCTTAACAACGTTACCGATCACTTACTACCTGTCTTCTATACTTTTCAAATTCATAATATTTCCTCTCAAAGATCATTAACCTGTGAAAGTGTAATTATTCAGAATAAATGCAGCATACATACATGTTCTTCTTGTAACACAGAAAGTAATTATGATGTGAGAAAGCTACAAAGTTTTCTTTGTGTCTGCAGTAACAGAGTTCATGCCTTAAACATTATACACACACTGAAGAAGGCTGCAACTTCTCCATACTTTCTTCAGTTCTCTTCAGAGAAGACTAAGATGGTAGGAAGGCTGAGGTGTGCCAAAGCAGAAGAGCAGATGCAATGCAGTGGGAGCATCCTGTCTCATTTACTGTCGGGGCTGTAACAGGGGTCCCCCACATTTTGCACCATGCTGGAGTTCTTTCCCTAACCTCCACCTACTCTCTTCAATTTTATTACATATACTTCATAACCTGACCCATATACCAGGGTGAAATTGCCATTGTATTAGGAAAAAAACATGTGAGTGAGGTGCACTGATGCCCCAGCACCACAATGCCCCATGGTGAAGTCCTGCTTCTTGTGGCCTCTGCCTGCAGTAGGGAGTAGTACTGGACAAAGCGGGAAATGCTGACAATGCTGCTTGGATAAGGGAGTGCACAGATTGATCCCTAGGATCAATAGAGAGGTCAGGATTCAGTCACATAAGATCTCTGACTACAGCTCTTGGGTAATTTCTGGAAGACAATGGAGGGAGATGTACCTAGGAAAGTGACTGAGGGTTGATCGCAATTTCTGTTTAAGGCACAACAGAAGAGCCTTTTCAATTACTTCCAGTTCTGAATCCATTATTTCTGAGCATGAAACATATCTCAGTGTCCTTGGTATTGCAACAAGAGCTATCCATTTCTTTCAACATATACATTGTCTCTATACTACTCTAACGTCAAGAAGTCTCTTTAGGCTCCTAAATTAACAATGAGGAAAAAAAAAAAAAAAGAGCACAGGTTGCTTTTACAAGTAAAACAGATTCTAAGTATATTCAACAGACAAACTAGGTGAGATCCAATACATGGTTACGATGTTTGAGATGTGAGAAAGGTTAGCAGTGCCATTGCATCTGTTAGCAAGCACAGCAAACACCTGCCAGAGTCTCCAGAGTAACAAGAATATGAGCTTAGGGACATACCAATAAATCACAGTCTTGCAGGTCAATTAAGAGGCCGAGAGACACTTGAATTCCTTCCTTTGTGTCCTAATCATAGCCTCCCTTGTAAGCAGCTAGAGACAAAGTACATCCAACCTGATTTTAGGATTGTGTTCTGAGCAGTTCAGTTCTACGGCTAGCATGGGTACATAGCAGCTGCACTTCACACAGATCTGGGAGCTTAGTGCCTGGAGTGGGATGGAAAAGTCTTCCCATAATTGTTACCATCAGACTTAATACATTGAGAGGTAAAGGGCACAAAAACCTCAGCTCAAACTGTAAGTTACACACAGAGCCATCTGTAACAGAGGAAGGATATATTTCTAGATGCTTTTAGCTTTTGTTTTCATGTGGCACACCTGCCACCGTTAGCATGTATTGTACCACAAATGCACTGTAGGAATGTTTGACAGGCTGTAGATAAATCCAGACCTGTTTCCTTCCATATAGACATTTTATGCTCAGCCCCAATGGAGCTGCCTGAAAAGAATGACCAAGGTGTGATTTTAGGCTTCTAGGTCAAGGTTTCACCTTGACAACAGCTTTTTAATTTCAGGCAGTAACATTTGCCAGGATCCCTAAGGTGTTTTCATTTTTGTCAAGAAGTGGGAAAAAAAAAAAAAAAAAAAAAAAAGGCAGCATGAAAAAATGATAAATCTTAATTCACAAGCTGCAGGACTATCTCTGTGTCTCCAGCACAAAACTTCAAATCCAATCCGGGACCTGGATGTGTATTAGAAGTCTGCAGATTTAAACCTTGTCCACCATGATCAAACTGGATTTATGGAGCATCATAACTCTCCAGACACCATCCAGCAGCTTATTAATTTAATAGACTCCTGTCCATTCCATGATGTTCCTGCCCTGACAGTCTCTCAAGATAAGGTGAAAGCCTTTTGACAGGACAGAGTGCATATATATTTTCTTCTGTTTTCTCATGGATGGGATTGTCGGCAACTTGAAATGTGTGGCTCAGCAAATTTGAGAGCTTTTTTCCTTCCCTTTTTCTTTGCAGGAAAGATGACAGGTAACACTACCAAGAGCCGCAGGGGTCATGAGGCTTGTAGTTCATTGCAGTCCTCAATATTTATTTGCAATAATGGATTGAAAAAAATAATTTAATTAAAATGAAAGTAAAACAAAGCTAGCATCTTTCTTATATCCTGAAAATAATTACAACATTTTTCTTAAAATAATTTCTAAATTACTGATTCTACTGCAATCGACTTAGAAAAACGAGGGCAAACACGTCCTGGAAAAAAAAAAAAAAAAAAAAAAAATCTCTAAAAATATCTCTGCATCATGCTTGCATTTATTTTAGCCAGCAGGCCTGAATAGTTGAAGCAATATTTCTTTTCACAAGATTCCAGTGTGAAGTACAGACTGGGTTTCTCTTCCATCCCTGACACGTTCTCATAGGTGAATGTTAGACTTAGTTACAGCTTCTTACATCTTCAGTCCAAAATATGTCATTCACTGTGATTCTTGTCAATGTTCTGCCTATTTCCTTGTCTCCACAGGTGAAAAGGAATTCAAATTTAAAACTCTGAAATAAACTACACAATAAGTGACAAGAATGCAAGAGAAAAAAAATAAATAAAAAGGACATATATAAATTAAAGTATATAAATGAGAACAATCTAAAACTGTTACTTGCCTGCTATGTGAATGAAATGTACTAATAATGAACAAAAGCATTTTTGCATTGAAAAGGGAAATGCAGCCATGCCCCTGCATTTCCTGTGATCTTTCTTTTATTATCTACATGCTTAGAATATAGAGGTCATGCAATAATTCTGTGTATACTATTATGTATATACAAATTCAGTAAAGATGCACAAAATTACCTTATTTCTATTGATTATTAGAAACAAGCAAGGCCCAGACTTCTGAACTTCCTAAAGCAGATAATCCCCCACAGGTTGCACAGGGTCTACTTGCATAGGTATAAAATAAAAATAAGGAAAAATTGCAGTTCTGCTTTATGAGTTCTTTGAGGCTGGAATCACACCTTCTCTTTTGTCTGACTTAAGTCCACAACATCAGCCAGCAATAACTGTCACTAGCCATGGGGACAAAAATTTTTCTTCTTGTGTGGCTAAGGAAGAAAGTAGCAGAACTGATCTGCAATAGTTTTTACTGCGATAGTTTCATTAGGCATCCAGCCTTCTCAACACCCCTGCAAAACCAAGCATCAATGAAGCAATCTACTTGCCTAGCAGTCGTGTCTATATGTCTGTACCTATGGGACTTTCTTTCAATGACTGTGAAGGTATATTGACCTCATAACGATACTATTTTATAGTATCGCTAATGGAGGCATTCACAGGGATTAGCAATCTCCTGGCAGATACTGCCATTTTCTTACTGTCCACGTGGAACAGACTAAGTAAATTCAGAGAATTTGTTCTTAACAATATGCAGAAAAATGCCCCTTGCAATCTAAAATTTGTGCCCCAATTTAGCCTGTGGCCTATTAAACAATTTGTTCCCTGACCCAAAACAAAATATACTCATAGTCTCATGTGGAAGTGTTTAAACTCCTTATAATTTTTGACCTGTGTCTCATTAGGGTCCCTCATGTTATTGCTCCTCTCTGTGGAGCAATGTACCATTACATTGCCTTAAGTAGAAAAAAAAAAAAGGTATTTGTTGAGAAAAAAAAGATATCAAGGACCTCATAGAACAACTAAGAAAAGTAATTCTCTTTCACTAAAGAAAAAATTAAAAATCCTTCCATTGTAAAAACTGACTTTTCTTAATATATTGTAATATATATATATATTATATATATTATATTTTTAATATATTATTAATATATTAATATAATAAAAATATACTTTTTACTTTATATGAACAATATTAATTAAAAACTGCCTCCAGTTCTTAGTAGTAACTTCATGTAACCTGGCTGCATTCGTATCTTTAAAGCATGGTACATACAATAGCCAAATAACCACAAGCAGTCAGTCCCGTATTTACTGACTTATTTAAAGTCAACACCAGGGCAAGGCATGCACGGGCAGCACTGCTAGAGCAGGGTGCCCTACTCCTGCTCTGCCCTCTCCTATGCTCTGCCTTGCCTCTGGTTTCTTTTTATAAATTAGCTACATGACACAGTTTTAGTGTGGGCAGCTGTCATTTTAACTAATCTCATCCTGTAAATCCACCCCAGCAGGCTTGCTCTCTATTGTGATTGGAGAATGGACTTTTTTGGGCAGCTTTCAAAAGCAACATCTGTTGGAGCAGGCACCCAGTCCTGAGCTGTGTGGAGAAGCACTCGCCAGAATATTCCTCCCCCCGCCCCTTGATTTTTTGTGTTCACCAAAAGAAAATGAAAACGCTCACTTCTTGCCCTAGGCAACATTCTCCCTCGCCAGGACTTTGTTACAATCTCTCCGTGAGCCCTGCCTGTGATTTCACTTGCAGGGGGACAGAGGCTTTTTATGACATTTGATAGCAAGTGGCAACACCACCAGGGCAACTCCAGCCCCTAGAATTACTCACTCACTTCTCATTTGGGAACCATGCTGGCTTGAGGACATTTTTTTTTTTTTTTCTCCTCCCGCATCCTCTCAGTAATAACAAAGGGTATAAACTACTCGGCAAGGCCAGGCAGAGAAGGAAATAACATCAGTAAATCACTAATGTAAACGCAAAAGCAAACACTGCCTAACGTGACACAAAATGACAAATGGCTCCAGAAGCTGGTGAGCTGCTGTTACTGCTGGGGCTGGTTGGTGGCCATCCCATCCCATCCCATCCCATCCCATCCCATCCCATCCCATCCCATCCCATCCCATCCCATCCCAACCCATCCCATCCCATCCATCCCATCTCATCCATCCCATCCCATCCCATCCCACCAGCCGTCCCCCAGCACCCAGCTCTCTCCCTCTGAACCATGGCTTGAAAAGCTGCCATCTTCTGCCAGTGCCCGGCACAAAGCTCAGCCGCCAGCTCCCACCTGAGCTGGAAGCATGTGTGGCATTGTGCAATGCCACCAACCAGTCCCAGACATATATTCAAGATGTTGGTTTTCCTGCACAGAGTTATCCTGTGGTGCTCTGCAATCAATTACTGTTATACCACCATCATTAATAATTTTCTTAATGAAAATGATTCTGTTGATCTCCGTTGTATTTTAATTATCAGAGTTAAGCATAATTACACTGCAGCTCTGAGCTGGCATGTAGACTCCTTTAGGGCGCAATTTTGTTTTAACACACTGATAATGTAATTTTACATTGTGTCAGTTGTTTAGTTATTATCCAGTCGTACAATTCCGCTGTATTCCTGATAACAGATAATAACCTTAGCACCTCCTATATCCTGAAGTCATTTAAAAAGCAATATTGGAATTTCACAACTAGCTAACTTAATCGCCTTATGATTTTATAATTCCCACAGCTAAATATTTGTACAGGCACCCTGTTTTAACAATGCCACTAAACATACAGTATCCATACATTTCACACAAATGGCTCAAATAATATCTATAAAAATGTCTTATATGAATATGGTTTTCAGTCTGTGCAACTGCTTTCTTTACACAGTTTCTATTATTTTGGGTCCAAATTCATTTTTTTAAATCCCTTTTGTCCCAGTGGAAGGTTTGCAGTTAATACTCCTGCCCCTCCCAGGCTGTTGAGGGGCTCCTGCTTCTGGTTCTAGAGAAGGTCTGGTGCACAACTCTGTTAAGCATAAATGTTTCTCAAGTGCATTGTGATGAACATAAAGTTCGTGTGTTAATGCTTTCTACAAATGAATCTTTCTTGAATTACTGATACTCTGAAGCTTCTTTGTTGTTGTCGCTTGTTTATTTTAAAGATCAGATTTGTAATTCTATATAAAGTACAGTTTCTAAAATCTGTCTCTAAAATTTGTCATAGGACATCTCTTAAATTATTGAAATTGTTTTGAAATTAGTTTTGAAACACAATAGAAGTTTGATATAAATATTAAAACAAAATTAGTATGTCTTTTAAATTTAATTATAGTTTCCTTGAAAAAGAATAGAATGGGATAATGGTACATGGCATGAGCAGCCAGCTTGCATCAGAGCTTGTAAAAAACTGTACTAATGCACTGTTTTTCCCTTTTCTGAATTGTCCTAGTGTCACTGAAATGCAGATATAAGAACTACAGATAGAAATAAGTGATCCTAGACTAAATAAATTAATTTTAAATACTTATTACTTATTTCATAGCTAGTCACTCTGAAAGTGCTCTGATGCATGGTTTTAAATAACCAGTTTCTCAGTTTAAGGATGTATATAGAAGATGAATTGGGATTTCACTGTAACAACACAGCAACCTAATCCTATGTATGTACATCATATATATGCACATATGCACACATACTTTCAGTGTTTGCTTACCTAGTGAAAATATTATTGAGAATTTTGATGGCAAATAGGGAGTTACCTGGCCAGTCCAGATTCATTTTCAATAGGAACTACACAGCAGACTTCTGGGACTGAAAATTTCCCTGTGATCATTCTGTATGCAGTACATGGCTGAGTAAGGTGGCTATAGCCTCTAGTGAACTGGAAGTCAGGCTGACATTCCTATGCTCTTCTGAAAAGATCTGGGGAAAATTATGTTCTCTAAGATTTCACTGTATTATTACAGCTAAAAGGAAATAGAACATGCGCTTCCAAGTCAACTGATTGACCAGTAACATGTACTTCTAGACAATTCACGAACTTATTTTCCTCTTAGAAATGTGCCAATTTACTCCACTCATCTTATCTTGGGTACAGTGAGAAAAACAGCTCCCAGATGACCAAGTCTGCTACACGTACAATTCCACACATTTGTTCAGCTAATTGCTTTCAGAAATAACAATGTATTGCTAAACAACCTAACAAAATTATACACATACAACAACAAAATAACATTGCATTACAACTTCATGCCATTTCATTAGGAGTAATGGCACTGTAGGAGACAGAAAGCTAACACAAATCAAGGCAATGCAATCTGGAATGATGAGATACAAATTGAAGGAAGAAACATTATTGTATTTATTTATTTTACCATCTTCTATTAAACATTGTTTTGTGATCCAAGCCAATTAATCTTAGTAGTACAAAAATCCAAGCAGGGCTCAAGTCAAGGGTAGGTGAATCACACAGAATCACAGAATAGTCTAGGTTGGAAGAGACCTCCAAGATCACCGAATCCAACCTCTGATCTAACGCTAACAAATCTTCCACTAAACCATATCCCTAAGCTCTATATCTAAACGTCTTTTAAAGACCTCCAGGGATGGTGACTCAACCACTTCCCTGGGCAGCCCATTCCAGTGACTAACAACCCGTTCAGTAAAGAAGTTCTTCCTAATATCCAACCTAAACCTCCCCTGGCGCAACTTTAGCCCATTCCCCCTCGTCCTGTCACCAGGCACGTGGGAGAATAGACCAACCCCCACCTCGCTACAGCCTCCTTTAAGGTACCTGTAGAGTGCAATAAGGTCGCCCCTGAGCCTCCTCTTCTCCAGGCTAAACAGTCCCAGCTCCCTCAGCCTCTCCTTGTAAGACTTGTTCTCCAGACCCTTCACCAGCTTCGTAGCCCTTCTCTGGACTTGCTCAAGCACCTCCATGTCCTTTCTTGTAGTGAGGGGTCCAAAACTGAACGCAGTGCTCAAGGTGCAGCCTCACCAGAGCCGAGTACAGGGGGACAATCACTTCCCTGGACCTGCTGGCCACACTGTTTCTTATACAAGCCAGGTTGCTGCTGGCCTTCTTGGCCACCTGAGCACATTGCTGGCTCATATTCAGCCGACTGTCAACCAATACTCGCAGGTTCTTCTCTGCCAGGCAGCTTTCTAACCACATATCTCCCAGCCTGTAGCTCTGTTTGGGGTTGTTGTGCCCCAGGTGCAGAACCCGGCACTTGGCCTTGTTGAACTTCATAGAGCTGGCCTCGGCCCATCAGTCCAGCCTATCCAGATCCTCCTGCAGAGCCTTCCTACCCTCGAGCAGATCGACACACGCACCTAACTTGGTGTCGTCTGCAAACTTGCTGAGGGTGCACTGAGGGTGAACAGAACAGCCAGCTCCAAGTGCAAAGGGATGAACAGAATTCAGCGAAGGGACAACTTAATTGCCATATAAGTTTAGTCAAGTTGCAGGGAATTAACAGCCATTTATAAATTAGGGTGCATATTTATCCTCATCTATAGTTTTAATAGGCACCTGCATTGTGTGAATCAAGTTGTTGCAGAATTTACCTCGAACACTGTATGACTGTCTCACAGTACCTTGCTAAGCCAGTACTAAAACAACAAACATTTTCAGTGAGGCAAAATCCAGCACATTTGAATGAAAAGAACAATGTTTTATTCTATTTAGATTGTACTGAACTGCAGAAAGTTTTTATTATTAAAAAAAATAAAAAAGATTCAATCACAAAGCACTGAAACTGTCTAATGAATTAGTTAGTGTTTGTAAGGTAGTTTGAAGAAGAAAAGTCTTTCTGATATATATGTGCTCAATATTGTAATTACAGAAAGAATACAATACTTGATAAGACATCATCCTATGGGAATTTGTGGAAGCCATATTTTGGAGTGAAAGTAATTTCCCATTACATTAAAAAGTTGTTGCAGAAAAGTTTGCCTGTGAACCACATTTATTACTATGAATAGCAAATTGCAGTTCAGTATTCAGGAGAAAAGCTTCCCTATATTAGAGCACTTTGCAACTTTTTCACTTGGGCAGCAATCAGAAATCTGTGAAGGAAGGGCAGCTCAACCCTTTTTAGATATGAGCCCAGTTCTCTAGTACTGCAGGTGTTTCAGGTTGCAGAATGAATGTGTTGGCATTCTGTAATTATAATAGAGAGAATTTATAAGACCCTGGTGTGCAACTCATTTTTAACATGCAAATTCCCTGTTTTCAGCGTTTCAACTTTCAAAGGCTTGTGGCAGTTTAAAAGCAATCCTCTTATAAGTGTATAAATTGCAATGATTATAGGAACAAGTTGTAATTGTTTCTAGTAAGTTTTTAGGAGTCTTTGATGTTATGATTAGTGTTTTGTATGCTAATATATTGATATGGGTGTTTATTTGCCTGGATGCTTGTACGCTGAAATGGTCACTAGGTTGCCTCAGCAAACAAATCTTTGATCTCAGTAGGTCTGTTTGGTTAGAAATAAAACCTAAAAGAAATTAAACAAGAACAGTGCATGTTCTGAAGTATTCACAAAGTGCTGAGATTGGTGATTGAAATACAAGGAAGCAAAGTCATAGTTTTGCAACCTGATCTTCAGCAGGAATGCCAAAAACAGCTGTACTAAATAAGTTATTCTGTGCATTCTGGTGTTATTTTTAACATACTGTAATGATATCATAACTGCATTTTACAAAGCTTTCACAGTGACTGACCAAACAGCATGGTGCATAGTCCCTCACACAATGGACTGAACTCAAGGCTCTTTGGGTAAAGACAAAGTCTCTTGAACCAAAGTAGCTGTTCAATGTGGTAGGTTAGACAAAGCATGTTTTGAGGGCTTTGTAAGAACTGACTTGAGCAAATCTCACATAAACAGACAACTAGCATAAGACAGAAATTATATGCATTTCCACTAGCCAGTGCATTACAGCGGAGCATCGTCATGCAGAGGCTGGAATGTCCGAAGTTACAACCCTGAAATCCAGTTCCAGTTACCTTCTATTACCCTGCTGACATGAAGTTTTATCATAGACCAATCAAGTTCAAATTCTCCTTATAAAAGATGATTTCAGTTAGGAATCTATAATGTAATGTAACATGGAGAAATGCTATCTGGTATGTCCTATAAAATGTTACTGCATTCACCTATTTAAAGTGTATAGATTTTACTGAGGTTTGCCAAGAGGCTCTAGCTCTCAGAGGGAAATGGGTAGTAAGTCACATCAGCTGACATCCTTCTATGTTCATAAAGCAGTTAGTACACTACAGACACCATGTGGGGTTTCTATATCATTAAAAGAAACAAAACAAAACAAAACAAAACAAACAAACAAAAAAACATAACAACATAACAAGAACATCAGAGCAGAAACAGAATGAAAACTATTCCACTTAAAGGAAAACAAACTAGTCCATTGTCATGTTATGCAACAGGTATATTTTTGCATCAATACCCAGCACAAGAAATAGAGCAAAAACCAGCTTGTGTTTACCTTTGCTGTACACAATGCAGTTGTTTTTGTTGTCTTCTACTCCTTGCCAAGTCACATCCAGCAACCACTTGGGGCCAGCAGTCAGTACCATAGGGACCGAAGCCTTTGTCTTCTGTAGGAAGGATGATAACAAACAGATGCCATTTGCTTGCCTTGATTAAGAACTTGAATAATAATAGTAATAACCATTTTATTTGCCAACAACAAAATCTTCAAACCCATAAGCCAAGGTCTTATTCCCCTGCCTCATTTTTATTCCCCTGCCTCATTTTTTTTTATTTTTATTTATTTTTTATTTTTTTTTTAGCAGTAAGCTTTGGTTCTTTCATTGATTGAATGGTGAAACTGTTATCAAGGATTTTTCCGAATGATATTGGATCAGATCTCCAAGATTAAGCAGATCTCTGGTGGCTGTGAATTATAAAGGGAATGCAGATGACTTTCACAGCAAAGAGCCAACTGTTTAGAAGTGAACTTTAGACACATTGTACTTCATTATCAGCAGGATCTCACTATTTCCTGAAACAGACAGGAAAGAATTTAAAGAATCAGTATCCATTTCAAAGATCTGTCCTGGGTAACATTTGTATTATCATAGGAAATAGTTCTGAATGGATAATGGAATTTTTCCCCTTTTGTGAGTTGTTGATGTGTGATTTTACTAACTCTGAAATAATAATAATAATGCTAATGACTTAGTACACTTTGTCTCCAAAAAGACTGTAAAAGAAATTGTATTAATGAATTCAAAGGCACAGAAGTAAAGTATGACATCCATTGCACCTGAAATGCTTACAAGCAAGGAGATGCACATTTATCAAAACCATCTCCTGTGTATATTTTAGATACCATAATTAGAGACTTTCGTATTTGAGGAGACAAGGCAAAGGGCTCAAACTTCTTTACACTTAGCTCCTTTTGCTAATCAAATGGCAAAAAAGCTGTGTCTGATCCTGAATTTTTTCTTCAGTAAGTGGTGCTGAAATGCCACTTAGACATTCAGCATTCACAGTTCTTTTTCTCTGTACCAAAGATAAAACCAAAAATTAAAGTACAACAATCACCACAAAACTTCTACTTATTTATTTCTTTATTTCTTTATTTTAATCCAGGATATAATCCTCTCTAAGACTTTCCAACCCTTTTAAAGAGATTTGATTATTCTTCATTTCATCAATAATTCCAGTTGCCTAGGTTCTATTGGTGATATGCAGTATGATTGAAAGAGTTAAAATTTTTAAGATAAATAAAAGCATATTTTCATATTCTATATATTCCATATATATCATCTGTGACTGTTCTAGAAATCAAGGAATCACACAATTGTAGATGTAGCGAAGTATACATGTTACCACATAACATGCTATATTCCCATGAAAATAAGACATAATTTAAACTTTTCAGTTACATAAGATAAAAATCATAATATTACATAAATTTAACTTTATGATCTTATATATTTAACACTATGTTGATATTTTTGAAAGATGATGGAAGAAGACAGTCACTTGGAAGTCACAGTTTCTCATATTTTTCAGTTGATTTCTGATCTATTTCTTCACTAATGCTGTTTTATCAAATGTAATATTTATTGTTTAATTTGCATTCATATTTTTCATTTTTCATACAGATGTTTATGCATAAGTCATACTTCTATATAAACTACATGACATTCTCAATCTTTCAGAAGTTTTGGAAGAAACAGATATGAATGAAAAATGAAATTAGTAAAAAGAAGGTAAAAGCTAGTACCAACACAACTATCTACTGTAAGAATGCTGAAAACAGAGACATGCTATGTCTCGATTCCTAATATTGCCTTTCATACACGAAGCTGCAGAAAGTGTGCTTGCACGTGTGAAGTATTACCAGAGACATCCCTACTTACTGCATATGTTTGGAATCTGGATTTAAAACTCTGTTCTAATTGGTTGGATAAGACTTTTTTTTTTTTTTTTAATGTTCTTAAGTTCATATATAAATTATCAAGAAGCCTGATATTGCCGATTATAAAATCAGTGCAAATTATTTACATATGGGCTGCTCAGAAACTAAACGATAGGAATGAGGCATGAACTGAAAAAGAAATACAAGAAATAAGATGAACGGTAATCAAAATATCATTTTGGTATACTAGTTTAGAGAAGTCTAGATTTTAGTGTCATTTACACCAAAACAACATAAGGCTGCTATTGAAACAAGGAAGAGTGACTATTCTTCACAGCACTGAGAATCATACCTACATTAAATACAAGCTTTAGCACAACCACTAGCTAGAGCAACCGTGACTGCATAGCAATAAAGAAGAGGATGGCCAGGGCATGTTCCTACCACAGGCTAAATTTCTCCACTTGCCATTTCAGTCAAGTCTTTAACATAGCTTTTGTGCTTGTATGTGCTCTCAGTCTCTGCTAATTTCAAGTGCAGTCAACTGAGTGCAATAATATCCAGGCAGTAGACTTTTCAAAATATGCCAGAAAATATTCAGACATTCAGACAAGTTTATTTTTTAAGTTGAAGGGAAGGGAAGGGAAGGGAAGGGAAGGGAAGGGAAGGGAAGGGAAGGGAAGGGAAGGGAAGGGAAGGGAAGGGAAGGGAAGGGAAGGGAAGGGAAGGGAAGGGAAGGGAAGGGAAGGGAAGGGAAAGGATGTCTAGACTTCAAATGCAAAAGAGATCCTCTATTTAATTTTCACAAGATCTAATTTATATTTCTTATTTTCTTTTTTCCCATTTCTGACATTTCATTGTTTCTCTCCTGTCTGTAAGGGTATTAATATTTGTATTAAGGTGGTATCAAAAAGCCTCAAATAACATTAGAATTCTCTTGTGCTGGGCAATAGTTTATTATCTACATAGGCAGGACAAATAATATGTCCTGGGAAAGGATTATACTTAACCACATATTGATGAGAAAGAAATAAGATACAGAGACACCATTTGACTTTCTCATGGAGATTAGTTTCTCCTTTAGTAAGTGGGTGGCCTTAGTCCCAGACCACTGCCCCATTTTCTTCTAGACAATGTGATGAGCCCAGGCTGGTGCCTCACCTATTCTGATGTGAAGCAGCAGTAGCAGGTAGAGTGAGCACCAGCACTGAGGATGCGAGTCCACTTTGCTGTCCCCTGTTTACAGTTTTGTTGTTGTTGTTGTTGTTGTTTTTCACTTAAAGAACTACAAGGAGATCACTAAATTAGCTTCCAGGTCAGCTTGGCAGTAAAGCTTGTAATCAGTCCAGCAGCTGTGAATGGTCACTAGGCACCACATATAGGCTGGAGGAGAAACAGGGTATTTCATCTCACAGCTTCACTAGTCCAGAAGAGCCAGTGGACACCTCAAAAGGATTTCCCACTCTCCCATAGCTCTGCTTCCAAGCTGTATAGATATGTAATAAACTTCTAATATGAAAGCAAAACTTCACAAGGCCCTGGCTGCTTGTAAAGCTTGGCAGCTCCACTAAGGGATATGGGCAATAGCTTCTCTTTGAAGTAACTCAGAGGCGTATTGTGTGAGCTGTAAGATGAGTCAGGATCACCACAGCAGTTCTTGGGGTCTGGCATCCTGTGAGGTTCACATGTTCATAGGAGCTGTTCATCACTAACAAAGGCTTGCTCTTGTTGTGGCTTATTACGTAGTAAGAACTGAAGAAAGCTTGCTGATTCAGGAAAGGCCATTTCCCTAAAATGGTTAAAATGAAAAGACCCCAGTCCAAGATAACGAGAAGCTATGGTTAAATCAGTCATGCCTTTATCACCTCAAGATTAGACTACTGCAATGCGCTATACCTGAGGCTACATTTTAAATCCATTTGAAAGCTGAAGCTGGTGCAGAATGAAGCAACCTGCTTGTAAAGCAGGATATTGTGCTTTGCGCGCATTACACCAGTGCTTTTTAATCTGCACTAAGTGTCTGTGGGATTTAAGGCACTGGTTACAACCTGTGAAGCCTGGGACCTGTCTATTTGAGACACCTGATTGAGACCTGCTAGGTCCTTTGCTCCAACTGTACAACCACAACTGAGATCCACCAAGTGAGGCATGTAAAAAAGGGCTTTCATGGCTTGAAACTGTTGGCAGGGCAAAATGTTCCTCATGACAGGTCTCTACTTGTGGGTCACTATCCCGCTTGAACTGAAGTATGCTACTGTTCTCAGAGTGTACTATGAAAATCACTCTGTAATTCATAAGAAGTATTTGTTTTACTGTAACATTTAGTTGGTCATTCCCCAAATGGGGGTGGGGACTGGGAGGGTGGAGAGATTCAACTAATTCATGCTATATTTTTTGCAGTGCTATTAGGAGTATCTCCATCTTAAGAAAGCTACCTTAAAAGAAAAAGAAATAAAAAATAAAAAAAAAAAAAAAAGCAGTTGTAATATTCTTGCTTTCTTGACAAAGCAGCAAGAATATTACAACTGCTTAAAAAGTAAGACTTTAAAAAACAAAATTGTATTTCTGTCTCCAAAAGAACTGCTGCAGACTGCTACAAAGCTTACCAGAACATCCTGACTACTGCCTAAATAAAATCAATAGGGAACTGCTAACACAGGTGTCCATAAGATGGGGCCATACAACAGGCACCTCAAATTTTGGAAACAGGGACACATCATAAAGCTGCAATATTGTTCACTGCTCTGCGTTAGGTAAATGCATCATCTACACTTGAATAATTTTCTTGTGAAAATGCAATTTCTGCTAATGTCTTTATACATGCCATAACCTGACAACTTTGACAAGGACGAACAGGGTCAAAATTGTGATTTCTCAGGGAACAATTAGAATCAGCTAATGAGGATAAAAGTGGTCAGGCAGGCATCCGCTTTTCACTAACCTTTGAAGCAACTGGACAAACAAGGGAGGCAACCCTCAATAAATGTTTATATTCAGTCAAGAGGTTAATGGAGATAAAAATAGCCATCACAGAGTGCTGAAAATAGTTTTGCACTCTAGCTAAAAGGAATCAGTGCTGACAAGGTAACTTTAGACGGGGTCTTCCCTGAAAAGGTTTCTAACATATGATGTGTGTGGCCTGGCAGAAACTAGAGGAAAGCCCCACATTGAAGGGAAATATGGTATGAGCAAGTTGTTTGAAATCATTTAAATTCAGATGTCAAATGCCTATCATTGCTAGCTGGTTCCTAAGAAGCTGTGCCAGAGAAAGAAATAGGTATTAAGCTGATGCTCAGTGAGTCTCTGTGACATAACTACCCTGTCCCAGGCATGGCTTTCCAAAAAGTGTTCAATGTTATTTAAGGAGATGGACTATTCATTGAAAAATCACTGCATTTCTATCTTCACCTATTTTTTTTTTTTTTTTTCTTTTAAAATGGCAAAACTACCTCCTTGAAGTACTCTCGCCAAAACAGAGACAAACTGCTGGAGACTTAATATACTCAAGGGCTTTGCTTCTAATTTCTCCTGGTTCCCACAAATGGATTTTGTAAAACTTCCAAAGAGTCTGCATTCCCATAAATGATAAAACATTACCAAAATGTCTTCATGACCTTGTAGAAAATTCTAATGCCCCACAGTGCAGTTTTACTTTCAATAGCCAATTAAAAAAATGATTGTGCTGGAAGGAGAGCTGTAAATATACCTCAGGTGCCTTCATATATGTGTCTGGGATACAAAAACACAGGAAGGTTTAATACACACAGGGAGGTTTCTACTTTGAAATTCATTTTAAATTCAGTTTTATCATCGCAGGGTTGACATATCTTCTGACATGCTGAATTTGCAGAACATCCCCTCTCAAGAGGTTAAATTGACCTTTGGTGGTCACCACACTCAATACAGCAAAACTTTATAAGCTCATCAAGTCAGTGCAGTTGGGAAGGTCTTCTAAGAGGTCATTCTGGACTGAGTAACAGCAGAGATTTTTATAGGTTTCAAACTATCCCTAGTTAATTAATATTTGTTCCAAGATGTCTTTGAATAACAAGAAGGGTGCTAACTCCACTATATCACCTCAAACATACATTGACTCTTCATGTATTTCTTCAACACAACTGGTTAAAAATCATTAGATAAGGCCATCATAAGACAAGGCCATCCAAACAGTCCAGTGGACACATAGACATAGTCATGTTTTTGTGGGGCTAGTTCCACAAACGTGTGCAGTCAGCTGGACCATATTTCAGTTTCCATTTCTGCAGCTTCCCTGAAAACTCTTCTCTTTTTCCAACAAAGATTCAGTCTTAGAATATTTATCTCAAGGGCTGCCAGTCAAGGCCTATGGCAGCACTCCATGGTGCCCCAGCTTTCTCTGCTAGACATGTGAAGGCAACTCCTCTCTATTCACATGAGATTTGAGATGTGGGGAAGATTTCAGTGTCATGGTTCCATGCCAATGATAAACACCACCAATTAAAGCAAAGAAATTCCAGTTTCCACCAAACCTGGAATTGTAAAATTACACTGGAATTTTAGTTTTCATAACACACTCCCACCCTACTATGTGTCAGTGAGATCCTAAATGCAAGAGTAACTGTTTTAGTTACTACTTCACAACTTTATGGAATCCCTTGTTTCAGAGGACTGTTCGAGTATCATCCTGTGCTTACAGATAGATGAAGAGTACATGAGCTTGCTTACCTACACAGATGTACCTGGTGTTCTGCCATGCTAACTGGACAAAGGAAGATGAACAAATTGTTGCCTGTGATGGACCATGAAACTAGTGATGGAGAAAAGGAGGAGTCATTGTGACTTCCCAGTATCTTGGACAAGGCAGGGGTGACAAAGTCCTTATGCCTTTTTCTACCCAGGACTCTAGATTCTTGTTATGTAGCGCTGGTAGTTAACACAGCAGTGCTGCATCTGCAGACCAGCAGGTTGTGAAACAGCTTGCATCACTCTTGGTCTATATATTACATTTTACATTTGGCTATTTATTTGGGGATTTCTCTTATCTGAACATGCAGTCTCTTCAGCTTTATTTTTTTTGTGGTGATAGTAGAAGATAATTGGTAATATCTGAAGAGTCTGTAGACAAACCAAAGCCTTTAAATGGTTCAAACACAAATAAACAAGCAGACAAAAACAAAACAAAACAAAACAAAGACTACAGAAAAAAAATAACTCAGAAAAAAAGAAAGAAGAAGAAATGTACTCACAGATGGAATCCCAAAAGACAGCTGGGATTCCCTGAAACTGAGAAGCCCTGGTGTTTACCCCAAGAGATCATCACTTGTCAAGTGACAAAGCTGAACATACATTTCACCATACATCCATCCACAAAACTTCACACAGAGCAAAGAAAATATTCAAACAAAAAAGATACACCCTAGGTCTATTAATATTTTCCAACACTTGTCATGACTTCGATATGATTCCAAATTATTTATTAATATCAAACATGCCTGGTGAAAAATGTCCTTAGTGAAAGCTAAATGAACGATAAATATTGAGATCATTTTGTTACCTAGATGGAATGTATTTTTTTTTCAAATCTAAAAAAAAATAAAAGCAAATCTAATCTCACTATAATTTAGGTGTGAAATAAAAAAGCAAACTTACCTTGTTCTATGTAATCTGAAGATAAGGATTCAGTAAATAATGGTATTGCTATGAGATTTTTATAAAAATCTAATTGCAATGCTCAGCACTGAATTACAAGCTTTTGGACAGCTGGAAATATAATTTCAAGCCATACTTGCATTCTGCAGATCCAGGGCTGTAGAAGCACAGCTTAGCTTCCTGGAACTGAGCATGGTGGCTGTTCTTTCCCTCAGTCCCAGCAGTGGTTCTCCTCAAACATGAAATGTGCCAGGTCTTCAGTGGACTTCTGAGAGCACATTCATACTTCACTTCTCTCTTCCTGCATTTGGAGAAGCCTGACATGGCCAGGATCAGGATATTCAGGGTCTACTCATAAAACACTAACCCTTATACTTAGTATATCAAATGTAGAGTGATGTTCCATTCTCCTAAATTCAGACAGGTATTAATGGAAGAATAACGGAGATTTATGTAAAAAGTTTATGAGCATAAAATGCTGTAAGATCAGTCACCCAAACTTGTAAATTCAGCAATATATATGTATATATATATGTAAAAATACAAATTTATTGTAAAAAACAATATATATATTATATATATATATATATGTATATATGGGATACTTTTGGAACCTATATTCAAACTCTTCCCCAGAACTATGAAAGCTTAAAATACTTAATGTGTAGCTTGAACCACAGATCTTGGACAACTGGTTCCAGATGAGGGTTCAGGAGATTCCTTCTGTTGCCTGTCATTTGGTCCTGGAGGATGTGACAAACAAGGAACAGGAATGCAAAAGACAGAGGCTGGATCTCTGAACACTCATCGATCTTCCCCCTCCCTTACTGCCCAAGTTGATGTGCTTTAAATCTGGCCCTTCCATCCTAAATAGTCTCTTCACCCTGGCTTCACAGATGCTCCTCTCCTGCCCTGTCCTCCTACCTTTGCCTTTCGTCCATTTGATATGTACCCATCTAACTATGTCTAGATAACTCTTCTTTTTCCCTAAGACCATTGGAAGAATGGTAGTGCACTTTGCTGCAACAAGGATGGATCTTCCGAAACTTAGTGAAGTGCTAAACGAATTATCTGTGTTCTGGTGAGTTGATACCAGTGGGTAACATGTCCATGCAATTGTGTCTTAGTGCTCAGGTACTGCCATGGGTGTTGAACCTTTCAGTTTTACTTTGAAGTCAAATACTTTTGCTAATACTATTTCACAGAAGACATGCACCTGTACAGATGAAATCACACTACGTATAACTTATCTTTAGACAAGATATAATGCAGTGCTGCTTGCACACTTTCACCCTGAATTATCAGTACATTTTTCCTACTGGGTTAACTTCCATGTTATAAATTATTGCCTACACTGAGAATTAGGTCCTTGTTTCTAGCCATGAGACCATTTGTCAGTAAATGTTTTTCAAGGGAATTTGCTTGAGCATGAATCCTTTAACTTTTGTTAAATATCTTTAGCATTAAATAGATGAGTACTTCACTCAGTAAGGCTTAGCTGCACGTTTGCAAACATCTAGCTTGCACTGGATGGGCTGAGAGTCTAAACTCTGGGATATACAGTCAACCCCTATTAATAATTTTACACTTGCTCACTTACCACAAAGATCATTTGGGACTATGGTAGTTAATTTTTGCTAATGTGACAACAGATATTCCATGTGATCATGAGGACAATTACTAAGGTTTTTGTAGAAGACATGAAGGTATTTATATTGCATATGGGTTAATTCTGGTTTTCCCCACCATTCAACTACTTACACTGAAACAGTTGATAATGATTGCTATACCTGCAGCATATTTTCAGTGTGACTCTCATTAATTTCTATTTTGCAGTAATTTTGGATGTTTTTATCTTTTGTATTTTATGTTTTTACACTTGAATGGATTATTTAAACCATCATTTCCAGAAGTTCAAATTTCATACATATTTTATTTTTATCTGAGGAATCCATGAAAATAAATAAATAAAAAGAAGATATGCAGAAGCCCTCTATAAACTCTCCATTACATATGACTGTAAATTAGTTATTAGTTACATATTCTGCTTATTATATTTTATATATAATAAAGTTTATAATAAGTTACTTTGTCTACAAGCAGAGGTTGTATATTTTACTTTAGAAAAGTTAATGTTCTTGTCATGGAAAGTGAATAAGTGAAGGTCATGCTTTACCAGTAGTAAAAGATAATATTGTTTTTAATTTCATTTTTTTTCCCAAACTGAAAACGTAAAAAATGAAATGAAATACTCCCACAATATGTTTAATAAATAATCCAGTGCAGCTATATTAGGATTATATTTCTATTGAATATTGAGGTCTTTTATAAAATACTTGTTTAATACGAAGGTATTTTAGTCGATGGATTAGGTATTATAATGTAATTCTCTTGATGATGTGTGACACAATACTTGAAATTCAGTGTTACACACACTGAATGCACACAAAATATTACATAAATTCCTACCTAATTAATCTGGAATATAAATAGGAGATACAAAAAGTATTCTGTGCTTTTCTTCCCAATTTTGAAAAGATTTTTCTGCACGTTTTTATTTGATATTTATATATATAGATCTTTACCAACAGGAAACATGTTAGTTTAAGTAACAACATAAATCCAATATACAGTCCTCTGCCCAAGTTTCAAAACTAGGTTTTATATTTGTTAAAACAGCATAATCATTTAAGATATGTTTAATCCACGATTCAACAACCAGAAGTCTATGTATATGACTGTGATTAATTATTTTTAGTTCAGTTAAAACATCACAGTTTATCTCATTTTAAGATTATCCTTGACATATTTAGAAATCCTAACGCAGATTTTATGGCCCACACCTATCCCCAATGGTGCTAATGGACTAGACATAATGAATCATTCTAATTTGGATGAAAGGACCACACAACATTGCAGCAATCCTTTAGAGAATTAAGGCTCAATTCTGATATTCCAGACTTATGAATGCGTTTTTTGGATTAGGCCGCATATCTGTACATCTGTTGAGTCTCAAGGGGTGTATACTCAGCTAAGTACTCTGACCTTCCAATGTACTGTATCAAATGTGTGGCCTTGGGATATGAAAGGATTTGATTACAACTGTATTTTAACACTGATTTAATATATAATTATGGGGTAAAACCTAATTCCTCCTTACATCTTCATGTAGAAAATTCCAACACTATTAAGCAGGCACGAGGATATTTTTTACCCAGAGAGTATCATAGTAAATCGAAGAAACCACCCATCCAGGATGACATAAAATCAAGATCTGTCTTCTTGATGTAAAATCAAGGACAGTCTTCCTAGGAATACCTTTAAAATCAGCTTATTGTGTCCATAAAAAAAAAAAAAAAAAAAAAAAAGTTTAAATTATCGTCTGTGAGTGTGCTGCTGCTTGCTACACTGTTGCATTATGCATGATTCTTGACTGCTTATGGTAAAAATAAACTAGAACAAGGTTCCATCTGTGATTTTCAATATTACTCACTGCTTTCTTGTTTACAGGTAATAAGGAGAGGAATTAACTTACACACATACAAATATTGATGCAAAAGTTTGTAAAGAATTAGAATTTTGGATTATTCTCTATTCACTTATGAGTATGGTTTGTATTTCCTGGTTTATCAAAGGTAGAATTTTATAATGTTTCCTTTAACTGGTTAAAATTTTGTAAAACACACATAATATTTTCATGTAAAAAAAAATAAAAAAAAATATTCTACTGAAAATCTCTTCTCAAATATCATTAGTGGAAAAAAGAATATAACAATACAGACTTCACAAGGAAAATAGTTTAATAGAAATTAACATATCACTTTAAAATATTTTAGGGGTTTTAATCTCCCTTCCATTTCACCAGCTTTTTGTATAGATTTTTAAATAAATACAAATATTTTTGAATAACAGATTAATGTGGTGACCTCAGAGAAAATATATTTCAAGATTCAGTGCTTTTTCATTGATATGATCTTTCCCAGATCTGAATTATGGATTACGGATTAATACATTTTTTTCATGAAACCTTTTCAGAAGGTTTGGGCCATGAAGATGAACCAAGATTAGCACCTTTACCTTGCATGCAATTATTTTCCCAGTTGAAGAATATGTTACATATAATCAGGTAATTTTCACCACTGCCTTAAGAGCTCATTTTTTCCCATTAATTCTTACATGGAAAAGAAAATGAAGTTCCCTAAAATGTCCTTTGGCAGATGAAAAGTATCCTGATTTTTTGTAGCCTGTATGACATAGCTGTGCAACACAGCTCTCATCTGTTACTTCAGTGCACTGATTATATGCAGCATGACGAAGAGCTGCAACAATGCACGTTTACATTAAAAAAAGAAGTTGTAAAGGAATGGGTGAAGGTCCTTCACTGGAACGGGAGATAATGATGGAAAGTCCAGCAGCAGAACTGGTGAACAAGGGGTTCTGGTTCCAGCAAGACTCAACAAATAGCTCAGATCAGAATCTAAAGTGCAGGAAAACAGCCTGTAGCTTCGAGATTAGCTTTCTCACACTATTCCTGAGTTAAGCCAGTACAAACATCATCATGAATGCATAATTATGATTAGGCACTACACTATGCATAATAGATCTTAAAATCTGGAAACAAAGAAGTAGTGTAGGAATGCTATTTTCAGGCTTTTGGTTTTGAAGACAATGGGGCTGGGTGTAAGGGTAAAATACTTTCTAGAAGTAAAAACTGTTCCAAAATAATATATTTTACTTGGAGGATTAATTTAGATACTTATGAAACATTTACACATAAAAGAAGGGCTAAAAGGAAGGCAGGGACCTGGTGTTATGCTTATAACTTGAAAATAACAATGAATAAAACCCACCCCCCTCCCCTTTCTTCATAGTTTAGGAACTCAAAAAAATAAATTATCTTTTGGACCAGATAACAATAGACAAAGAAGCTGACAGCTTGGCAAATTTACTTAAAGGATGCTTTCCTCAGTGTAAAAAAAAAAAAAAAAAAAAAAAAAAAAAGGATTTTTTGAAGTTCTTTGCACTAAGAATATGACTATGAACCGACATCTGTTTCAGGGAGTGATGGATATACACAGACTGGTATCCCAAGTTTAAATCTGGATATTGATATAGGGTGTTGCAGCTTGCTCAGCATCCATTTCACTTACATGTATAGATACAGCAAAAATTAATGAAATAGATGGGTACATTTATGGTCACAAAGTATTGGTGTTGATCTCCATTCTACAATGAGATGCCTGTCTCCATTCTACAATTCCAGCTGCTCAAAACACAGCAGCACTCCAGCTCTGTTCTCTAAAGGGAACCCTCCTGAGCTGGAGTCTCTGTTTAGGATCCTAAGTCCAAGCAAAGGTTCCCCAGTGGAAATGGGCAAACTTTCAAAAGTAGGGAGTATCCAGAAGAGTAACAAATTTACACCCAGTTCATGAGGTAAGTTTCTTTGTTGTTGTTGTTTGTTTTTTCCTATGAAATAAAAACCCATAGCATATGATAAGAACCAAGCTGGGTACCACTACATTGTGGACTGAATTTAAGTAACTGGAGTTCTATTCCACTGTTGGCTTCAACCAGTGTCACAAATAATGATTTTTAATTGAACAACATAATTTTTCCTTTACCATTTCAAAGAAAGTCAAATCAGATCCCTTCTTTCAATAAAATTTCCAAATCAATTTTCATACACCTGAGCAAAGGGAAAAAAAAAAAAAAAAAAAAAAAATTTCCAAATGTTCTTAGTACTTCAATATCCAAGTGAAGTCAATAAAAGGAAAAGAAAGCCCCTCTTCAGTGCATGTGCAACGCAGCCAAGAAAGCAGCCTAACAAAACAAACAACATCAGTGGCATGAAAAATCAAGCTCTGAAACAGCAAAAGCTTTAGAAATTGGCAGAATCAGAGAAGTCCCGGCTATCAAACTACACGACTTCATAAAACTTTATACCAGAATTTCTCTTATTCTTGTCACAGAAATTGGCATTAAAATGCTACAGTACTCCAGCCACCCTCTCCGTTTCAAACAACTACCACATATCACTTGGCACTAATTGGCAGCAGCTGTTCATGGCAGACTTGAACCTGGCAAACAAACCGAGCAGGGTTTTTTTCCTGCTCTCCAGAGATAGGGCCCTCAGGTGAGGTCTGGGGCCGTTTGTAGTGCGGCGCCTTCATCTCCCCTGGCAGATGCCCAGCAGGAGTGTTTCTGCAACTGTGCACACACGGTTCCCCACCACATCCCTCACAAGTAAACTCAGTTTTTAGGCAAAGTAAATGAATGATGAGCACTGGCCTGATTTTCACAAGCTCAGAGCCCATTAACACATTTCGGGGAGGTGGCCACATCACAGAATCTAAGTGCCTGAGGCTGGCAGGGCCCTCTGGAGGCCACCTGGTGCCACCCCTGCTCAAGCAGGGACACCAAGAGCAGGGTGCCCAGGACCACGTCCAGGTGGCTTTTGTAAATCTCTAAGGCAGGAGGCTCCAAAGCCTCTCCATGTCTGTGGAGCCTGGGAGTCTCTGGCAGCTCCTGCTGATTTTGAGGGTGATGAGCACTTGGAAACCTGTCCTCTTCCTTCCTCTGCTGAGGTGCTGACCTTTCATCAGACTTTTTTTTTTTTTTTTTTTTTTTTTTTTTTTTTTTTTTTTTTTCTTTTGGCTAAGCTGTGGAATGTGATCAAGCAAGCCATCATATCAAACATAAGCAGGAACATTTACATCCAGCATGGAATGCAGCATGGCTTGAAGGGCAGGTGGCGCAAAACCTCTTTCTGCTAGAAGTAGAAAACTACCACCAGCACCAGCGACTTGCCATGCAGGCAACACCCGCCTCTTCTCACTGAAAGTTGAAGTGAAACTTGATTTACAGCTCCACCCACATGAAGAGCCAGGGCTGGTGGAGTGGGGAGAATGCTGGACAAAGAGGGACACGAGGCAGGGGCAGGGGCGGCAGCTTTCCTGGGTATTATAAAAGTGCATCTTATTCTGTTTTTAATCAACGAGCCTTATCCAGCAATCAAGGTAGATATATAATAAGCTGAGCTACTCTGTAAATCTAAACATTCTCCACAAATAGAAAAGATACAGCCTGAGCTCTCTGATTGTTACTATGGCAACTATCTAAAATGAAAATCTTGTTAACCCTTTGCATGCCGTAGCCACCATGCATCAATGTTAGCTGACTTCCGTACACTTATCTTTCCTTTTTCCCCCTCAAGAAATTCATAATTGTATTGCTTCACAGTAGTTATGCTCTGGTTATCCTATTTGGGACTGAAGGGATGGTGATAGGTGGTAGTTTCACATGTACAGCTGAGTTTTGTTACTAGCTCATTACTGGGATTACAGTTCAAAAAACAACTAATAAAACACGAGAAAATCCCTAGATTACTCCACAAGGCCTTTGATTTTGATTAAAACCTTGGCAATAGGAATGGGATGCTTTCTAGTAAATCATACCACTGCTTTTTTTTCTTTTAGGTATGAAATATCTTGACTGTAAATATCACACATTATTCAAAGGAATTATTTCTCTGTAGTGCAATATAAACAGGCTACTTTTAAAACACTTTCTTGAAGCTTCTGGGTTTTAGGTACTGCACAGAACTGCCTGTGATTTTAACAAAATAGGCTACTAATCACAGTGCCTTGAAAATTCATGGGCAGGTGTTTGACTTGATGTCTCTCTTAACTGCAAGAAAATTCAGACAAAGAGAACACTGACTTTCTAATTTCTAGAAGAGTAGTATATGATGTTACATCATATTTATACATCTAACTACCTAAATACTTTAGGCATTATCATGATAATGTCTATGTGGTACTGTCATGAGAAAATGAAATTCTCTGCACTTTTAAAGTCTTCCACAGTTTATTGTTGAAAACAACTGCAGTTATGGAAATGTTTCTGTATTTAAACTGAAGGAAGCATGGCTTGGCCTACAGACATCAATTTTATTGATTATTTTACTTCATGCCTATCATGTAAATAAGAGAGACCCTTCAGTACTAGGCAGAATTGGACTCTATGGCATTCCAAGTTATGTCATTTAAGACAAATATGCGCTGTATCAATTGATAGTTCCTGAACAAGAAATACTCAACTGATATTTTATAGCATTCACTTCAGTTAATTCATCATAGATAAAGTTAAAAAGGTCATTGCTTGGACATTTTTTGAGAACTGAATAACATAAGTGTAACTTGAACAAATTAATAAATAACAATTTTCTTTATGAAATCAAAATGTACATGTAACTGACCCCACATAACTTGAAATGACTGAAGTAGTGTGCAAATTATCTTAAGATCTTTTTGAAATTGTGTCTGTGTTAAATTGACTATTAACTTTATTAAACTTCCAGTACATTAGATTAAAGGTACCTTTTACAATTAAAAAGGAAGAATTACCAAACTAACTCTCTTGAAATTAGTGAAATATCAATGCTACAGTACTTAATTTTACTAAAAGGAAACACTGAACAAAATTTTTAAGTTTACCTAGAATTTGTTCAAACTTTGAGAAATGAATTTGTTTAAAAATGAAAAGGGAATATTTGTTGTATATGTGCATGTAAATGCACAATGTTATAAATCTATGATGCATTATTCTTATTTACAGAAAATTGAACCCATTTAATTGAACAACCTTTTTTTTTTTTCTTTTTTCTTTTTTTCTTTTTTTTTTTTTCTTCTTAATAAACATCTATGTTTTTAAAAAGCTCAGAAGCTCACAGACCTCATTTTCAATGTACATAATCTAAAGGACTTACTACTGGCACCAGCCAAAAAATAAATAAATAAATAAATAAAAGCCTCTGGTCTAATCAAAATCTCTTAATGTTCATGTAATGTCTCCAAATAAATTGAGATTTTTGGATCAGGATACGTGCAGTGTGTAACACATGTAAGGATGGTGCTGGAAAACATACACATAAGAAAAAGTATACAAGAGGAAAGACTTAGATTAATTCCTCCAATCATATCTTTCAGCTTCTGAAATAGTTTCCATTTTTCTCTAAGTAATCTGATATAATGCATTCTTTGTAATTTACCTTTTACACTATTTTTTTCAAAATCCTTTTTTGTATGAAGTCAAATGCACTACATTTTCTAGAGTTAATTTTCATAGTTCATAGTACTACAATAGCTAGATTCATCCTAGAGGCTTTCCAAACATCAAGCCTATTTATCAGTGTTGGCTTATTTCCTAGGAACATGTCCAAAATAATCTAGATTATCTACTGGCTAGTCAACATACTACACATATAAACAATTCTTCAGTTACTCTAGGAATGTATAACAATCCTAGTTTTCCACTGTATTATTCCAAATAAGATTAATAATAATAATAAAAAGAAGTGTTGCCACATTGACATTGTTTTTTGTGGACTTTTTATTACCCTCATCCCAGACCATTTCAATATTACCTTTGAGTTGTTGTGTTTACGTAACTCACCTATTTACCGACTAGAAGATTCTCTACTTCCTCCTACAAGGTAGAAACTGATCCTAGCTCTTTTGGTTATACTATAGGTGTATATAATTATTTTGAAAGGATTATTTGTATTTTTGGTCAGGTCAATTAAAAGAACTTGTCTTTTGGGGGGCAAATCAGGGTGAAATCCTGTCTTCCTTTGGGGAGACTCTGCCATATGTTCAGCAGAGAAGCGCATCCTTCTTTGGGGTGTTTGTCCTCCTTAACCAGGCACAAAAAGAGTCATGGGACTTACTGCATGCGACAAGGTGTCTAAAGAATGCAAAAGGAAGATAATAGATCTGCATGCACAGTTCATAATGGTGAGGTCATCTTTTTGGGCTGGAGATTCTGCTCTGTTATAAAGTGCTAAGTAAACCTCTGTGATCCAGCACAAAAGGATCTCATCATCTGCCTGCAACCCACCATATCTACCACCTTAATCTAAAATGTTTCCTTAACCCTAATAAGCTAACAAAAACTTATGGCAAAGTTACAACAAAGGGCCAAACCTGGAAATCACCACCTGGAAAATCAGCTAAATAAAGTCTATTTTTAACAGTAGCACTGCTTTGTATTTTTCTACATAATCACTTTGCAGTCTCTGATTGATGTATAACTAATGGCAGCAGGAAAAATCATAAAAAAAAAAAAAAAAAAAAAAGTGCACTGCTGGAATCTACAAAGAAAAAGTTTCCAAGAAAAGTTTTCTTTGAACAAAAGTTCAAAGAAAATGTCATAGAAATATACTGTATTCAATAATGACAAAAAAATAGTCTTTCCAATTTTGGTAAATTTTTAAGAACAAATGACATTGCAACATATGCCTTGCTTTTGGGAAAAAGAACCAAACACTCCTTGTTCTTTAGATCATTAATGATAATAAAATACAGAATACTGCAAAATGTTCCAAATTCTGGCTAAATGTCTTATGTCTTTAACTGTTTCTTTAAACTCAGCACTGTCATGAAGTGTGTAAAAAGAACATTCAGTTTAATTTCATGCAAATGCCAGGTTCAAGACTAACAACTAACAAAGACAATCAAATCTGTCTAGGCATATCTGTTCAGTTACGCAGACTCATCTTTAGTTCCATAATAGACAAGTAAATAGACAACGTTTCATATTTACCCTCAAAAAAAAAGACACTATTCCCATTGACGTCAAAAGGAATTGCACCTGTGGCTCAGATAACAAATTTTAACTCGGTCTTTGCAGGTCATCTTTCCTCTGTACTTTCTCCACTGTCAAAGATTTTATGATGTTAATACTTCAATTTCATATTGCAATAAAAAAAGAATTTATATATATATATGTATATATATACATATATATAGATAGATATTTCCCCTTACACTTTAAGGTCAAACCTTGAAGTGTTTGTTCCAGCATTACTTCAGATCAAAATAATAGAGAAATCAGTAAGAGTTTCACTGGGGCAAAGCTCAAAGAATACAGGCTTTGGACGTTGTAAATATTTACCTACAGGAATAATAATTAAAAAAAAAAAAAAAAGCTTTCTCTATTTCATTTTAGCTTATAAAAGTTAACATTATAGCAGGTAAAACCTCCCTTCTTAGTTTCTTTTATATATACCACTGATATTCATAGTTCATACAAATGCCATGGCCAGAGAATAAAGAATTCAATCAATTACATTTCTTTTTTTCCTGAAAATTATTTCCAGCTAAAGGAATACCAATCAACTTAATCATCACAGGCTAAACCATAAATGGGCACATTCCTGCTAACACAAATCAGTGACACGCTTACCACTGCTTGTATTTATAAATCACCAACATTTCTGTATAATAAATGAATGGACTATGATCAGAGGAAAATGAATAGAACCAAGTAAAACAAGTGTATTTAACTCAGTAAAGGATGATGGTATTACGTAAATATATGCAGAAACAAATTGCTAATTCTAGTAACTAGTATTTTTTATATCTAGGCATCCTTGTACATTCCCCTGCATCATGCTGCACGTGCTCCAATCAGCAGCACTTGAGTAGATCCAAGTAGCTACATTCATACACTTTTTCCTGTAAACTTGCTGCAATTAAGAATGACCACGTATTATGTTCAGGGACACCTGCAACACCATGTTCTTCAAGTGCCTTTGAGAACATAATACTTTGCAAATAGCTTCACTATTTCTCTCCCAGAGGAACAGTATCTCCTTGTACTGGTACTTCCAAAAATGTATTTCTACATTCCTATAGAATTCTAGGTTTAAATCTTTATTTCAGAAGCTGGAAAGGTGAATGAATCTCCCAGGAAAAGTACTTGCTACCAGTGTGCCTTCTCTACTCAGGCCCTTCCCAGAGGTTCTGGTAAGGAAAGAACAAGCAGAGTCCATACTCCACAATCTATCTTCATTTAAAAGTAGCTATAATTTTTTCTTGTTATTTTTAATAATAATTGTTTTAACTGTGAGTAGTTATCTGAGAGTTTTTGTCTATTGTAGGCTCTGAGGATCAGTTAGGCTTTATCTTATGAAAATCACAAAACTTTATTTTACTTCCCTAAGAATTAGGTTGTGTGAAGGAGATATAGAGAGTTCCTTTTCCAGTATCACTTTTGAAAGAACTAAATTACATATATGTTACTTAAAATATAAACAAAAGAATTACATACATTTGGCAGGAACAGATTTATTTGAATATTCAAATGACTTTTTGAAGAATTCATCCATTTTAAAATCAGTTGTATGGATACACCACCAATAGAAATAACATTGAAAGAGGATACACTCTATACAAATAAAAACCAGAGAGTGAGTAAGGGCATTAGATGAGAACAGCTCTAAAATCACTCTCTGAATCACTGTTTTACTTAGTTACAGCACTTTTAGAAGCTAAGATGAAGGATCTAGACTCATTTAATAAACTGTCCTCGGTATCTTTTATCAACAGACGTTTTTCTAGCTTTCGTTAGTTCTGAAAGATTTAATGCTTAATAGATTGAATAACTATAATTTATAATAGCAGTTATTCAGATTCCTAACTCTTTTTATACATTATTATTTTATCTTTTAGCATCCTTCATCTTATTTTTCATTACATTCTATTATAGTTTGTATTTCACTTAGTGTTTTAGTGACTGGTGGGAAAAAAGGAGAAGCAAGACATATGAAGGGGGTTTCTGAAATCTTCCTTTCTCACTCTGAACACTATTAAATTCAGAAATCATTCAACAGACATTAGCTAATCACTACTACACTGAAGGATTATATTATATAACAAGAGATGCACAAACTTCTATTAAGAAACATTTCACTTCAAACTACATGCTAAAATCAACAGGAATATACTATCTTAAATACTTGAGCAAAACTCAGTAAAAGATACAGTAGGCAAACATTGTAGTCAGCTCAGCAGTGATTACCAACTCATGCTCCAAATTCACTATAAAATGAAAATCAATATTTCCACAAGTTCCTGCAACATAAAAGATAACCTTCATTGATTTTTCTAGACTTAGGCCTCACTGATAAAATCTAATATAAATTTTCAACCACGAGGATTTGGATCAGAGCAGGGGTGATAAGTCCTGCACATCTCTTAAGAGGTGGAGAATTTTTTTTTTTAAAGTGCACGTTCATACTATTTATAATTTGCCCTGTGCAAGTGAAAGCCTTTTCCACCAGTGCTATCAGGAATCTCTTCTAATTTTTATTACTGTGAGGCTAAAGCCTGTTCCAGATAATTTGGAAATTTCAGGGGAATTGTGATAGGGCTGATGGTGCAGCCCTGGCTGACTTGAGAAAAGAGCTAACCCGTAATAGCCTCCATGGCCGTGCTGATTAAATGTTGCCATAGATGAAAGGCCTGCCATCGCCGCAATAAATTAACCAATCACACAAATCCCAAGTCAGTGCTAATCCTTCCTTGATACTCTGATCCTCTGATCAGCTCAAGGAGGTAAAGAAACTGGCTTGTGACGCTTGGTGCTCTAACCCCTGGATTTCATGTACACAACGAGCTAATGATATCTTGCTGACCAGTTCAATGGGATGAACTTCTCTCACAACCCTTAGGGAACACTGTGGCCTTCTTTAAAAAAATGACAAGCACATCACAGGTTTTGTGTTTTATGACGACACCACAGGAAAACTAACCAGCACTTGTTAACCACAGCAAGCATCAAACCAAGGTTTGCTATAAACCACAATGCATTCTACCAGTGCAACCGATGGATTAAACAGGAACTAAGACACTAAACAAAGAAGAATCATTCAAGTAATTGTTATCAAGCTATACAGCTTTCATTAGGGAAGTTTGCTACCTTTTAGGCTATTTTTATCCTCTTACAATTTGGGGGTTTGGGAGAAGTAGGAAGGAGGATGCATACATGAACCCGAGACTGAGAGTCCCTTTACCTTATATACACTCACTCAATTGTACAGCCACAAAGTGATTATAATCAGATTTAGACATAGACTCATTTAATCAATTAACAGAAGTTCTGAACACATGCAGCATTTTCTCATTAATTATGTGAATGCTGCCTTTCCAATACACTTTGTGAAATTGAGTCTGTGCAGTCTGCATTAGTGTACTTCATAATTGGGGAAACTTTTTTTTTTTTTTGCAGTAATTGGTTGCTAAAAGTATGAAAGCTCTAGGGTTTGCCTCTAGGGCTTCCACACATAAAGAGTTTTGAAAGTACTTCATTATCTCCCCTGGTCAGTTCTGTGAAATTAAAACTGTTTTTCCCTTTTTCTTTGAGGAAATAGTTTGAAGAGAGGGTTATAAGAAAATGTATGTGTACATGAGCACGTGTGTGTGTGCTCATGCAAATATATATACACACATAAAGTCACGTAACTGGCTTAGCTCAGACGTTACCATCACTGAAGCTGTTACAAGCATGAAGCCCACAGGATTTGACCACTATTAATTCATTTCATTAATGGACAACAAATCTCCAAATAAAAGTAGGTTTCCCAACTTCTTCAAGAATTATTTATTTTTCCAAATGTACACAATCAAAATAAGTAACATTTGAATGATTTGCTAAAAGAAGTTCATAGATATTGGGATGTCGTCCAAGTAGTCAGACTGGATATAATTTAAAAAATTAGCCTGTAATTTGGAAGAGCCATAGGTACAAGAGAACTATGTCCCTTTCCTTTCTTGCTGTTATTTCAATGTTTAGTACATCTTTTCACTCCTTGTCTCTCTTTCAGGGGGATATACGTGTGCCTGCACACATACACACTCTGCCTCTGCTCTCACATCATTCCTTGTGACCTTCCTTGCTAGCCTCATCACATTGCTGGGCTCACAATAATTAGCCCAGGAGCAAGGCTTGTGGGATTAATTAGTAAGAATATTACAAGAACACAACTCCCTCCTTGCAAAGCATTGTGGGCAAACCTTTTCCTATAACATAGCTAGATTTGGCTAAATCTGTCTTCCAAGAAAAGCAGATGTTAGTGCAGTCCAGGAAGGTACTTAAAGTGCATGTGATTCAATAGAACCACAGGGGTGGGGAGAAATTAAACGTAGCTCTTCTGTCAAATTTAATCCTTTTGATTTTACCTCTGATGCCGTATATTGGTTAATGTCTACCTACTCTATTGCTGCACTTATCCAAGTTAACTATATTGCATACTTAATATTTTAACTTTTACTGGCTATCAGAGCATTAGAGAAGATCATTCTTTATGATAAATCATTAAAAGAATATGCTCTTAAAACAATACCTTGAGGAAGTGGTTTTTGCACTCATGGAGATTTTCCAACTTAACAGCCCATGGTAAGGCTTAAACTAAAATGAGCAATAGTTAAAAAAAATAATGAAGAAAAAAGAAAGGCAGATGATTTATATGCATCAGTATTTATACTTTAAGAGGAAGGACAGAAGCTGCCATGTTCTTGAGAAAGAGCCATGCATGCTTCTTGAGAAAGAGTCATACATATCTTTGCTTCATAACATAAATGTTTTATATTGATACAATAGCATTATGCAAAGAAAGAGACTCCATTCCATCTTGGCTGAGTTAGGGGCCTCTGCAAGGCCAAGTTTATCCCCTGCCAAGTAATGCAGTGGCCATGGACATTTGATCCTCACTTTCTCAACACCATTGGACTGCCTAATACAATTCTAACCATAACCTATTATTTGAGCAAAGATGCACCACATTTTCTCATAAAGAACTGATTTTTTCCTTGAACAAGTGAAAATGGGAAAAAATAAATATACATCAGTGATTGTCCATATGAAACTTCAGGCCCACAGACAGAGTCCATGCTCTGAAAACTTAAGTCACTGGCTAACAAAACTCTATCTCCCACTTTTCTGCAAATAGCATGGATAGACTAGATTACAATATCTTTAGAGAAGCTAAAATAGCATTCAGAAGAGATTTATATAGTGCTATATTCATCTTTTCTCACAGGATCATAAAACTTATAGTACAACAGGCACAGAATCCATTGCAATCAAACAGCTAAAGAAGGTAGTAGGAAAGAGAGCTTGCTCAATTTTACTGGGAACAGAGAAAGTGGACTTTGTCCAAAGATTGATTCTTTTATATTTCTGCTGGATTTCTTTTCTGTTGCTGTTAAAAATGAGGAAAGAAAAACAAAACAAAACAAAACACCTTCACGTTTTAATTAATCTCCAATATATACCATCCTACACTATTATGGAAACTGAAAAATTAAAAGGCAAATAGATTATCTTAATGCATATATAAGTATGTAAAAATAGACCTTATTATGCACTCCTCTTCAGGTGACAATTTCTCTGACTGCATTGTCTGTTTTGTCCAAATAATGATCCCAAGAAAGTGGATGAATTTGTTGCAAGGAAAGCTATCTTCAGTTTTATTTTCTCCATTCACATTATGTTCATGTTTTGGAAACTCTTCACTTAGGAGTGTGCAGTGTTTTAAACTGTTTTCCACCTGTAAATATATTGAGTAAATCTCCATCACTGATGTCTGCGGAGGGGAACAGGGAAGCTCAGGCACGGTGTCAGCTCTGTCTTAGCTGCAGCACCACAGTGTTATTTTAAGGTCAACAATATGCTTGCAGTGACTTTACAAAGAAAGTGGGTCAATCAGGTAATTGCATAACGTACGCAAACAGGACAAGCTCTATCAGCAGAATTACTGTTAAATAACAAGGGTAGGAATGCAAAAATACAGCGTGTGAGAAGAATTAATTTGAAAGATATAACTTGCACATTTCTGTCTGCAGACTGTATGATCTTCTTACTGAATTCTTTGTTAAAGAACAAAGTAATCAAATTTTAAAGTTTTTACTACAATAACCTTGGATCCCCTGGGGAATATTCAGTGAAATATGAGAGAGGTTTTAATACCTGGAAGCACAGCTGCATTATGGTAAGGTCAATTTAGGAGCACTATTGAGACTCTAGGCCATAATGACTCCATATGGAGCCGGATAGTAGCTAAGGTAATAAACTTTCACAGTGTGATTTCTTTGCTCAGTGCAATACTAGCATAATTCGGCAGTTACTCATCTTTCATTCAATAGAGAGTTTTTTTTTCTCCCTTTTTTAAGAGCTACCATGTGCTCATTCTTTCCTCCTCATCACAGAACGTTTACAAATCCAAAGAAAACATTAACTGAATTCCAAATGAAAAACTCTGAATTTTATGAGTGTCTGAGTGTTGCAGAAAGGGAAAATTCCTCAGTCCTCGACCCCAATACAAAGATGTTTCCATTTGTCTTAGAAACTGGTGTTAAATGGATATCGGCCTTAGCTTCCATAGTAATAAGAAGACACTAAATGCATTTGAGGACAGAGAAATAAGAAATTGGGGACAGCTGCGGACGGCAGATTTGGGACACTGGTATCATGTATGTAACAAATCTTTATTAATAAGTACATTAAATCCCATATTTTTCATTTATAACTGCTGCATAATTTCCTGTTAACACTTCATGTAAATTCCAGATAAGGTAATAATTTTTTTTCAGAATTCTATTTCTGTTTCATTATATGTTCTACACTCTGCCCCACAGGTCAGTCGCATGATTGAAGTTTTATGCCTCATTAAAATTTCCCTAGTTAAAACACGGAGACAGAATTTTGGTAATTCCTTTCTCCACAACTACAATTAACCATTCCACTGGATTCCTGTATTACTGCAATCCAAGTTTAAAAATTACTGTATGGTGAGATGGTCAAGGGGTCCAAATGTCCTAAACATAAGGCTCTTATCTTTCTTTGCTCCAATGGCTGAAAAACCCTGCACCACCACCTCCCAGTTCAGTATTTCTAGCTAGCAGCTGCTATCAGAAACCTAAATAACAAAAATATGCAAACTTGCACACTAATTCCCTTTGGAGATAGATCTTGGCTGCAGCCCTGTCATAAATCAGAGAATTTCGATATGAAATGAGGCAAGCAGCTCTAATCATTTCTGCATTTCAAATTGGATCACTGGCTCAATCACTGGGCTTTTTTAAACTGCTTGCCTAAGAGCAAATGTGAGGCGGGAGATAATTCTGAAGAAATCTCTTCTTTTGTGGCCGTAGAACTCTTTTAACTGTTTCAAGACTGAAGGCCACATTTCAGTGATAATAACATATATCTGCTGTGAGAGATATGGATCCTTAAAGACATCTTCCCTCTCTTTCAACTCATAGAATTCCATCAATATCTGCATATATTATATATATTAATATATGTGCATGTGCATATGGGTGTTTGTGTGCATAAAAAGAGAGGGAGAGAAAAGACGAGAGAAACATCTGACATGTAGCCTCAGCGTATTTCGAATATTCTCTTCTTCCTTGACTCAGTGTGGGTTTCAATTGCTGCCACTGCCACGTTGTTAACTTTTAGGCATATAGCCAAGCTCTTTGGAAATTTATTTAAAGGTGAAAACAAAACTGAAAAGGAAATAAGAGGGAAATTTAAGCTATGGGGTATCAGTTTCAGGAGTGTAGTAACCATCACCTAGCCAGGGTTTGACTTGGAAGAAAGGCAAACAGATGAAATGAAGGGAAACAAAAATCTTCCGTAATCCTATACAACATCCAAAGGCTTCCTCATTACCCACCAAAGTCCTGAAATTCTCCTTTACTATACTACTGATTTTACATTTTCATGACTTATTTAAACTCTGAAAACAATATATCACAAAAGAATTACCCTTAAAGTTAATTGCTGTGTAAACAGCATCCTCTTGAATCTATTTTTATGCTCCAAGTATCCCCGGTTTTTCACCCAAATGATACTACAGGCTTGTTGCAGTTTCAGTGTCCTCACTGCAGTGCTTTGAAATTGAATTTAACTCTATTATCAGCAGGCTTTTGTAATCTCATGTAAGCCTAATAGTGATCAGATGGAATTTTACAGCTAAGCTCCCTGCATTTTGAGGACTAATTTAAAATGTTTAGCAAATTTTTGTTTTAGACAGCTTAAAAAATATATATATATTTCCCCTCGTCATTTTTTGTCTCCTGTTTTTACCTAACACTTCATACTATATTTTATTTTATTTACATAACATTCAGTAAACTGCTTCATTCAAACTAATAGAGTTTTTCAATGAATTTAGTATCACAGCACAGTATTAGTGCTGCAGACATCATGCAAGTAACACTGTTTCAGATTTTCTCCTTTAGGTTTGAAAACATACTGGTACTTAAGAGCATCCCCAAACTCTGTGCTGCCTCCCACACTCAGTCCTATCAAGATTTAAATAAATAAATATGCATGTTTTTATGTATACATATGTGTATATATAAATGTATGGATGTAAGTGGGTGTGTACATTTTTTCAGGCACCTTGACAGCTGTAAGGGGCATATTGTCAGTGTTCTACTCTTTTGACTTGTACACGTAAAAGGAAAATCTAAAGGACTCCTGTCAGGGTTGCCAGAGATTATGCTGAGGAGACCAGTTCACCAGTCTATGTGTCCTTGCTTCTCATGGCACATAGGACTAAAATTTGGACCCAGCACATCCATGAAGTTCAAATGATGCTAAATGGTCCATGACGTTCAAATGATGCTAAATGGTCGACAGTAGCTCGCTCTTCTTGATAACGGATTTTCTATATATGAATAAATCTCCTAATATGCTCCCCCTTTACCTGAACAAAGTTTGCCAGAAGGGTAAAGCCAAAAATGGTTCAAGTTCTCCACCAGTCTAAGTGCAGGGATGGTGACCACAGGACTACCCCAGACCAATGTCCTGTAGTTGGGCATATCCTCAGGACCTCCAAAACCAGGTCACAAGGCAGCACACCTAGAAAAGTCAGCAGCAGCAGCCCAGTCACGCTAACCACCAGACTGATGCTAGGCTTTACTATTCTGTTCAAAACAATCCATTCAATGTTAATACATCAAGCCTCATGGGGTCCTGCCCGTTAAGTTTGAGGATTTGAATCTCATGAATGCAGAATCTGTATTGTTCTCAGCTGAGGTCACTTTGCAGTGCATGTAGGAACAAGCGGCCTGCTTCAGCAGCTTACATGTGTAAAAGAATTGTCAAACTCATTTTTAGCTCACCTCTGTTTCCTCTGTGTCTCAGGGCATGCAATCAAAAATCCTTGTGCTTCAGTGGGGACTTAAAGCCATACACTGACACTATTTTAGGAAGAGTGCTTGGTGCTACTTCTCTAACTCATCTAACCACCACTGATAAACACTTGCAACAACCTTGCATTATTCCACTAATCCTTCCTGTATTGTTATGCTTGAAAAGACCCCAAACTTCAAACAGTAGCTCACATTATAAGAGAGCAGCCCTATATCAGGTTGAAATTATGCTCCCACATACCACATGCATCATGATTTAAGTGATTAAGTAGGTGCCAGCAAAAGTTCGATTAAGCAATCATTAGTCTTTTAATGTACACTATCATACTTTCCCCACTTACCCACTCTGGTATAAAAAGTCCTGCTCATTAATGTAATGTTTTTGCTAAAGAAAATGATGCACAAACAGTTCACTATAAAGTTTTAATTTTAGGTTAATTTTCTGATATTAACTCTCTTTTTTTGCATATATGTAAAATCAATATCCACTGAAAAAAAAATTAAAAATTCAATATAAATCATATTGAAAGGCTTAAATGCGACCTCAACCTGCTTCTACAGAACACTAAATGAAGGTAAATTGTAACAGTTTATGCAAAACATCTGCTTTAATACAGATGTTTCTGATAAGTACTGGCTATAATATAGATGTAGACAGATGCACAGAGCTGCAGGGTGCCACCAAGTTACACATCTTTTTCTCTCTAGGGATAAACATAATTTTTTACTGGTTACCATGCTTCTTCTGTTTTCCTTGTCAGCACAGCAGAGCTAAATAGCTTTTCTGAGCCTGGGTGCACAGTGGATTCTCAATTATTAAAATTCAATCTGATATTACTAAAATTCTGATATATTCAATCTAAGGATGCAGTTCAGGCTTAAAAATACTGAAAATTGTCAATTTGATGTCATAATAATGTAGGAGTTCAGATAAAAAATAGATCTGGAGATCTTTAACTGGGATATTCAGAGTAAAAAAGAAGGTCACAGAAATATAAGGACCAGAACTGAGACATTTGTTATCACTGGGATGCTGTGACTATGGGACACTGTTACACTGGGAGATGGTTAACATTTTAGTTTACCTCTGGTCTTAAACTTCCACCTCTCCAGTGCAGGAAAGACACAGAACCTCTCCTGCCATGCACATAGTTGCTACAGCACTTACAGTTGCTGAACTGCATGTCAATGCACTGGGTAACTGATTTTTCAAAACCTAACAAAGTGTTTTGGAAGAAATTGCTCAAATACTCTGTGGAGGATTTAATGAAAAACAAGTATATAGGTATAGGTATCAATGATACATCTTCTAGTTTGGTTCCAGGGTATTCTGTGCATTCATAAATTCATATGGAAGTCTCTCAGGAATTCAGTTTCCATGTCTTATGCTGCTACAGTGTGAAGTTTCTGTTAAAATAAAATATTTCAGGGATATATATATTTTAACATATGAAAAGAATTTGATCATTTCTAAAAGAACAGTCAAGTGATTGCAAAAGCATAAAAAGGAGAAGGACTATTGTTTCTGAAAAGAAAATAGAGTAAACTGGGCCAAATCTAGTGCTAAATTATATGTTATGTGGGGCAGTATGTCTTCAGAGGCTTACTGATATAAAAATCCTAAATTCCAAATGTTATTTTTCCTTTTTTTCTTTTTTTTTTGTGCCTGGTATATTAAATTGAGAAAAAGCTATAAACAATATGGAGAACTAAATATAGTAAAATATGAACAAATTTAAAGAACAACAGAAAAACACTAAAAAGTCAGGATCTACAGAATGTAAGGATTTCATGGCAATGTTATCTCAGTAATGTCTCACTTTATACTTTGCTTTTCTTCTTGAGAGTACAAATTTTAATGTGGCACTATTTAAATCCCCAGATATAATTAGCACGTTCTGAATCAGGTCTTTCACAAGTCTAGAATGTTTTTAAGTTTAATTATACACAATTAATATTGAATAAAGTTGAATATAACAGTTGCAAAAAAACACTCATTGCTCTGCACTCCAACTTTCAGAACATCATGGCCCATTTCTACCCCCTCACAGTTGCTGTTAAAGGTACAACTACACAGCTAGCCATGATCTCACTTCATATGGTGGAGAAATTGTTGAGCAGTTGTTCTCAGATGATCTACATCTCATCTGAGCTTTTTTCTTTAATCTGGAAAGCTGCAAAAATGCTTGATGAAATGCATGATGAAATGGGTCTCAAATTCTAAATCCTCTAAAATTTCGAACACTTCTCAAATTTATTTTCAAAGGTGAATATAAAAGGAAGGTGGGAATGACGGGTCATACCCTCTGTCTCAAGGGAACCAAGAGTCATCTTAGCATTGCCTACAAATTCCTAGATACTCAAGGAAGATGAGGTGACCATCTCTACCTGATGTGTTTCCTCAAGAACTATCTTGAAAAACATCCTATTCTCCAGTGCACAGCTGGGTTCAGCTGTGACAAGGCATTGGCTTGTCAATAAAAACAAAAAATGCCTAATCACTGAACCAAATGCAAAGGAAAACTGTGTACTATTCAAAGTAAATTTACTAAAAAAGAAAAAGATTGAAAGAATGATTCCAGCATCTCTGCTTCCATTGAGACTGAACAACAATAAGTACATATTTCTGCAGACTCATTGACTCAGCCAAAAATGTAGCTAACAGCTCTCATAGTAAGGAGATGCAATTAAAACAAGCACCTTTTTTCCAGTTCAGATCAGAGGTAACACATTTCTTTTAATGTGCTCTTCTGAATGGTGAGAAAGAGAAGGCTACTGTATGATAAAAAATATATTTTTTTCTCATTCTGCTTTCCATCTTTGCTTCATTTTACACAGGAATCTTTTCTCTTTACAATTCAGTCCAATTTAAGTATGCTTATGTAAACATGGATTATACCACATCAGAAACTAAGTTAGCCATCTCAAGAGAATTTGTATCTCTGCTGTGTGTAAGTAAGCAGATTAATTCCTAGATCAGGCATTACCTAATGCATTTTCAATTCAATTTCTTCTTTTCTTTCTGCACACAAGATCAGGGAAGTGGGATTATTTTATTAATTTAACTAATATTTTGCATGTTTTCACTGTTATCTTTCTTTCCTCCAAAATTTTTTGTTAGCGTGTAGTGTGAGAGACTTAGTATGAGCAAGGATGTGTAAAGACAAGCGACCTAAGCCCTCAGCACCTTACAGTGCAATAAATGGCAGGGGGAGTGACAAACTTTTCCTTCTACTGCCATACCAGGAATAAGGAATCCTCACATATTTCAAACACTGATATACAGTGGCACATCCTGCCTGGGGTAAGCTCAGTGATTGTACGAAATTTAGGAGAAGATTATTTATTCATTAACATTTATGCTGCTTTTATGGAAAATCTCAAAAGTAGCACATGAGCCAGTTTGATTTTATTATAGCAGTGCCTGCTAGCACTGTTTAAGGTAAGGGTCTGTCAACATATCACAGAAGCATAGGATTTAGTGTGTAAGATCAGACCACTGGCCCATCAAGCCTGCTAGCTTACCTCTGGTAGTACCCATGTCTAATGTTTAAGTAGAAGATGGCACAGTAAGCCCACAAAACACTTGACTTGCTGTGTAACACTAAACTCAGGTAGGGCAGAGTCAAGAGATTCCTTCTTGCTCTCTGTAGTGGACACCTATTGCCCAAAGACAAGACCTAATAATATCCATACAACGAGCAAAGCAACAGAGAAACAGAGAGAACAGAAATAGACAGCTCTATGATGAGCCACAGAAATGAATGTACTATTTTTTTTATTATTATTATTTTCCTTAAAATCAGCACCAAACCTTACTCCCAGCCAGTGTATTCTCTAACCTGTATGGACATTGAGGAAAAGCAAGTCCTTGAGCATCAGTGAAGGAGCCTTGAAATTCAGTAAGAAAAAGAACAGAGAAATAGGAGAACGGAGAAGGAAGTGTGGCTGTTGAGACAATGAGAAGAACAAAATAAAGAAACTGGGAAGGTAGAATGAAGAAACAATTCATTTAGCAATGCAAATAGAGGAGTGGACAAGGACAGACTTGAAAGGTAAGGAGAAAAGGGAAGGGGTAAGTGCCAGAAATGGAAATAAAGATAAATATCAGGAGATGAGCAGAGAGAAAGTGAGGAATTAAGGGAGTCCATGTAGATGAAATGAAGCTACATGGAGAGAGCAGTTGTGGTGTGGACAGAGTAGCAAAAGGGTGGCATCAAGTCCCCTGACAGATACTCAACTTTTCCACAACGTTATGGACTAATTCATCTTTAAGTCCTGCATTATCGGGTGCTCTGACAAATATTCAGAAGTAAAGGATGCAACAAGACGTCAAATATGAGTGTCTGCATGAAGAAAAGGAACAGCAGAAACTGTCAAATACATTTACTAAATAATAAGCCAAATATGCCAATAAAGAAAAAAAAAAAAGTGTGTGTGTGTTGGGGGGGGGGGGGGGCGGGGTAATGATGGAGTTCATGCAAATTTCAAGCCATTTGGAGAATGTTTTTCTCCTGAGTTAAGGGTAAAAGGAGATTTCTATCCCTTGAAGTACATGGTATAGTTGGTAGTTCTCCCTAATAACAGTTTCCTTCCATCCAAACCAGAAGTCATTCTTACCAGTATCTGCACAAATTCAGCTATTATCTATAGTGTATGCCATGAAATTTGAGATGACTCCTGTATATAGCCCCCAACTCCCCCTGACACAAAAAAGTGGAATTTATTTCTAAAACGTGTGATTTTTTTTTTTTTCCCAGACATTTGTGAAATTAGTTATTTTAGTTGTCACCCCTCTCAGAGAATGATGTTCATATCTAAAGTTAAAATTAATACAAATGACTGAAGAGGCACAGCCTCATTACAAAGGATTTATACACAAACCCTCTTATCAATACCAACCTCCTAGTTCTTAGACTCCTAAAGACAGAAATATGGAGCTACAAATAACATTCATTTCCCAATTACTATGCCAACCAGCTCTTTTTATTATAGACTGTATTTGCATTTGACTGACTGGCCTATTGGAAGCACAGCACTGCTAGACCATCATCAAGCATTTTCTCTTTTTCAAAGACATAATCCAGACTTTGCACACCAGTGTGATATCAATTGGTTTAATCATTCCTTTACATGATAAGGGATCCAACTCTTTGCAAATATGGATTTTTTAAAATAACTTCATGTTCCAGTTTTAACCCATCAGTTATGAAATGATGGGAAATTTGTACAGTGTAGTTGTTTGATAGACTACTGTAGGAGTCTAGTTATTTTCTTCATTTTTTTTCTTAAGTGGAATATTTGGGAATGCATTCAAAGAAGTATTGCTTTGTATTTGCATTTCCTTTACAATTAGTATCTGCATATAACATTCATAAAAAGTTTAGTCTTTTCTATCAGGATTTGTCTGCAAAAAGATTGACTCCTACAAGCCTACTTTTTGTTCACACTTTACACATGAAGAGTTTATAGAAATTAGTTCAATTCATATGCTGATAGCATAGAACTCTTTGGGTGTCTGCTAATCATTCAGGGGGGGATAATCTTGTAACGCAGCCTTAGATTTAACCTGTAGGAAACCTGAGACCTCCAGATTGCTGTCAAGCAAGTCCATTAATCTCTTTGTACCTTAATCTACCATTTTAAAAATGGTGATCAAATTACGTACTTCTTCTGCTCTTCATCCGTTGTTCATCTTTGGCCTCTATTTCTTTCAGGAAGGGACTTGTTTTTCACAGTCATGATTCAAACATTATAATAAAAACAGCAAAATTATCTGTTGCGTGACATTTAATAGACTAGTCTGGATAACAAAAGCTCCTTGGCATAGAGAGTAGGAATCAACTAACTAACTAACTAAAGATAAATCAAATACATTCCTATAGTACAAATAAATATTCACATTATTTATCCACGTTTAATAGCTTTTAATCTCCTCCTATTGCTTCTCAATCTAATTGCTTCAGATTCAGTTTTAAAGAGAAGCTCTGCACAAGACACAAACTTAACATAAGGTCTCCAACACACTGTATGTAGCCAATACCTGCCACTAAGAATTAGAGTGGAATACTTTGTTTTTACCTTTATAAAAGGTAAAATTATGGCTCTTCATCATTCTATATTTAGTGAGAAAGAAGGGATATTCACAGGAAAACAAAACAAAACAAAACAAAACAAAACTTACTTTTTCAGATACATTCAATTGTCTTAATGACATTCTGGTTTAATACATATCTCGGAGTTAGGCAGAAAACTGTAGTGCTGGGTTCTGCATTGTGTCTAAAATTAGACTCATTGTGGTTGCAGCACAGAAAAGAAAAAGCCTCCTTTGTTGCCCCGTTCATGCACCCGGAGTTCTATATCTAGCATTTTTGACCAAAAATATTGTATAAAAGCTTTTAAAATAAAGTACAATTGAAAATTGTCAATATTCCATGATTTTGAAACTATTCCATAATTCAGAATTAATAAAGATAGAAATAATGAGGACAATCACATTTGTTCAAAAATTCTATGTTTTAAAGAAATCAATGTTTAAATGCTACTGCTTCAAAAATCTCTCAGTATGTTGCTTTTGAGTGACATTAATGACAAACTGTGCCACTGATTTACTGAAGGCTATATTGTGGAAATGCACATGTGGGAAAACACCTATTTTGTTTTCTAAGGAAATATGGTTATTAAGTACCAGAATACTAAAGAAACACTTTTGGTGTGCCCCAAAATTAAAATACTTCTATAGAGTTGGGGAAAAAAAAATCTTAAAAAATTCTGTTTTGAATTGTGATACAGATATCTAAAAGCTTGATATATTTTATCTAAAGATAAATTCTTCCTATTTTTTCAAGTACTATTCAGAAATGTCTCTATCACTCCCTCTGTTTGTTACAACTAAAGGCAAAAGTAAAATGAAATCTACATCTTCGTTATACAAATTATATCCAAAAGTATGCATTGCTCAATGAAAATATGAAAATGCCTCACTTTTTATGGGCAAAATACTGCTTAAATATCCTTACGCACATGTTACAGGGGAAGAATTTCACCTATATAAATCCACTTCAATTATATTTCTTTACTTTTTTTTTCAGTTCATATATGACGATATTGAAAGAGTAAGCAATAACATTGAATTGAAAGGCAATATGCTGATAGTGGATTCAGTCATGCTTTTACTGTTAACACTGATGCAATGATTTATTCATTTGTCATTCCACTTACTTTTGTGTTTGAAGAAACATAAATTATACTTACACCTCTTCATAACTACCAGTTGGCACATATGTGGTACTGGTACTGACACAACATACATAATTAGAAGGGCATGTGACAGTATATTTATTTTACTCCAAAACAGAAACTTTCTGATTTTGTCTAATGAAAGCTATCACTCCTGTCTGGCGTATGTTCATCTCTTAGAAAAGTGTCATAAATTTAGTGATTGGTATGTCAAATGTAAGGAATTCTAATCAAGTTGTGAACTGTAAAGGAAATCTAAGTCAAGCCACAAGAAGTTAGAGTTTAAGGTGAGAAACACTCAGTGATGAGCGACTTTACTGAAACGGAAATGATTGGGAAGCCCAGCCTAGGTCTTAGTGCATAATTGGACACAGTACTAGCAGTTCATCTAAATAAATATATAGGCCTTCAAACAAGAAGCTCATTTCATGCAAAAATATGGAAATCTCCAAATTTATATTTATTCTGCACTGGAATGATTTAAGAGATCTATTCAAATATCTCTTGGAGCCATTCTTTATACAGCAGTCCTGTGGTCATGCTATTTGCCTAGCACTGGAAGATACACTTGAAGCAATTTGATGCCAACTTCAGTCACAGAACTAGTGTCACTCATATTTTGTAGCAAAATGGTCAAAACAATGGGCAATATGACTATTAACTTCTAAGTTTTTAATTTATTATGTTGGACTTCATTTATGAGAGAGTGAAAATTAATGTTCTTGAGGAGAAACAGAAAGTGGCACGGCCACTCTCAAACAATCCACACAAATACCTTTGGGTATTTGGTCTCTTTGACCAAAGCTTGACAGTTCCTACAATAACAGTAACCATATTTTTCAGCAATAAAGTATTATAGAACTTTTGTTTTCTGACTGTTCATCTCTACCAGTAACTGTAACCTGCTGACACTGGTGTCAAGTGTGGTACTGAAAGATTTGTGTTGGCAGTACATGAGCATCTGAGGTTTTTAAAATAAATTTGGCACTGGGCACTAAAAAGGTTCACCACCACTATCTAGATTATATCTTTATCAGTGGATGAGTTTCAAAATTTCCATCTAAATTAATGCTCCCATTTTTAAATATATTTTCTTCTACTAGATTAATGTATATAGGAAGAGTTCCCTGAAATCATCTGCAAACTTGCTGCATTTTTCAGTCACTGTCTCTGTCAAGCTCATGCCTGCTGCTTTAGTGTGATGTAACTGTTGTTTATTATACTAATCTTAATTAGCTCCACTTTAACTTTTGCCTCCCACACTTGCTTGTTGCTATTGTATTCATGTCTGGTCTAAGCCCAGGACCTAAGCTAACCAAGGCCAGCAGCTGTCTTGCTAATATCAGATTCAGACAGAGTCTAGCACAAAGGAGCACCAGTTCCCTCCTAGAACCTCAATGTGCTGCAGCACTACAGATGTTAAGTATCATAATAATGATTGTATCTTCCTTACACAGTGATTATTAGCAAAGCTGCACAGTTTTCAAAGAGCCCTTGTTTTTACTTTTCACCAGCAGCTGAAGCAAAGAACACATTTCCATTACAAGATGAAGCTGTACAATCTCATCCAACAAATGATCTCACTCTGACCCTCACACTAACTTTGCTATTAGGCAAAAACAGGCACATTTTCAAATATTGATTCCAACTAATGTCTGATCCTAACAGGCATGATCTTATCAGGGCCCCACTATAATAGAAGGAGTGTCAGAGTTAAACAGAATAGGTTTAGATAAGATCACAATCTTCCTCACCATGATGTGATGCTATCACTAAGCGAGTATAGTATTTGAAGTAATTATCATTAACAGATATTGGCAACAGAAGAGTGGTCACTGCTAAGATCTAAACAAATTTGTGCATGATAAAATAAAACAAGTTTTATCTCAACAGTGGATATGGATATGTTATGTGCCCTAAGAGATTTTGCTGTCTATTTTTTTCTTTGAAATGATGGATATTCAATTACGAGAGAAATATTGAGTCACAACATTGCTACTTCAGTTTGTTCTCTACTTTCTGTTTTGTGGCAAACTGCCATTTCAGCCCTCCTGCTGCTTTTGTAATGTCTTATCTTGACCAGACATCCCATGTATTGTTATGTGGACAGACCCTGGCCCTCAGGTTTGCCTGAACAGCCATAGCCAGAGCTGATATCATGGTGTCCTTCCTTGTTACTGGGGAGTGGGGCAGCAAGGGGGTGTCTTACAAGAGATGTGGGAAGCAAAGCACCATCCTTCTAGAATTTGAGCCATGCGGCTATTTTACTAGTTGAATTACTCTTTGCAGAAATTTGGGGTGCGGGATAGCCCAAAGGTTGGCTGTCCTAGACATAAGCCCAGGATGGGGCAAAGGCCACAAGAAAGGTACACGGTTGACAGACATCTTGTTTAACTTGATTTTTGCCTCACCATTCACTCTGATCTTGGTAGACTTGCTCCATTTTCAGAAAGAAGGAGGTACAGGGAACACCTGCTTTGATGTGGCAGATTCTCCGTGAAACTCTTGTCTTTCTCCCCTGAAGCTATTAGCATGTAAGACCAAAACAGTGCAGAATGAAAATAATAATTTATAGCCCTGGAAAAAAAAAAATGTTATCAGCCTAAGGAAAACTGAAAACACTGCTATAAGAAAAAAAAGAAAAAAAAAAAAAGTCAGTTGATAGTTGTGTGTGTGATTTATTGTAATGAAATGGCACAAGCATAGCTAAACTTTCACACACCAAAGCTATACACATACATAGGAAAAGGGTGCAGATCTGAAACTCCTTTAATTATTAATCATTAGTAGAAATAAGCATGTGTGCCACATTTAGAATTAAATAGGCACAATCAGATTTCCAAGGAGTAATGTTCTCTATGTCTATCATGATAACAATATTGAGCTCCAATATGCAGTTTCTCATCCTTACAGCACTCACAGATATTAGCTAATTAAATCAATATTAAAAATATTTATTTTCTAAATTAATTAAGTTCTTGCCAAGATTACCCAAATATTGGTCTTATAAAGCAAAACACATACACTGCTTTTACACTTATCTTCATGTATTTGTCTTCTCAAATGTGTGATTAACTCCAGAGCACTGAAATCTTTTTGATAATCGCTGAAGATGAATGTATCAGGACAATCAGCAGCATATGGAACACAGAATGCTGCCAGATGTTAACACGCTAAAATAAAGCAGAACCATCCATGTACTCCGTATCTCATCTAAAAATAATATACTCATTGACCTTAACCCTATCAAACCAGTCCCATCTCCAAGGTCAAATAAAATAAGAAATATTTATCTTTTATAGAGGTTCACAGACTGTACTTGCAGTGTCCAGTGTCATGAAATGCTAGGCATCCCTCAGCCCTACCGCTTTGAACAAAAGATTGGGGTGCTCAGCACCTGCTGCTGGTGCTCAACACTAGACAAAATTAAGCCCTAATTGCATATTAATCACCACTTAAAATTTCTGATCAATGTGCATTCCCTTTGTATTTTTTTTCAAAGACTGTACATGGAAACAAACAACCAGTAAGATTAAAAAGACAGACATATAACCTGTGATCTCTAACACCTACTCTATTTGATAGAGATCTGCACATTTTTTTTATGTAGTCTTGAAAAAAATAACTTTAAGAATCTATACTAACCCAATATTTTTTTTAAGTGTCATCAGTGCAGCTTACTGCTGCATCCCATGACACAGTGGGCCACAGCAGTGAATGACAGATCCTGAGCCTCTTGGCTGCCCCATGCCTTGCAACTATCCCAGAGCAGACTCTGCAAGTGCTCCCATCAGAGCAGTAAGAGAAACACAGAAAACACTATATCACATTCGTATTTCTGAAGAGTTCAGGAGAGGTGATAATTGTGGTAGTTCTAGTGAATTGGGTAGTCTGTAGTATCAAGTACCTTTGGTATGACTGACAGGGAAATGTTTACTGAAGTTGAGAGAGGCCATTTCATCCCATATATGCCCGTATGCCACCAGACAGACGAAGCATCGCAGGTGCAGCTATAAAGCCACTTTAACACTGCAACAAGTGCTAGCAACTGGTTTGGAGAAGGCATGCAAGGAATGTTAAGGAGGCACAGCCACCGTAAGTGGTCTCGCATTTGTGAGAGGTCAACTTTCAAAACATGGATATCCTTTTCATTTTCCATTCTGCAATGAAATGTTAAACATGGTATTGGAGAAGGAAGGGCTTTCAAAAGTAATCAGTGCATGGAGGTAACTGTTACTGTTACCATATGCATTAAGGGCATTTTCTATCACAGAAACAGTACCACAAAATGAATGCCAAGGATGCCGGTGATGCCAATATCCTTCTCACAAATGTTCCCACATACAAACAACAGTGTGTTATTCTGCCTGCCTAATCGGCGTACTGGTACCTGATAGTGGATGACTGACTAAAGAAATCAAGATTCAACTTACTCCCTGAGGCATGCTGTAGTGCCAGATCAAAGTGCACACATTTGGCATCCTGAAAATGTGATGCCACTGCTCGCACTTCTCAAATCTCTGACACAGAAACCTGGAACAATGATCCTCATAACTCAGACAGTATTTCTTAAAAAAAAAAAAAAAAAAAATACAGAATACTTAGAAGTGAAACCCTAAGTAAAGCTGCAAAAATGCACTGGAAAAGCAACATTAATTTAAAATCTGGTTGTACACAGCATGTTAATCCTAACTTTCATTAGGAAGAAACTGGAGCAGGAAGGGAAAACATTCAGAAGAAAAAAACCCTGCAGGCAATTGGCAAGGGACATGCCAAAGAAACATAGAGGCTTACTTCCTTATCACCCAGCAAGCCCTTGTTATATTTCAATTAGATTTTGAAAAGGGTATCCTCTACTGGTGTGACCAACTGTCTAGCTTGCTGTAATGTCCCATCTGCCATTTTCTATAAAAACTGGTCTGTCATTCTGGCCTTTTAAAACCAATCTTGAGAGATTTTAGCTACCTACAGGCATTTCTGGGCAGACAAACAGGTGAAGTTGGCTGCAGACATAGCACAGAACCAGGATGCCAGAAGCCATGGGGTCATCTGCTCCCATTCCTTCCCCCATGCCACGGCTCAGCTGCACTATTCCCATGTGTTGGTCCAGCCCGTTCTTAAACACAACAGAGCCTAAGATATTTTGGACTTACTATTGTTTTCTGCTTCATTGCTCTCTTTCCTTTATGCTAATCTGTCCCAGTTTTCTTCCAAAAGTGAGGACAACAGCTTGCAGGAGGGGGAGAGAGGGAATAATCCTTCCTCACCTCCCCAGCACTGAGGCACACCTCCCTCAGCTCCCCTCAACTTGTCTTTGATGTCCTCACACATGGCAGGAGTGCCAGGTTTGTCTTTTAAAAAATGTGGTCACTCATGCTCCAGCTTGGAGACTGCCGTATGCAACAGAAAGGTTCAAAGAATAAACATCTTGGGGAGATGCGTTAATTAAAGAGGTGCTTATAAATAAATACAGAAAAGTAATAATTACTAACATATAAGAAGCTTTTATACAAAAAATATCCTCTGTGCCTTTCAGATATACATAAAAATAAAATGTCAAAAATGAGATAGAAAATACTAATCTGTGACAGGGATATTTTAAATTATAAGACATTTTCTCAGAGTGAATAATATACATAAACTATGATGATATCTCAAATGCTGTGTAGTTTATTCTAAATGCATCAGTAGCATTCAGACTGCTATCCTTCCCTTAGAGCATACAGAGAAAGAATATTATTTTCTCCATGTAAAACTCAATTACTGCCTAAGTATGTTAAAAGACCTCAGATTAAAATATATATATATATGATTGAATACATGATTGTAACTATATTTAATGCTTCTGAATTTGTAAAACATTTCTGTAAATATGTTGAAATATTTTCCCCTTTTCTCTAGTCTGTGGAATACACGATAAAAGGCGTTACTGAAAAAATATTGGGCAAAACTTTATTAATGCTAAGTTATTCAAGATGGGACATGAATGTGAGTCTATCAAGTCTGATGATGATGTGCATGTAATTTAGAATTGCTGCAGCCTTCCCACTACTGCAGGTGGTCTAGGACTGCTGGGGAGGGCAGGGATGGCCAGCGGTGGTGACTCCTGCACACTTCACAGCAGAGCCCTAATGGCGGGAGCTGATCATCTTTGCAGCTCCCCTGCTGCCTGAAGAGTCACCATGGGACTAGATTGATGAACTTGTTCTCCAGGCTTGATAAATGAGGCCCAGGACATTTACAAACCTCACCCAGCACTTAAGATCTCAGGCCACGCTCTGTGTTGCCCGTATTTTGGTGGTGCAAAGTAGATCTGCTGCATCTGGAAAATGATAAGTTTTGCTTCTGGCTATGTGATACTACAACATCATTAGAAAAGCAACTATAGCTTAAAGGAGTGTAAAGTTCAGCAAAATTATAGTATTTATTTCAAATACAGCTTTGATTTTTAGGACCTAATAACACAGTGTTTTCTTCATACAGGAAGGTGCTGTTCTTTTATATGCTTGCGAACACTGACATTGTTCATATACAGATGTATGTACAAATATATGTATTTACTACACTTTTATATATATATGTAGATGTATGTATTAACAGAGACTACACATACTGTGCTAACTATACTTGCTATAGATATTTCTTTTTTTATTCAAAACATTAAAATACATACTTTCACAAAATGTAGTCAATTTGGCTGGTAACAAAATTTCTTTCAATCAGTCTTGAAAATGAATAGGCTATTTCTTTTCACACTGAAATTTCATCTACAGCACACTTGATTCCGGACAACTGCCTGCTTTGCCTCCACAGGTCATTGATGTTTTCATAATCACATGTATGTCCACACACACTGTCTGGACAATGTGCTGAGTGCACACAAGTGCTACCACTCCATACACAAGAGCATAATGGTGCTCCCCTCCATTAACAATGGCTCCACTAAGGCTAACTACCCCTGGGCAGACATAGCTTTACGTATTTTCCCCAGGGAAACCCAGGAGCATCCAGGATGTTTTATTCTTCTAATGGTCAAAGAGAGAGCATAAACCCACAAGTCTCTCAGTTCAGAGCCCCTCCTAAGCACCAAAGTCTTACTTCACCGTGCAAACATATGTGTACACACAAGCATCTTCATACCTTTATGTTCCCCTAAAATTATGGAGCTAGATTTTCCTGTACTTGTTCTATGATGTTACACTAAGTGTCAACATTTTAGGAACTGAATTTTATTTTGCAGTAAAAAAAAAAAAAAAAAAAAAAAGTGTTGTTGAATATATAGTGAGAAGTATAGTGAGAAGAAAGATATTTTAAAAATGCCTGAATATTGAAATCTGGCATTTTATATCAGCTTAGCATATAATAATACATATGTTTCATAAATAAGAAAAAATATCTTTATAAAAAGTATGAATTTTAAAAATTACCTCAGAATACCAAGGAACAGATTTATTTTTTAAAACCTTTCAAAGTGACCAGTGGTATTTCTTAACAAATGTGAAGTTCTGCTGTTTGACAAACAGGTGTCAAAGTGAACCATGGGTATGTGTCATTGTAAAAAAAGGGCTTCAGTCAAGGGAAAGAGGTTAAAAAAGTAAAGAAAATGATTTTAAATGAAAATTTCCGCATCATATTAATATATCTCAGCTTTTTAAAATGTTTCGGTTTGTCTGAAGTAGTCATCACTGATGCTTGTATAGGGCATTAGTGCATCACCATAGTGCAATGCAATTTGCCATCTAGAAGTGCTGCTACATTAAAGTCTCTCAGTATTTGGGAAATAAGTGTTTCCAAGCTACAGTTTTAAACATGGAGAACCTGACAATAAGAACAATAAAAATGAGAAAGGAATGCTTTTGTAGTCACTTTAAAGTACTGAAAGGTAAAAGAACAGTATATTAAAGATTAGAATCAAGGCTTGTGACTCAATGTACTATTTTTGGTAACAAAACATAAAAATTACTCTGTACTAATAAGAGCCCAAATCCCCATTTGCAGGTAAATGCCTAAAGATAAAAACTACCTTACGCATTTCCGTATTGAAACAAAACCGGAGACAGCCTGTCACAGGCTGCTGCTCTCAGTTGCTGTACAGAACCTCCAACCAAGTGCCCAGCAAACTCTCACACTGCAACTCAGGAGATTAAAAGTTGCTGGCTACTACAGATATGAGGGTTTTGACCTGCAGTGACCAGCCACAGATTAGCGAGTGAATAACTTAACTGCATTTTGAACCTTGGCTCCTCAGCCCCTCACAGCACTACCCAATCAAACTGTTTCGTGAGGATATCTTCCAGGAGAAGTGTAGCTTTGGCGCTGAACCTCCCAGATCCCATTAAAGGGTCTCTGCTGTATCCCATTGCTTGCCTGGTCCAACCCTGCGCACTTTCCTCCCACGGATTCTTGTCACAGCCATGTTGAATCCTCTTTTCCTTATCAGGCTGATACAGGCCTGCACCACCCGCTCCTCCTTGTGACAAGACTACAAGAATGGGGAACAGGATCCAGATGCTCATTGTTTTGCTTCACAAAACCCTGCCATGGGCACAGATTAACACCAAAAACTAGATGGCTGCAGCCAAAGGAAAACACATCTCAGAATGCCTCCACTCGATAACCGGAGCGATGGCACCATCCACGGCTTGATGTTCATCACGGGCTACGTGGTCCTGTGCCACTTGTTGAGAAACACTGAATGCAGCCGGGAACTGCTTGAAATATTCTTTTGTTTCAAGGAAACAGGGAAAATATTTGCAGCTGGGAAAAGCAAACAAACTGCTTTTTCTTAAATAAGCTGCTAATGACTTCAATTTAGATCTGCATATGTGCAGCAGCTACTCTTACAGTGGTTTGTAGGATCAGCCTAGAGTGGCCTTCTGTTTTTCTCACTGGCCTGATCACATTATATTTGGCATGTGTACAAACACACTTCACTGTTAAAGACAGGAACCACAAGATATGGGGTGCCAGCTTAGAAATATATTCCTGTCTGCTGTTAGGTACCCAGGAACTACCGTATTTTTAGTGATGCAGCAAGGTACAAAGTTGAAGCCTTCCTGATAAAAGGAGAGATCATTTTGATTTAATCATGTTGTCTTCCTTTACAGCTGAGTTCTCACCAGCTGTAGGTAAAAATAATAAATAAATAAATAAATAAATAAATAAATATTGCACAAAATACTTCATGTGTCTGTTTGTCAAAAGAGCAATACTACATTAAATCTCACGAAAAATGTGGAAATATGTAGCTGATCTCTTTCTAGCATAAAACAAGAGAACAAGCTCTTATTTTAGCAGTGCACTTTCTAGGCTTGAAAAGGTATCTTTTCATTCTTTCAAGAAATCTCTTCCATTGTGTTTCTATTGAAGTCCTGTGCAATTAATACAAATTTTTGTCACATGAAGGTATGACAGTAATTTTTTTTTACCTGATCGGTAAGAGAGGGAAATGTAAAAAAAAAAAAAAACAGTTTTTTTCACTACTGGCATCAGAGTACCATCACAGTTCCATTTGAAAACACTGATACTTCATTTTCTTGGGACTATCAACTTATGTCTGCAGCAGAAAGGAAGTGGAAGTGTAAAGAAATGGAGGGCAATAACCTCTGTGTCCAATTGTGCACACAGATACAAAGACCAGCAGCTGAGAGCAGGAGAATTGTGCCAGTTTGGCAAAAGGAGCAGATCATTAAAATAATCTAAATAGGAGATCTATCACTCTAAATATAATTATCTAAATAGATATATATAAGTATTTAGCTAACAATATAAGGAGTTCTTAAATTCATGTTGAAATAGGAATTAAATTCCTCAAAAAATTTTAAGATCCGAGACTCGCTGTTTTTAAAAAGCAACATTCTTAAGATTTTTGATGGCTGCATGCATGGTTGTTTAGCAACAATAATAGTAATACAATGGTGTAAATTATTTTGTAAAGTGTTTTGAACCCTTAGGAATTCATGAGTAAGTACTCTCTGACTCTTAGACAACAAAAATTAAAAACATGATTAGTCATTGAGCTATCTTGAGTCTGCCATTAGTGTTTAAGTATCCTGAAGTCCTGATAGGGACCTTACTCCACCACATCTCCCGACAGTGCTGTGGCACTGCTGATGCAGTGAACAACTGCTATTCCCATTGTAATTGCGAACAGCACTTAAATCATTTATGTTCAAGTTACTCAGCTTTCCCCTATTCTGAGAAGTATATTGTTAATATACTTCAAGACACAAACTTGAAAGATCTAAAAAGTATTTGACATCTGGCATGGTGACTTAATTAATTACCATGCTGAATTAATTAGCTTGTTTCGTCTCCTGAGCCAACAGCAATGAGTCTGTATTCAGCACCACAGCACTGCTTGAAATCCAAAGCATTTCCACAGGATATTACATGTACAGATTCTATACAGTGTTAAGTGAAAGGATAGTAAGTAAGCTGTAACTGTTAGGTAAATGAATCCTGTGAGGCAGTGTGTCATACTGCTAACATTAAAAATTAGTAAAGTTGGGTAAAATACCTGCGGTCAACCATCAACTTAATTTCCAGCAGAGAGACCAGCTGCAAATATTGTGATATTTACTCACTTGAGTTTCACCACATTTTTCTTTCCTTTCCTCTCTATACCAAAAATTTGCATTAAAGCTTTTTCTCCAGAGATTATTTGATGTTTATAACAGTGTGATGGTTGAAGTTCTCATTCAGAAATTAACTAAACCTGATGTCAGCTGCTGATGTGAAGGTTTGATTGAATTCTATGGAGGCAAGGCTTTATGTAAATGAGCTTTCCAAGACATATATAAATAACTTAAATAAACAAATACAACTCCCCTTATGAAAAACCGAGAACATGTATGCCAGTGAAAAAAGTAATCAAATGTGTCAAGCAAACAGAAAGATCATAAATAAACCAGAATCATTAAAAAAAAAAAAAAAAGGAAGAAGAAAAATATGCAGAAGCTGGCTCTGTGCACTGTGCTGCTTAAACAGTAAATTAAAGATCTATCAAAGGGTTTAAATTTCTTTACACAGCATTTTCAAGTAACAAATGCAGAACTGCAGGAAACACCTGGTATATGAGCAAAAGAAACTACTTAGAATCACAGTATAATTCAGGGTGGAAGAGACCTCTGGAGGTCGTGCAGTCCAAACTCCTCCTCACTTCAAAGTTAGATTCAACTTCGAAGTTAACTCAAATTCCTTGAGATCATATCCTGTTCAGTTTTGACTATCTCAATGGATAGAGATGCTCAGGGGAAAAAACAATATTGCTAAGGACTTCATTTACGTTTACAGGAACTTTTTTTTCAGATTTCAAAATGTATTTATAGCATAAGAAAATTAAAATAATTTGTAATTATTTGTAAAATAATTAAAAAATTAAAATTATTTGTTGCATAACAAAAGTAAAATATTTCACGTATCAGGAAAAACAGACTTTATGGTTTTTAATTAGACAAGAAATAAAGGAGCATTTTTCCTGTTTAGTGAGAAAAGTCCTTCTGAACATTTTTGTCCCACATCTCTCTGAACTAGGCCGAGAAAGTTGCTCCATCTAATCATAATCACTAAACTAAAAAATCAGCTCTTCTCACTGTTGTGAGAAATTGTCTCACTACTATTTTGTTAAAAAACAAAATTAGCTAATTGTTTTTGTTACAGCAGAAGTGGTATTTGCCCAAATTTCAAAGTAATAGCAGACCTTAATATATGCCTGTGCTACTGAAGGAGAAACAAGTTCCTGCTAGAAGGATTGCGGTTGCTCTACCTCTGCTTCAGAATATAAAAATGAAGAAATATAATCAATTGCTGATATGTCACTAATTGATCCTAAAGATATCCAATAACAATAACTTTCATAATGTAGGATTAACCAACATCATCTCCTATACTTAAACATTATCTGCAAGTCTTATACACCTGAAGAAGTGGTAGAAGTGGAAAGGGCAATAGGGTAGTTGCATGGAACTTGAGGAGGGTAATGATTTGAATTGCAAGTAGTTGTCACAAATGAAATTTTATGAAAAACTTTTTGAGCCTGCTACTAGACTACTAGACTAAGAATAAAACAGATGAAGAAATGAAATAGATGAAGAAGAGAAAATGGAGACAGGTATTAAAACTTTCCATTTTCCCTTTTCTAACAATAAGAAGCTTTGAGTGTCCCGTACTTTTGAAAATCCATCCTTTATTGAGGTGACTGAATGGGAAATCTGATCTGGGTTGGGAATACTGAACTCCAGGAAACTTAGACAAAGCTTCCATGTCACTTTCTGTAACACCTTGTGATTAATAAACCATGTCAGAGTCTATGAAACACCAAGGTGTTAAACCGCTACTATATACTCATAACAGTATAATGTTTCACTATAATTTTAATAGGCATGTTTACAGAAAGAAACATATCTCGCAAGCATTAGAAATAGAACTCTAACATATAGGCATAGGTTCTCCAGGGACGAGTTAAAGGCTTTCCCCCTTTTCCCAAGGTCCACATATCCCCTCTATCACGCTCCCCCTGATGCTACTTTTGTAACTCAGCACTCCCCACTCTCTTCAGGTCCTCCAACGGCAGAACAATATCCCCAACACTGGGAATTTTTGCTTCTCAATTTACAGCAGAACAGTGTCTTCCAAATGTATGTTATACACTACTGTGAAATAGTTCAGTGGGTCTTTATGTTAATACATTCATGCAAAGTCTGTAATAGGAACCAGTGATCGAGTTGAAAATGGTTCTTTAGTAGTATCCTGCAGGGCAATGCATATTCCAAGATGGCCTAAAACTCTTCTTCTAGAGATATTATTATTATTATTATTATTATTATTATTATTATTATTATTATTTTTCATTAAGGGATCATTTTTCCAGATACTCTCATAAAATTGATCTGAACTATATAAAAATAATATTGAAGCTCAGGTTTAAAACTGATACAAATAAAAATGAAAAGAAGACCTAGGAATGACAATGATCTTCAGCACATGGAACTGAGGTCACCAAAGTTTTACTTATAAGTAATATGGCCCACATACCTTCTGCAATCAGAATAATATTAAAAAAGGCTAATTAAGAATATATTATATGGCAGGTGCCTTTCAATGTCTTCCAAAATAATTTTAATCTGCCAGAATATCTCACTATGTTCAGCAACCTTGTTAATGAGTCAAATTTAATGAATTTTAGCCTTAACTAGTATAGCTATTTATTTTATATACCATCCATTAATATAAATGAAAAATTCAGCTATTAATACTATGAAAAAATTAGAAAGCCACTAAAAGTCAGATAGCGTTACTGGAAGGCAGCAGCTTGGTTCAGCAAACAAGGAAGCGACACCTCCCTTCTGCTGTAAAATAACAAGTTGAATATTATTAACCTGTGTTCCACATAACTTTATGTGGACGGTTGCCATAGGCGAACTAGTTGGAAAAGATCCAAATACCACTGTCTGTGAAAGCCAACAATGCCTGTTTTTCAAATGCTCCGGATGGGCAATAACTCAGGCTATTTCCCCACAGATCGCACTGTACCGTGGCGAAGCGTCTGGGAGCGTGTACGTACCAAGGTGTTATTGTTCAGGTCCATCTTCCCAGCGAACGGCCCCCATGTTGTTCCGACCGGAAGCTGCTGCCGGCTCTGGATCTTGCGCTCCCCATCCTTCTGGACCACCTCCAGCTCTCCTGCGAACAAAGAGAACAAGCGGTGCTTAGAGCACTTTCACTCGTGCCCTGGCAACAGCCACCTCCGTTTTCATTGTTGCAGGGTTTGGAGGACGCCAGGAACGAGCGTTAATTACACTTGTCTGAAAAAACAACCGATCAGGTCATCCTGCAAAAGAAAAACAAACTTCTTCCTTGCAGTTATATTCAAATGTGGTTTAGAAAGTCCCTTTTCTTTCCTGCATCTTTTCACACAACACATTTGGAAGGCATTTTAATTCAGAAGTGTGGTTTCAAGAAAGTTCTTAAGAAATGCTGAGGAGGGGGAAGATGATAGCTGGGAGTGCAACAGCACGCACCCTAGTGCGTGAACTTCCTTGATCCATTTGGCTGTCACAAGACTGCATTCTGAAGCATTCAGCTCCTAAAAACTTTACAGACATACTTCATAGTGATAGAATCCAGTGCAACTCCACTGATCTTGAAGAAACTACTAGAACTATTTACTAGATATTTTTTTTTTTTTAAAAAAAGAAAAATATTTTGAACTAAGTGAGGTTTTACAGGCAGTAACAGTTCAGAGTCAGCTCCCTCCCCCCCACATAACTTGTTAGACTGATGTTTTAACACAAAATATGTAAAAGCAATGAGGGCTAAAGAGAGTGATTTTTTATTTTTTAGTGTGTACTATTTATTCATTTTTCATATGCATACTTTATTTTTGAAAGTAAGGACTTCAAAATTAACCCCTAAAAGTGTTACATTCATTCACTTTAACTTTCCTGATTTTTTACTTTATTTCAGGATAAAATACTCTGGACAATTTTCATTGCAAAGCAGTCTCCTCAAGAAACCTGTTTTCCTATGAACAGACATTACAGTGTAGTAACAGCTATGTTCATATACACAATTTCAACATTGTTCTCTATAACAATTCAAACAAATTCTGCTTTCCAACTTTAAGGAGGGATGAAACATAGTAAGGGGGACCAATCTGTGCTTTTCTCGTCAGACATTAATCTGCATTTGCTCAAGCCATTGCACTTCCCAGCTTTGCCCTTCCCACAGGCAGGCACAAAAGCTGAAAATCTGATGCTGTCCCCAGGACCATCAGAACTCACACCACAGTGCTGCAGCCCATGTACTAAATCCTGCTTCCCTTCCCACACCTCTCAGATGCAGCAGCAATTCCTGCCTTTTGCAGCAGCACATCCCTTCTTGACAACTCTCCCCCAAAGCAGGACTCTGCTTTTGTACAAACAGTGGGAAGTCCAACTATGCAAGAAGTAAACTCATCCCAGATTTAGAACTGGCAATTGCTGAGAAATTAACCTTGGGCCGGAGGAAGTGAGTAACTCCTCCTGGCTTGCAGGCAGTCTCCACAGACTTCCCCCAACAAACCATTCCCATGAATGCCTGGATTTATGCTACTGCCAGAGAGCGAAGGTTCTCCTTGTCCGCAGGAGTTAATCTTGACCATTTTCCAAAGAGGAGACTTGGCTCCAGCTTCCATTTCCAAGCACAGAAATCTAAATTTCACCTCTGAGTGTTGCAGATTACAAAACTACTCTACTTAAAATTGTGCATCAGGTCCTTCTTGCAAACTGGAACAAATCTAGGAAATAGAGCTGTACCGCATGACAAAAGCTTGTATGTATGCGGGTGAGTTCTCATCATGACAGGGCTATGACAGTTAAAATGGCAGTATGTAAGCAGCAAAGCTTATGGATTTATTATATATAATTTACACATGATATATATGCAGCCATATACATTTTTCCTCTCACACGAAAAAAAGTCACAAATTGTATGGACTTTAAAAAATATCCTTATATGTTAATTATAGAAGATGGGAATCTTTCTGGTACTGCAAGGCAACATGTTGATCACTTAGAAAAGATGCAACATTTTCTTTCTACATAGGGATGAAAACTGTAGCATTAGCTTGCTTTTACTCACTAAAAAACAGCTATGTCTATGGACGTGTCACATTTAACTGATACCAGAGGAATCATGAGAATCTTTGAAAACCCTTTTAAAAAATAATTCAGCCTCCCTTTCTGCCACTGACATTTTTCATTTGAAAAGGGTTCAGACACAGTCAAACAGTGACTCCTTATCTGCACCTGTGGATTTACAAGCAGGCCTGTCTTTTAATGGATTAAGAACGACAAACTTAGGGCAGATCATCCAGTGATATCCAAAAACCTACCTAAGTTTTAAGGTACACATCATTACACTTTATATTTTAAGTAAGATTAATAACATGAATCTAATATCTGATAAGTATTTCAGGTTTAAGGCAGACATAAAAATGAGACACTATTTTCCAAAAGTGTGTTTTTTCTTCCATTCGATAATTGAGTAATTTAATATAAATTATTTCTCTCTTTTATCCCCTTGTTTATCCCCTTTAGTCCCACATGATAGTTTGGGCAATACATTCCAGAATGTATTAGTGCATTGAAATGCACTGCAGGTGGGGCAGCATCATGCAGAGTTGTACTGAAGCTGTCGTATTTCCCCCTCCATCAAGACCACTGTAATAGAGAGCAGTAGATTACAAATAGGGTTACAGAAGATTTTGCTTAACAACCTTCCCTTGATCATAGTTTTCTAAAAAAGATAAATTTCTCTATGGTCACCATTACCAGCAGCCATTTTAACATGATGTGTGTACATGAGTTTTAGAGCTGGGAAAACATAACTTGCTCCAATGTCTTGGCAAACACACGTTTTGGTTACATTCATGCAAGGTGCAGCACATTACAGTTTGATGCTTAACAGAGATTATTGTCACTGAAAATCTTTATTTTGGAGGAAAAAATAATGCTAAGAGAGTGTAATATATAAAAAAATCCTGCAAAGAGAGGTCTACAAGCACCTACTAAGATTATTTTTTCCTCCTAGAGCCTTCATCTTCATCCCTTTGGTAAAATCATTGTATATTCTCCTGTGTCTGCACTAAGCAGAGGAAGGTCAGAGGCTGGTACAAGGGGTTGTAAAAGAATGATTGCAAATGTCACTATTAAAAATCTTCTGATGAATTCTGTTGACCACTGAGCAAGGAGCCTAAAACTGTTCTGCATTCTTTTACAAGATTTTGCTCATCTGAAGTTTTGTATTAGGTAAGTGGTATCAAAACTGTGGTGACAGATTACATTAGGAAAAGGAAGAGTGGCTGAGATTTCATTGCCCTCCCATAACCTGCAGGAAGAATTGCAAAATCTCAGCTGGCACTGACTCTTCACAGGTGCCTGGCCATGGAAAATACCAACAGTGGGGAGAAAAGGGAAGTAAAGGATGAAAATTCTCTGCTAAACACTGCAGGGAGTTTCTAGTGACCCATAATTGCAACAGACCACCTCAGTATTGAACACTGAACATAATGTTTCTTCCCTTAACAGCAAATTATAATAAATAGTATTCATATACACACACCTGGAATAAAACGTGAAATATTTCATGATTCCTTGGGCAAATCAGAGAGGCAGTTGTACTTTGCTACTTTCATCCTACACCAATCAACTGGCCTATTGAAAAGGACAGCAAGAGGCATAACAAAAGTAGCACTAAGAATTATAAGCAGAGAGGAAGTAATGCCCTGCTTTCAGTTTTTGCAAGATAGGCAAAATAAAATAAAATAAAATAAAAGACTTGAGACATTCCATTTACTGATTTACTTCATTTTTCCTTGCTACAAAGTTGTGGTGTTTTTTGTTGTTGTTGTTGCTGTTTATTCTTTTGTTTTATTTATTTATTTCATTTTCTTTCGCAGCTTATTCTTCAGGAACACACTTATTTCCAGCTTGCTGAGTAAGTTTATACAAAATATTTGAGACACATAGTACGGGCTAATCAATTTTGGTAAAAGATAATGCTGTTAGTGCTGTGGGCTGTTTTTCTTATCTTGTTGATGTAGCATACTTTTAAAGTCTGTGATTACTCAAAGACTTATGATAGCTGCACTGCAAAAGAAGCCCCAAGTCATGACTCACTAGTACAGCTAGAAAACATCCCATGGCTTTTAAGATATTAGGCCACCTTGGTGGATACAAAACCAGAATGAAAGGACTCAATTTAGAATTCATTTCTTACGTATACATATTGTCTTAGGGAAGACACAAAAGGCTTGCATAAAACAGAAGGTAGAGGAGCCAACTTTGTCTTCTTTTAAAGCAAAATTAGGATCATTTTAAACAGTCCATGTGTCATGTGGATGAACCCAACATCAGCTTTTGGCCCTTAACAAGATTTGACCACAGTTTGAATACCAGAATAATTCAACTATAAATAGCATTCTGAACAAAACCATTCTGGCTCTCATCCATCTGCCTACATTCTGGAAGAAGAAACAAAGGAGTCTGAAGGTGAATGATCAGCTAAGTTTAGGGGAGAAAAAGGGAAGTACTTTATTCAGAAATAAATTTATCCAGTTTTATAAATGTTTAACATTTCTAACCAAGTCACTGATGGCTTTAGCAGTAGTAGATTTTTTGTTTGTTTGGTTTTGTTTTGTTTTATCAGGAATATCTCTCTAAGCGGTACCAGTTAAAAAGAAAGAGAAATCTCTCTTTCTGGTATAATTAGAGATTGGTTATTTGACGTCATGGGCCTCTACCAATTTCCACCAGCAAATGGTTCTATCTTTGCATATTTCCTATGCATAGCCACCTGGCTGTGTTAATGAATGTTTTTGCACTGCAGAGAAATTGTATATGTTGCAATTTCAAACAAGGACTGCTCTGAAGTCTTAGTGAGGGAGTGAAAAACACTCTCAGAACTTTTTAAGCATGGCCCAGCTCAGATCCCACGATCTGCCTGCCTTGCTGTGCGCACAGGAAGAATCTGCAATTAATACTGGAACAAACTAATATGTGTATTTTTGCACACAGCAGTTCACAGAGTGGAAAACTATCCCATTTCTACTCACAGGGGTCTTAACAAGGTATTTCTGATATGAAATGCTCATATGCTTGCTTGGCAGACATAAACTGCATTATTGAGATACCTCCTCTAAATTCTCCTCCCTCAATTTTCAAGTCTCTGAGACATAACACACACTAAACTACAGTTTTGAACATAAACTTGAAATATGGCATTCTCTATTCAAGTACTCCAGTCAAACCCTGATAAATCAGGCTGGCCATGCAGTGATCTTATCCTTTCTGACTCTTTAATAAATCGAACCTTGCAAGTTCACGCTGTTGGAAGTTGTCACTAAATGAAATTGTGACCTTATCCGATGCGTGAACTTATCCTGCTGACAACTACATTTATTGTGTGGATAAGAATGGGGGAAAAAAAAAAAAAGAGAGAGAGACTTTTGATAATTGTGATTTTAGCCATATGTAACTCTCACAGATGGGATCTTTTTGATGTTCCATTAATGATTTGCCTATGATGAGACTCTACTCTGGAAAAAATAATGTGCTTCATAGGTAAGTGGTAGGAGAACTGGCAAGCAGCATTAGAAGTGCACAAAGAGGCACTGGTTGACAGCAGAGAACCAGGAGCTATTAGCCTAACACAAAGAGCTTTGAATTAGCTTGTAATTGCACTGGAAAAGATAACATAATGGAGGTGGCAAAACATAAATATTCCCTTTCCATAGAACACATTCAACAGCCCAAAACTCTAAAACAAGTAACTGAGAATCTGAAGCAATAACCCAAAATGTGCTAAGCCATGGCACTTCTTGAATGAATGTATGAATGAATGAATGAATATTGCATCCACTTCCAGCATTGACTGGAAAGCTGCCACTACTATTGTGGAAGAGAGTTGGCTAAAACAGCAATTCACATGGCTGTGTTTTGAAAATGGCCAACCATCTAACATCACCATGTTTGCTTGTCAGGGATTTAATACATCCTTTTATCTAATTCAGCCCATGGTGAGTGTGAGCTCACATCTCTCCACAGCTGGTAGCACTGCACCCAGTTTCCAGCACACTCACTCTGAAATGAGAAGATCTGTGAGGTTTCAGGATAAAATCTATTTTGCATCACAAGTCTACTGTGGGATGCAAGTGCTGTAACTATCTTACTATAAAGACTCACATACCCATGAGACAAATTCACACTAGAGTCCAAAGAGTAACAGACTAAATTACAATCAATCTTGGAAAGAAGTTTTTGTTTCCTTTGCACTAAAAAAAAAACATTTGCAGGGACTTGGTTTTTTTTTTTTTTAAAAAAAAAAAAAAAGGTAAAATTGAATTTTGAATTTTGCTGCCCCGAAGAAGAGAAAATAGGGCCAGGCCACTTTTAAGGAAGAAGGATGGAAGGAAAGGGAAGCTGAGAAAACAGCTCTGGAGAGTCATCCTGGAGGGAGGGTTGCTATTCAGCTGTTGCTGTCTCCAGTGAAGGGCTTCTGAACTGAGCAGCCTTCTTCCTTTCTCTGATGTCACTGGAACTCCACATAAATTCCTCCCCAACCCCATTCCTCCCTGGTCCCATCCATTCTAAGGAGTAAGGTCAACAAGACATTTTAGAATAATGGTTGTGTGTGGTTCAGACACAAGGATAACCCACGGCTATAACCCACCTCTCTAAGCAACCTTTGCCTATACTTAGAATTAGGTCCAGATAGTAAACATAAAGCAGAAGTTGCCACCTGCTGCTTCATTCCTAACTGAGCTGCCTAACATTGTTCCACCTTGCCAGTGCTGCCACAGGGCAGCTGTGTACTCTAGGTAAGGCTGATAAATGAAGAAGCTTCTCCATCCTCTGTAACAAAAACCTAAAGACACTACCTGTCTTTAGGGTCTTGAAAGTCGGAAGTAGTTTCTTTCTCTCTCCTACCTGCTGCTAGTAGTGCAAATGGCAGAGATTGCAGGTGCTATCCTTATCTTCAACCACACTGTCCCACAATGGACAATAAAGGGAAGGAAAGAACATTTTGCAAGTGAGGGTAGGGAAAGAATAGACAAAGATATTCAGAAAAAAAAATAAAAGAGCATGGAAAGATGAAAAAAAAAAAGGCAACAACAACAACAACAAAACTAAAAATCAAGAGAGGGGGAGTGTAAGGAAGGAACCATTTGAAGTTTCAAGTTGTATACAAAAGACTCAGCCTGAAGACTCAGCCAGGATACAAAGACTCAGCCTGAAGACATGGGAACAGACGATATTCAGGAAACAGAAAGAGGCAGAAGCCTTGCAGGAGTGAGCAAACACATACATACTTCCAGGCCTGAAAACTAGTCTATCAAATGTCTAAACAATTCTTTACCTGCAAGTAGCCAGATAATAATAGTTTAATGCAGGCAACATTATTTTTTTATATATATATTTTTTTTTTTCTGAGACAAAGTTTCATTACTGATTATTTAATACACACTAGGCTCTGGCTAATACCACCACACTGACACAGTACTCCAGCTTTTTTACAGGGACGGTAGGTGTAGGTATAAAAGCTGTTCCAGATTCCCAACTGCAATGCAGAGTTAAACTCAGAGATGTGAAGGTGCATTATACCTCACAGCACAGGCACAGTTTTCAGAGACCACAGTTTCAAAAGAAGTGTATGTACTGACACTTCAAAAATAAATTTTTGTACTATATTTTTAATTTCTTTACATGCTTATGTAAATCCAATACAAAAGAAACAGTCTTGCATTCCTGTAGCACCTCACACTCCTATAATGCATGGAATTTAGCAGGAACACAAGATCTCATTTCAGGTTAAAAAGCACAGACCTACAGCGGTGAATATATCAATTTGAAATGACAATGCAACTTCCGAATTTCAGGGTGCCAGCACTGTTAATTAAAGAAATGCTAAACAGCAGAGAAATTGAATAACTACTAAAGGTATAGTTTGTAGAAACCCACAAAATAATTGTCCATCAAATATGTCATGAAAATTGTTTTCAAGGCTTAAGCTGAACTATTTCAAAAAGTACTGTTTTCTTCTTGTTAGTTAGGAAGGAATACATGAAGAACACTGCTGCTAGAGTCTGCTTAGCTACTTAGTGGAACAGTCTTACACAGCTGTATAGACTTTTTCTTTACTTGGGCTGATTTGCTAAACATAGAAACCTATTCAAGGGAGGAAGTGAAAAAGACAAGCAAGTTAAAGATATTTACACAATATATCCTAAGAAATGTCAATGATTTGTTCACTTGTTTCCAAGTCTACAGTTCATTCCAGTTTCTCAGCAAATTCCTTCAAATATGAAAAATATTCTGTTAATATCAGCATCTAGTCTACAGACAGGCAACATTAATGCAGCCTGTTATATGCGCTTCCATATGCTGACACACTGAGTTCTGTTTCCCTGACAGAATCCCAAAGAAAAGGCAGTGTTTGCTCACTCTTCCAGCTACTGACCACAACAGATACATTGCCATGTCCCTAAATTTGTGGCTGCCTTGTGCTCAAGAAATTGGAAAGAGGGTGACTGCACCCAGGAGAATACTAGGGCCATAACTACAGAAGGCTAGAGCCAAAGGGGCAACTGGTAAAGAAGAAAAGATCCTTTTATCTTTTCAATCATCTTAAAAAATTAAAAAAAAAAAAATATGAAAGTTTGAATGAAAGTTTGAGGTACATTCTGATTTATGGATGGTTCTCTATCCTACTCCACTGTGACATAGACATGCAATGAACAGTGCTCTAATCCCACATAATGAGACAATACAACAAGGAATCTATTCAGATAACTACAACATGCTCAGGTTTCTTCAGCTCTGGATGCAAACAGCTGCAAGTTAAATTTCAGATTTTTCAATGGAAAAAAAAAAAAAAAAAAAGGCCATCGTGGCGAAATCCTGACCCTAAAATGAAATCAGAGGTAACTAGGTTTAGCTTTGAGTCTGCTCCACTGCAAGAGCAATTCCCACCTCTGTTTTCAAAGTCTAAATCTCATGTAAGAAGGAAAAAAATATTATTTTTGTATTTCTGAATAACTATCCATCTTCACATCTAGGATGCAAAGCTGAAGAGTTTTTTTTTTTTTTTTTTAATTCACTGTGTGCGCTAAGGAAAAATGGGAGTAGAAATATTTACAAAAATACAACAAAACCAAAAAACAAAAGCAATCAATGTAGCTGATTTTCTGCAGTTTTCTGCGAGAGGAATACCGCACACTCCATTCTCACATGGACACTCTATACTGGCAAAAAGGATTCCCAATTATATTATAACACTGTGCAGACCCGGTGGATTGAGTAGGCACTTTATCCCAGTTACACGTAGCTTCGCTCCCTCTCTCTCCATCACAAATACACATGATACAGAAATGCCAGACTTGGCAAGAGCAGGCTGATGATATTACTGAAGAGGGTTTTCTCGATAAGATCATCATCTGTTTCTGGACTCTTGGGTTTGCTCCCTTTCTCAGCAGAGGAAGAGCCGCCCCTGATAAATGTTCCTTTGTGTGCGGATTCTCCCCCGATATATGCAAAGACATTTCAGTCCTGAAATTTGAGTCTGTCTGTTTTATCAGTTGCTTCATATAGGTAAAATACAGTAAGAGTTATATGGAGCATTTTATGTAAAACAATACAAAGTGGACAAAATTAAAAATAATGCTTTTTTAACTCAGCTGGAAGCCTTTTAAAGAGAAGCTATTCTGCAAGCAGAATATTAAACATTTCATAATCACCTACATCAGTTCTTCCCTAGGAAAATATGGAATCCTTTTAGCTGAAAGATGCCACCTTTTTCTTTTAGGTCTGAACAATATTATTTGTACATATGACATTTAAATAAAATAATATCATATTTTTGATATTCTAATTTATTTTTTACTTGGAAAAAGTAACAAATACCCAGGTAGCTTGTGTTCTTAGTAAATGCAGAAAGCTACTAAAGTTAACTTAACGTGAACACTGCTGCACTAACATTGACATCATGAAATATATTAAATGAACAAAAATGTTTTGGGAAGTATTCTCTTTAACTGTAGAAGCAAGAGCAGTGAGATCATCTGTGACTGTATCTGCGGTGTCTTCTCAGTTTACAGTACTTATGCTTCCAGATAGAAGGATCTATTTCCATCTCTCATTTGTGTAACAGCAGATGAACTTATTTGCTTTCTACCAGATATGCATGCTCAGAGCTATGAAACCACTGCTTGGATGCTGATTTCTAGCTCAGAGTTTGTAAGTCAGACTCCTTAAATGTCTTACAGAAGAAAATGCCTTAACATGGTTTCCCTATTTCCTTTCAATGTTCACAACAAATTTATGAAAGGAGGAGAGTACTAAGAAAAAAATAAAAATCTCAACAAAGACTTTAATATATCAGTGTTCAGTGTGACAATCCAAAAGATCTAGTTACTGTTGAGATTAGGAAGGAGAAAGGGGGGCTGGGACAAAGGGAGATTGAATGCCATGCTCCAGTGCATGCATGCAATATATAGTTCCATCCATTATAATTACAATTTATATGAAAAGTAAAATTATTATAAATAGAGATAAATGTAGTATAACTAAAATGTACAATATCAAGATTCAAATTAATCATTTCTTCGCACTTGCTGGGGATGGCCATGCATAACAGACACATGGCTCTGCACTGCTCCAGCACTCATGAGTTATGTGCTTATCTACATCTTCTATGATCAAGTACCAGCAGTGACCAACACAGCTTTTTACCACTGTTGCCAGACAGGGAATGACTGCTATTTTTGGACACGGACCAGAGTACCCTCACTTGCTCCTTCAGTGCCTCAGTCTGGACTATCACACTGCTTTCACATGCAGCTATATCTTACCATAGCTGAGACTCTGAAGCTGATATAAGGAGTGATGCCCATTTATAAGGCAGACTATATAGCTATGAGTGAAATAACCCTTGAACAGAGATAGAGCACAAGTCCTATGCACTACCTAAATCCTACTCTGAGGCTTACATAGGACTTAAGTAGAATATTGGCCTTGAGGCAGCCTTCTCTACAAGAATGATCTTGACCTTCATATGAATAAGTACCAGGGGCATCATGTGTGCAAAGCATATCCCAAATGATTTTGCCTTATGACCTTCCACTTTTTGGAATGCGGGCTTTGGACACCCCATTGCTGCTTGGGCAGAGGCAGCAACTGGGGAGCTTGGGGAACAGACCGGTGTGGTGGTCTCCCCCAGGGCAGGAGCACATAGCTGGTGCCACATCATTCTGCTGGAGCATGATCTCCCTAGTCTGACTCTTTAATGCCTAGATTTTATCTCTGTATGCAGTGAGTGAAAACATGCCCATTTCCTCTATGGCCTTTATGAAAATTTCAGCTTAAATAAGTTATTTAGTGTCTCAGAGTAAGTCAATGCTGGCAGCAGAATTAGGAGCCCTAAGAGCTGCAATCTCTGCTTCTGGAAACATCACAGAGCACATACAAGACACTTATCATTTTGAGGAAAGAGGAAAGTATTTCTGGCAAGATACAGCCACTAAATAGTAATTGTCAACAGAGATCAAAAGAATTATAACTCAGAATATATCTGGGCTACAGAATTATTTTGTCTCTGAAGCATTAAAACTGCCTCAATACTATGATTTTTAAAAATAATGTCAATTTATATTATCCTTTAATGGTGAAATAATATAAGAATCTAAGAAATAGAAACTGCTATTAAGTATTAAGTATATTGAGTTAAATGACTCAAGTACACAGGAAAGAATCACATTGTAAAGGCTGCAAGTTGACATCTTCATTTTCTTGCTGATAAAATTGGCAGTTTAGAAAATGAAATATAGTACCGTAAGAACTTCCCTAAAATATATCTGCTCCTTCTCTTCCTCCCCAATAATAATAAAAAAAAAATCACATGCATTAACCCAAAGATTTCTCTTCTCAAATGAAGAGAAAAATTCTATTTTAGCCATGACTATTATTTCGATGTACATAGATACCTTTGAACTTAACTATTCTTTTCTGATAGGAAAATTTGCTGTACAAGGACTCCTGAAGAAGGACAGTTTTACTCTACTAGGTGTTTTTTCTTTTCTTTTTTTTCAATATATTTTAATCTCAGTTAATAAATTATATTAGCAGGCTATACTACATGTCAACTTAAAGAAAAATCTAGACAAATAAATCCCACTTTAACATATCCAAGGGTGAAGTTAGACATTTCAAAATCAGGCCTTACAACAGTGGAAGAAGCTTGAACCTCAACACAACCCCCCTGAGCCTTGAACCACTCTCTGGAAGATTGCAGGACCTCAGTGTAAAGCCATTTCACATCCTGCTGCCTGCCCCTTGTCCAGTTCATCTGCCACCTGCCCTCTCCCTGTCACCTTCTGTGGCCCCACTGCTCCCCTTTATATGAGCAGCAAGCACAATCCAAGTTCCCAGTGATTGCCTCCAAATATATCCAGATGTAAATGTCAGAAAAACAGGAAGAGTAAGTTGCATACTCTTTCCTTTCCATGACTGGTTTCTAGCTTTCTGTCTTCTCCTATTGATCTGAGAACTTTTGCCAGCCAAGCCAAATCTGCCCCTTTGGATTCCCAAAAGCTGCTTCTTTCCAAATGTAACTCAGAGACAGACAGTCTTTTGACTGACAACTATATCTTGTCTCAGTCACCAAATACCATGCTGAGTCTGAACTTTTCCATCCCCTTGACCATACTCTAATCAGAGATCATGGATGCTCCAAAGCAGACCATTAAACACACACACACAAACATTTAAGACTCAGTGTGTACATACCCAACATATGGGGCAGACTCAGCAATAGCTGGGTTACTACCATCTTTGATACTACATAAGTTTATTATTATTTCTTTTCCTTTCACCTCTGTATACCTTATGCTTTAAACAGTCAATACACAACACAAAAGACCTTATCTTCCATTCCAGAAACAGAATCTCCTCAATGACCTGACCACCACCAGGAGTCAGAAGAACTACTGCCTGAATGATTTCTGCAATAGCACCCACATCCAGCTGTGAAAATAGATGTCCATGAGGATAATGTTACAGAAAGCCAAAGCTAAATGATGAAGTAACAGCTAGGGAGAAGTTCTCATTCAGAAATAAAAAGTCTGAACTTTTGACCATGAATACAAGCCTAATAATAGACAGAAAAATATTTCTTTTTGCTTTTTAGTCAGCTGCCCTTGTTATAAATGCATATTTCTCTCCTCTGAAAGCTTTTTTTTTTTTGCCCTTTTTTTTTTTTTTTTTCAGAACAGATACCAGCTTTGAAGTCTCTATTCAACCACCACGAAAACATTCCTAAACTACCTCCAGGTACTGCCAGCAAACCCTGAGGTACTGCCTCTGAATGAAGCTGCAGGCTCCAAGAAGACAGGGACCGTATTTCACCATATTTCCTTAAACTGTCATTCACACTGTCTGGATTACACAAAGAATAATAAAATTGAAATAAACTAAAGATACATCCTAACAGAAAGATTAAATGAAGACTGAATTTTGAACACTAATGATTCCCAAGAAGGACTGAGTGCTCTCATACGTGAGAATATATATATAATTATAAATAAACATAAGCAGCTTAAAAAGTCTTTGACTCTGCCAAAGATGGCCGTGGCATGTTTAGGAATTTTTTCAATGCTTATGATGTCTTCTCCTTTTAGCAACCATTAAAAAACACTAAAATGAGAGAGAAACATATTCAAAAGGCAGTACCAAAGAAATGTGTATAACTCAAGTTTCTGCTCACTACCATGTAGTACTTTGTCACACATCACAAAAAAAAAAAAAAAAAAAAAAAAAAAAAACTTTTAAGAAACTATCAAATGAAGTAAATACAAGTATGTTTTAGGGAAGACCAGTGTTAATCTTGAAAGGTCTGGGTTTTGTAAATTGGATCTAAGCCTACACCCTACAGGACCTCCAAAATCACTTATAATCTGCCCGTAACTCTGGAAGTAGCAACGCTTCTTTTCTCTCACCTTTTATTGACCTGTTTCTTTAGACAGCAAGCTATCAAGAGCAGGAACTATAACTGTGTTTGCATGTATACATATACAAACACACAAAAAAGTAAAGAACACTGACATTGATATACAGATACACATTATAGATAGGTAGATAGATAGATATGTATGCATACTCACATGTTTTTATGTATCTATAAAGCATAGTATCTAGGAAAAAAGGAACTCCGTGTTGATAGAAACCAACAGCTTGTAGGTGATACTGTGAAGACACACATTAAAAAATAACGTATCTTGGCATTCTGAAAGGTATGCCCTTTTCAAGTGTGCTGCATCTCTTTTGTCTCTGGCAAGGAGGCTTGCAAGGGGGCTTTGATTATGTTTCTGATATATACTTTGTATCATTTCTGAGATTAGCTAAACAAAGCTCAGTCACCCTATCCTCTGAATAAAGTGGAAAGACAGCCAGAAAGAAAGAGGACTACTTTCATATATAATATTTGAAGTTTGAGGTCATTGCTTTCATTTAATTTCGGGATTCATCTAAATTATACAAAAACAATACGTTTTCAGTCTTGAAATAATTATGGCCAATAATTGTATTTATATAGGAAAATATTTGTTCTTTTTATCACTTAGATACCCTCAGAAAATAGCAAATTATACCCTTTGAAATACAGGGAGTGCAATTGTTCCAAAATATCACAAGTAACACACAAAAAAGAAAACCATTCACTCCACAAAACACTTATCTGCCACTGAAGCATACACAGGTCTCCTTTCCTAATCTATTGCCATCTTGGTACAAATATTTAGATAATTTGAGTGGCAGCTCACTCTTCAGTGTCATTCCAGGACAAATACATCACCTATTTGCTTCCTAGTATAGATCCTCCTCTGATCCTGTGAGTTTTACAATCACGCATCATTCTGTGACTTTTTTCACAATCATCCATTTAGACACCTCCTGACAACAGAACCATCAGCAGTGCATGCAATAAAATTACTGCTGTTGCTTCCTGTCATGAACAAATGTAATAAAACCTCTAACAGCAAATCAATGTCTACACTTTGTAACTAGTGTAATTATGGTAGGGAGAGGCACACAAATCAATATTAAGATTGTGAGTACAAGCTTTAGGTTCAGCAGTCATTCCTAGTAGCTGTTAACATTATGCACATTCATAGAGCACTTGTAAAAATAAAGCAATTCTCTATGTAACCTGTATCACAGAACTTACAATTATCTATCAACAATACAATTCTGTATCCATAAAGCTTTAAGTTTTCTCGTGGAGAAATGGAGGTATCGCATCTCACCTGTCCTAAGCCAAGAGAGCTTGGTATAAATAGTGTAGAATTTAAAAGCAGTACACAATAAAGATACCGGTGTCTGACAAAACCATTATTTCACTGAGAGGTATGATACTTCCCTCTGAAAGGCAATAAAAAGTAAATTCCACGCTGCACTGTACATAAAGAACAGTTAAAATGAAAAATTTGTTGTGTGACACCCCATGTTGTTAACAATATAGGCAGATCAAGATAAGTGGATGGATTTGGATCATCATCAGAAGACACAAGGCCATATTTGCTAGTCTATTATGTCATGTTTCTTGAATTCATGAACTCAAGAGTGCAATAACTTTTGGTGACATGAGGGAGAAGTTACATTTTATACATACTCTAAATACACAGGCAAGATAAATGAATTAAAAACAGCAACCATGTTGTTTCTTTAAAATGTTATTGAGCAATATAGCATATGGATAATTCTGAAATCTAAAGCATACAAACCATTAAGAAAATAGCAATGGAAAGCAAATTGTGATTGCCATATGATTTACATCAAATTAGCCCTTATCTTTGTAAACCAAAACAGTAGGAGAACATGAATAAAAAAATAGTGCTTAAGAGATTCTTTGAAAAGTTAAAAAGGAGCACAGCACCAAAATCAGATGCATTATATGTGGGATTGACAACTGATTCAAAATGCTGCCCTCTCCCAAAAATGACTCACCCTATTTGGAAGGGCCATACCATTCAGGGACCAATCTCTATTCACATTTCTCTTCAACTACTCCTTTTCAAAACACAGGCAAGATTAAAATAAAAAAAAAGTTCAAAGAATAATTTTAAGAGAAAATGGTGGTAAGGTTGTTAGAAAATGACACAGTTCTACACACATTTTTTCAGTTTTATTATTTGACCAACCCATCATATAAATCTGTTGCTTTGATGTAATTGCATTTATCTTTAGTCACTAAAAATGTATACAATTTTGCACTTTCGAACCTATGCTTTAACAATATGCTAATTATACAGTTCAGATGATCTGGAAAGAAATCCATTTTGCACTGATGATATAAGGGAGTGACAGTACAATTTACATTAAGAAATGTTTTCTCATTTTTCTCAAAAATTGGTTTGCACTCAGCCGGAGAAATCTAAATTCAACCAACAGGCATCCCTCCCTGTTCTCCATGGTTACAAAATAACATGACAATCTGAACAATGAACAAGAACCATATAAGAACGGGTTACAAAAACTCTTCTGGACACAGGTAGACAGGCAGACAATGTTTTCCCCTGTAATTTGATTAAATAGATGATTATTGTATAGAAAAAATATTGAAATGCTAGTAGCAAACGATTCTTAGTGCAATTATTCCAAACATTTCAAATTTGCTATTTCTAAATTGCCAAAATTAACCCCAGGGGCAGGTGGCCAGTTGTACTTTAAGGGATGACAGCTACCTGGAGACACTAATATAAAGTTTTCCCTTTAGTTTTTGGCATTGTTCATATACCTTTGTTTACTCCAAGTTTAGCAATAATATACCACAACTGTGCTTTTGCCACACATTTTCCTGACACATTAACATTACCTGTATAGACAGAGCTTGAAAAAGAGTGATTCTTTTGTTGTGATTTTCCTTTTAGTGTCTAAAGGATACGGATGTCATCAACTGGGAGATGGCATAGTGAGAATCCTGCTCCCTGAAACAATATCTCCATCATCTACAGACATCTAAGTACATGAAATTTGAGGGCTAAAACCAGTCTTAATTTATTCATTCAATTCAGAACAATCTTGCCAGATATACTATGGGAAAACAAACAAACAAACAAACAACAACAAAAAAACATACCCATAACTTATCCCCAGTCTGCTATATTTCATTACTTTGTGGATTTGTGTGGAAACACGGCATCTGAGATTCCTAGTTTTGGGGGGAACATGTACAGATACAATTGTACCATTGTTAGAATGTAGTCATAGCCATTATATTAGTAGTCAATCAGTATTAAACCTGCATCTATACATAGCACGAATAACTCATTGTAATGATGTGCCACATCACTAGACTAATTAGTATTTTCTTATGCACACAGCCTAAAATAATCTGGCATCCAAAATACAGATGCAGAGTTTTTAAAGATTAGAGAAAATAGAGGTTGAAACAATGGAAAAAAGTCTACAAGAATGGATAATTCAAGTAAATGATTACAGACTATCACACCAAACAGTTTTGCAATTTCATTTAATAAAGGAAGTTTATATAAATAATTTAGAGTCAAACTATTAAATATTTCCATCAGACAACACTTAGCATTTTGGAAAGAACATTTTGAATAAGAACACCACCTTCAGATAACTATTTTCCAGCTTCTATTTGTATTATAAATGTATTTCTAACAGGGAGGAACAGATTTTGAACACCAAATTAAAACTAGCATTACTGGGAGACTTACAAGAAGCGTGAAGACAGAAGCATGTAAGCCTGAGGATAAAAATTAAAAAAAAAAAAAAAAAAAAAAACAATCCATCATAATATAATTCTAGAAAATAAAGATGAGGTTAATCTGAAACCTGAGAAAATTAATATCAAGATTTTAATTGACCTCAGCAGGTTTCAGATTAGACCCTGCATGTTCAATGTGATGGTTCAGCGTAATTTTGCAATGTTTCTCAAGAATGTTCACCCCATTACCACTTAACCTTCTCTCAATCATTTTTCGATTTCCGTTGAAACTGAGGTGTCTGAAATTAATCTCTGCAGTTACTTCCCTCTTTGCACAAACATATTTTCAAAAGCATTTTTGAATATGCAGAAATAAATTCTAAAAGTTACTGTTCTTTTTTAAAAAAGAAAGTAATGAAGAATGAGAAATTCTGCAGTGATTTTCTCTGGAATATTTCAGGATGACAAATTGTGGGCTCTGAAAAACAAAAAATAAACAGAGGAAATCAGTGGTTATTTCCAATACACACAGACCATTCACTACAGCAGAACATTTCAACCCTTACAATGAGAACCACTCATATACCATGACAGTGGGATGGAAGAGGTGGAGGATATAACTGCCCTGTTTAAAGTTCTATTTCAACTGAAAGATTTGTTTTGGAAGTGAGCATATATTGAAAATATAAAATTTTCAAGGCTATATATTTTCAGATCACTGATTTTCTGATTTTATTTTACCAAAACTTTCTGAAAGAAAGTTTGTGTTTTATGCACAGAAAAGATGAATGGCTTTTTTTTTTTTTTTTTTTTTCTGTTGTTGTTGTTGTTTGTTTGTTTTCTGTATGTTTCTCCAGTAGTTTGGAATGCCAACAGCTTAACAGCCACTGACAACAGCTCTGTCATTCTCACTCTATTCCACTAAACCTGAAAGCCACCCTCTAGAAACAGTGGATTTGATCACTATTTCAACCTGCACACTTCACTGTTTCAGGCTTCATAAGCAGAAAACCAGAATGACAAATTAGACTCAGTATATCATGTCTCTGTTCGGTTTCTTGGCACTATCTGCTTGAAGCTAAGGGAAGTCATAATCTGCCAGTTGCTGTATCATAGTCATTTTAATGATACAAAAACATGTACAATGAATAAGTTGAGGATAACTCTTCACAGTTGTCCTTGTCCCCTTAATTTTTTTTCCTTTGGTTTCTGTTTTTATGGGAGACACCCTTCAAATGTTTGCAGAAGTTCAAATGAGAATGAAAAAAAATCTATATTTATAATGGAGAGCAATGCTAAGGCAATGGGAATTCTAGAGACAACATAAAAATCTGAAAAGTCCCTGTTACATTTAGTCTTATGATTCATGCATTCAACAACACATACCTGAAAATCTTCAATGCCTGTTTATGAATGCTTGACTGTTCCTGTGCACTAGGTCTGTGAAATAGAATAAGGGGAAAAAGATCAATTCCCATAAATACAAAAGCCACATTATCTGCATTCAACACCAGAATGTGACATTGTACATATACATATATGCAAATGATTACCTGATTCATGTTGTCTGGTTCCAGAAATGCAGGCTGCTGTCAGTTTTCTACCTAATGCCATTTGGGCATTTCTGCTGCACTACTGGCAGCCCCAGATAGAAGATTATCTGATGTGCAGGACTCCATCAAGTGAAATTCCAATTTGGCCTTTATCTCATGAGTGTTGGACTCTGCACAAGTAATAATACAAAGTATCTCTCACCTGCAAATGATTTACAGTAACATAATCAATAATGTATTTGCTCTGATTCACTTTATTGTGCAAGAACTCAGCATTCAACACGTGGAAATATTTTAAAAGAAGAAATTACAACAAATTCCAGTCATTATGACTTTTATACTACTTGCTTCTCTCCTTTCACATATGTTTATAGTCATAGTGACTACACCAAGACCATTCAGGAGGTCCTTGACACAACTCACCCACCAAGAGCAGTTGCTAATAAAAGTCCACTTTCTAGGGTTCTGCCCGAGGTCTCTAGGGTTTAAGCTGCTGTGTTGGCCTTTGCTTCCCAATGAAGAAATGTTGCTACCAAGTATTTTAACTCCCCCATCCTGCCGACCTCTTGTGCATAATGACATTTCAGAGGCTTTAAGTCTTGTTGCTAAAGGCCCTGAACACAGAAGTGTGCTGCATTCAAGGCTTGTAGCTTGTAGAAGGGAAAACAGAGGGTGGTTAAATTAATGCTGCTCAAAAGACTGAGTCAAATCACTCTGAATTTATGAACTAAAGTGCATTAATGGACAGTTACCAACAGTTAGACAACGTATGGAACTTGCTATTCCACCATAGCATGTTCACATATCTGAACCCTTAATTCTACATCATAATTTTTCCATACTAAATGATCTTCGTTCTCCTGAGCTGCACATTATTAATTAGTGAACATAATTATGCTGTAAATCAGATTATCTGCTGGGAAAACTGGGAGAAGGTGAGCCAGAAAGGGGTGGGGGGAGGGTGAAGAAAAGGAATATATGGGTTATTTACACATGCACTAGCTACATAACTGTGTATTACAATTAAATGTAAGGAAGTATAGTAAGGGAAAAAAAAAAAAAAAAGGCACATCTTCCTGGGGGACCCACTAATTTTTCCCTTCCTTTTTCTTGGGAGTATGTCCACATGCTCAAGGGTGTGTGTACACAGGCAACATAGGAGTAACAGCTGTTTGTGTATCAATTTCCTTTAATGAACTCTTCTCTTTTTACCCTATTTGATGTTTTATGGTTTGTTTGTTTGTTTGTTTTTCCAACCAAACACATCTCTTAGTATCAAACCACCTTATTTTCACAAGTACAAAACTTTTATTTACACAATACAATGAAAAATTCATTCCAACTATACAGAGCATCATTCATTTTTTTATAAGGGTCTTCTGTTTTTTTTCTTAGACTTTTCTCTTGGTTTTCATGAAGACAGTATCAGAGAATCCTAAAGTTCAGCATTACATGTATAGCACCATAGACCCAATAGCACCACAGACCATAAAACTGAACCACCATTACTTCCTCCCTTAGTACCTCTTCTGCAACAGTGAAGGTCCCCTTAATTCTGGTCTCCCAACCTCAAAAGGTCCCCATGCTCCAGATTCCTGCTTTGCTTAGCTGCAAATCCAAATGGCCTGGCTCTTCTCCACTATTACTTTATTTGCATACTATTTCTGAGGCTCCCTCCTGCACTGGTTCTAGTTTAACAATTTCTCTCCCTTCCCTTGTGCCCAGAACTATTTTATACCACAGAAGAGGTCTCCATAACTACATACTGTCCTACTCTAAAGAACAAACCATTAGTCCCATGCATGGGACTGAAGGCAGGTTTTATTTATTAGCTACATTTTAAAGTGAACTTTTTCTGAGGCAAAGGTAATTGTGCACATTTCTGGTGGGACACTACGTTGTTTGTCAGAGGTCAAGAACTTAAGAGTCTTGTTCTTGATAATAATTAAAGATAAGGTAAGTAATCATGAATTTCACATAGTGCACTCAGTACTTGATCAACATACTGTGTACTGCATTCAAGTCCTTCAGATATTATTTTTTTAAGCTCCCTTAGTTTTTGTTACTTTTCTTTTTTTAAAAAAAAAGAAATATCCTCTGTTGCTTTAGCATATGACACAGAAATATGTACGTAAAATGCAATTCAGCAATCATTGCCTCTTGACAGCAAATAGATCTAAAAATTCTCATAAAATTGTATACAGCTCAAGTAGGAACAAATATCTTGAAGTTGCCTTACTCAGCCCAAAATCCTTAAAAAATACACTTCTTCCTTTCAACATTAATATTTTCAAAATATAACCCTTTTAAATTATAACACTGGATTGAAATTTTATTAAAAACTGAATATTCTAGATCCAAATCTAAATAATCTTTATTTTTTAATATTCACTCACAAATTTCATTGCCCTGTCAGAAAAAAAAAAAGAAAATATTGCCTGGCAAGATTTGTTATCTTCCTTCCTTTCATCTTTTCATCATAAAAGTGTCCCCAGCAGTCTGTAGCCATTATGTGCTTTTTACAAACTATTGAAAAAATAAGTACCTAAAACAAAAGATAGGGGAAAAATAAATAATAATTAAAAAAAAAAAAAAAAGCTATTTGGTACTTTGCTATGAAAACCAGGAAATGTGTTTTAGAAAGAGGTAAAGATGTTATGTAGGAAGTGAGGTTCTAGAAGCAAAGGTTTCATTTTCATTGCATTGCATTGCATTGCATTGCATTGCGTTTCTATCATCTCATATTTTTTATGTTCTTGGGATCATCCACAATTTCAACTGCTGCAAAACAAGAATAGTTAGGCAGATTCAAGTAGGAAAGCAAATACCTACCCTTAACCTACCACTTTGTGTTGAATCCCCCCAGATGGGGAGAGTGGATTTAAACTCATGGAGAACAGTTTTAAACTAAAAGAAGAGAAATTTAGATTAGATATTAGGAGGAAATTCTTCACTTGAAGTGCCTTGGTGAGGCACTGGCACAAGTTGTCCAGAGAAGATGTGGATGCACCATCCCTGGAGGTGTTCAAGGCCTGGTTGGATGAGGCCAACCTGATCCAGTTGATATCCCTGCACATGGCATGGGGGCTGGAGCGAGGTCATCTTTAGGTGACCTTTCCAGCCCAAGACATTCTATGATTCTGTGAAAAATGAGGAAAGTGTAGTCTTCAAAAGTTTGGAACAATGTGCTTACTACGGCTCACACTGTGAAGCAAATGGATATCTTTTCCTCATTGCTAATTTTACTTCAACATAGCACAATGCTGTGAGTACCAAATTCCCAACCGATCTCAGCATACATATGTAGATTAATACTTAAAACATACATTTATTGATTAATATTCAAATGCACTGCACCACTGCCGCTAGTCCAGAAAAATAGAAGTGTTTGTGCAAAGCAATAGAAGATTTCTTGGGTATGCCAACCATTTCCAACCACATTCCTACTCAAAAGTCAATTACAATGTAATTTTACACTTTTAACTGATAAAAATGTAAAAGTAATTTTAAAACAATACCTTTTCCTAAGTTGTACTGTTAATAAAAAGAAGTGGTTTGCATAAAAATATCCTTTTCAGGTTTTCAGATGCAACAGATGGTTCTTGCCTTGTCTTGAAAAACATGAAAACAATGTTATGCACTTCACAAACAGTCCATCCATAAGCTTGTACGTCAAAAGACTATGATTAAGGACAATGTATTTCCAATAGCTGTGTGACTACAAAAGAGAAGTATGTAACATCAAATGAACTTCACTTATCCTCAGTTTCAACCCCAGCTGTCATATATATCATAAAACATTGGTATCCCTGTATTACTCAGCTTTTAATTTCTCCCAAAGGATGATCCAGTCCGTAGAATACTCTTCTCTAAAATATACATAAGTCGCAGTTGGTTGAAATGGAACATTTACATGCCAGGCACAGAACACATTCACACATATATATGGATTTTATCCACACTGTCATTTGGTATTGGGGTAGTTTCACATAATTAATGTTGTGGATTTTTTTTTCAACTTATTATGGAAGATTGTTATTGAAGTACATTGCTCCAAGTCCTGCAGGGAATGTCACATATCCTCTAGATGTCTTTGGAGATTAATTCTGAGAACATTATAATTCTGAGCAGGATCCATTGTAAGGAGTCAATCATTAGTTTAGCATTGTAATAGTTCTTCAATATTTGCTCTGTTGGAAGAAACAAAATATTTTTGTGCCTGCAGTCTGGACTGTAAGCTACCTTCTACATGCTCACTAAGCTGTTATTTTCCCTCCAATGTGTTCCTATCTTGAGATTTAACTCTGCATTTTAGCAATACTCTTTTGTTGTTGTTGTTGTTGTTGTTAACATTTTAGTTCATACTTCAATCTTTCACACATCAATATTAGAAACTAGGGATGTGAGTAAAAGTTGCATGGTTGAACTTTCACTGTGGGAATCTAGTGTACAAAGTGGCAAATTTCTTTACTGAATTTTCAGTACCCTTAGCATAATTACAGTAGTAACTCTGAAAATACAAATGAACATATACTTTAGATTCAAATGGTTTATTTCATGATGTTCACCATTACAGTCCCATGTGGCAATTATTTTCCATGGTTTTATAGTGGTTGTACCTTTGTTTCCCACCAACTTATGCAGACAAAATATAGCCTACCACATGTAAGCACGTTGGTAGTCTGTATCAAGCAAAGGCATAACTTATCCCAAACCCAGCAGTGTCACTTTCCAGTTACTTCAGCTGGCTTTGAACAGGCACGCCGGAAACAGTCCCCAAACAGCATGACTGCATTCACACAGACATTCCCATCAGAGAACTGCAAGTGTACAAACTGTTGAGACACGTTTTGAGAACCACACTTTGGACAGATGGCAAACAAAAACTTAAATGAACATGTTTCCCTGAGAACATACAGATCTGCATTTTCATAAGCTGGATATGTTACAAAAAGATATTTAATCACAGGAACAAAAAAGTCACCCGTTGTATCAAACACGACTCTGTACTTACTGAAAATAAGTTATCACTCCAGAGGTCTCAACTGTTTTTCAATGCTTTTGGCCTTTAACCATTAACCATTAGTAGATGCCTTCACTTATGATTTTCTTAATTAAAAATACATCATCAAAAATGAATGTGGCCAGTGTAAAAAAGCATGGCAACAGAAAATGGCAAACTGTCTTTGGCCAAGGGAGTACAAGTCTGCATGGCACAGTATATTAACAGTTACCAGTTAATGTATAAACACCTTAAAAGAAAATTTATTTCACTGGAAAAACAGTGATTTTAGCAACCTTGGTGCTTCTCCTGAAGTATAAGTAGGGAGAAAAGAAAGAATAAAAAAGACACCTTTTGATGAGAGATTATGTAGTCTCTACAATCGAGTAAATTTAGTTGCTGTTGCAGCAGAGGAATGTGATAGGAAATTTTACAGTTGAAGGAGAAATGTCACAGTATTTTGATAAGAGAGCGATGAACTTTTTTTCCCTTGTGCCATTATCAAGGCGAAGTGAACAAAATACATCATTTATAACCCACTGCTCTACCATTATCTCCTGGTGAGACACTTGTTTTAAAACACACAAGGACCTTTTTTCTCTAAGACTAAAGCTCTCTGTGAGGCTCCGTCTTCCTTTATAACCATGAAAGCAAGTTGACACTTGTGTGGGCCAAAGTTTCCAGGCAACCACACAAGGGCATTTGTGCACCCTCCAGGTCACCCCCAGTTCTGAAGTACAGAGGAAGCGTATGAACAGCGTACGTCCCTTTGATCACAGATACCATCTAAAACTGATGTGGAGAGAAAATCCTGCACTCAGAAAGAAAGGCACTACAGTCTGCTAAAGCTTTCTCTTACCTAATATAAGTAAAGGTTAGCATGTTAGCACAAAACTGCTAAAATTTTTCTTTTCTTACTAGCTACCAAGCACTACTGACTCTTCCTGACACCCAGTACTCTTGCCTACATATTCTTTGCACTCTGTTTTCTTTTGTTTGTTTGTTTGTTTTGGTTTTGGTTTTGACATTAATTTCCAAAATGACAGCATGGTTGTTTTACTGCACAAAGCTCATTCAGCAAACCTATACTCGAGCATGCAATTGTGTGTTTGCAAATGCATACTAGAAAGCAGTCAGTGGTGAGGACTTCAAGTACAGGCACATGTATAGACACACAAAAAACTCCACTCCACTTCCATGTACATATACCAAGCTCACAGTGTAAATAGATAACATGAAACATACCCTTTTAATTTATGCTTAATAACATAGAAAATGTGTGTAGTCAAAGTCTGATGCTAACTAGTCACTGTCTGTTCTAGTAAAATTAGACTGGACATGAACCTCAGTTACTGGCAGATGTGCAATGTCTGGAGACCCTCTAATTAGTGCTCACATAGCTTATTTGTCCCGTGGTAAATCAGATTCAGTCATGAGCTTAAATTATTTCATAAAAATAAAAGAAAAAATTGTTTCCAGCAATGGCAGACACATTTGCTGGATCTCTCAGTATATTTTGCTACTCTTAGGTGTGATATGTTTAACAGCTAAAATGTTTTTTCTTGACTGGTAACAGTAACACATTTACTGAATCAGTGATGAAAAAGACACGTTATGTGAACAAGAAGCACACTAATAAGAAAATGAAATCAAAAGTTGTTTGTTTACATTGAAAACATACCATATTTATTTCTAAAAAAATAAAGAAAAACCCAAGAGACGAGCCTAATTATAATAGAACTAACTGCTTCAAGATAATTTTTAGATGCAGGAACACAGGATATATGCTTATGTAGTACTTATCAAATTACTGCAGGAGGTAACAGAACTTGAAATAATTATCATTTTAAGTTTCAGTTGCACAAGTAGACAGTGAGACAGAAAGCTATAGATTTTGAATTATTTTTCAAAGTTTGCATAGGGAGATAGATATTCACAAACAATTATATACATAAAAAAACACCAATGTAAAATAAAACAGTACACATTTCTATTTTCTTATTCCTTATTCCTTTTTACTTAAATTAAAAGTAATTAACAATCAAGGTTCACCAACTTTTTGCTGGTATTTCTGTTGTTTTCACTTAGATGAAATTCCAGTTACTTATGGCCCTATTAATGGATGCAAAAACTTATAACTATATTGTGAAGCTTAAGAAATAAGATAAGCTGAACTCAAGAAGAACCTGTATTGAAATGCATGCTATTACTATATAAACATTCTTGTTCCTCATTGCACAACTCATATATATGTTCTATGTATAATATATTCTATTTGTAAGACATTTCAAATGCTTGATGAATTACACAATATTTCTCCTCATGTTGTAGAAACACTGTGAGACTCATTCAGTTAGATAGATGCTTGCAGTAAGAGAGCTTATTTAGAAGTTAAGCCACTCAGGACTCTGAAAGAAATGAATTTAGCAACATATTCTTTCAGAGCTTTAATATAAGACCTATGATTTAATTGCCACACTCCAAAGCTAGTGGGCAGGTCAGTCTATTACCGAGCTGTTATATTTAACTTTGGTGGAGAGTGGTTGGTCTAAGACCAACACGGTCTCTCAAAACAGGATGATAAGTTAATTTCACAGTTATCACAAAATAACATATGATATTAGGTGGTAGTGACATGATAACTCCACTGGAAACAATGGTAATTACATAGTAAATCGTGTCAATGATACTGCATTATCTCCTAACTGTTCAATTAACTCGTGTCACCACTGCATACTATGTTTAGAAAGTTGCTGATGCAATATTTCCGTATCATAATTGCAAAGATAGTTGAAAAAGATAGTACCCTATAATTTTAGAAAGTTTCTAAAATTACTTGGTGAAATTATTTCTCCTATGAAAAACAAACACTGAGGCAAAGAATGAGACCTAAAAATCTGGAAGACACCACCTAAAATGGAAATATGTTGGCAAGACTGTCATGAAACTAATTACCTTTCCTCCTTTCATACAGGAAATGAGACATTAATTCATAAATCTACTTCCAATTGGTATGTATTGATCTAGCCAAATAATAAGAGCCGTCAGCCATCGTTAAAACAATTATAAATTTAATCCTTGAAAAAATATAACTTTTCCTATGCCGTGCACACAAACTGATAAATGTGGATGACTTTAAGAGAATATGAGATGACTTAAAGAGAATATGTTTAAATTATAAAATAGCAAAAAGATGGGAATAAATTAAGCTTTTCTCTAACTCAAAATGCTGTACTTTCACCAGTGACACAACTGGCCTTCTCATTTTCACTCATACAAATCAAAAGTCCAGTGAGGTGAAAGGAATTACTCAGACATAAAATGGAATAAAATGCTGCCTGGAAACACACAGAACTATTTATCTTGTTATTGCCTTTTAATATTCAAGACTGTAGAATATGATTGTTCTCTTTGAATGGTGTCATGTCCTGTTCATACAGACACCACTGCTTTGTAGTTCAACAAGTCTATTCTTAACCACTATTTTTGTGAGTATAGAATTAAATCATCAGCTGGTGAAAATCAGAGTTACAGACAGATCAAAACCAAGGTATATTAAGGGTGTTATGATTTACATCATCTTAAGATCATGCTCAGGAATACTCCTTTCTACAAAATTAAATGTCCAATATCTGTGAGTCAACCCCTAAATACAAACCAAAGGAAAAAAATAAAGATCTGTGTGTAATAAGGACAATTTGAGACACAGGCACCTAAGATACAAAAGAATTTCTGAAATTTTCAGAAGAATATTGAAGAGTATCTTCAATAGGAGACAGTGGCAATTAAGAATGCTTTAGCCTATATAGCAAAATTTACCTGCAATAGAAATACTTCTGAAGCATGAAGTTGTTTTTGTTGTATTTCCTAATTTTCCTTTGTGACAATAGTATTTAATACAGCTTGTTTAGATTTAGAACACCTCTTTCAAGGCCAGCTCCACCTACTTTTTCATCTCCGGTCATACTAGTTTTGTGGTTATGAGAATACAAAGGAATCTGCATGATTTTAGTGCACGACTCATTTCCAGCAAATCAACACATGTATTTTCAATTTGTTATGCATGAGAAATGTGTAAAACTATGAAGGTGTGGGCCTCCAGAGGACAAAATAAGCAGAATATGCAAGTGTTGTATCTAAATCATAACTGAAGTTAAACTCTAATTTTAACACACAGGCTGTACAGTGAAGTCACAAAGACCAGGAAGGATTTAAAAGGCAACAGACCAGATCCTAGACCTGTCCTCAGCTGTACTAAAAATCTTGTGCGGCCTGGTACAGATTTCGTTTCTATTAAATGTACTGCTACATGGAACTGCATAGCTAGGGCTAGAAACGGCAGGGAAAAGGTGATTATCTTCTTGAAAAAAATGACAGAAATCCAAACAGCATTCTCTGATTTTAGGGTTTGCCAGTACTTGAGAGATCCTTTCATTCTAGTTACCTCATGTGATGGAGTTTATGTAACCTTGGTGTTACATGGTTTACCATGTAGCTGTTGTCTGCAGGGGCCAACTTGCACTTGATGCAATGCTTCCACTCCCCCTTCCCAGCAACCTTCCTTCTCCCATTCTCCAAAAGATGCCACTAATCTTTTTGACCACTGATTCTCCTACAGTGACAGATGCCACACTAGAAACTAAATTCTTGGCAGATAATTAAAAAACAAACAAACAAACAAACAAAAACGAACCTACAAAGCTCAAACTCAGCCAAAACCTATTCCAAAACATGTATGAAATATGCTAAGGTAAAAGCTACTCAAAACTCAGTATCTACCATGATTATTAAATAATTGAATTTATATCATTACCAGTCTTACATCCATCGACTCACAGAATATATGTACAAATACAAAAGCAAGAGATGCTACTAAGAGTAAGTACACCAAAGAAAAACAAACACCTCTGCAACCCAATCATAAGCTATGTAATAAGTTGCCCTAAAAAAATCTGCACATTAAAAAAATGGGAAAAGAGAAACCAAGTGCATTTTCCATCTCTAACAGCAGCAGAAAAATGAAGCGGGTGAACTCCATGCTTCTCTGAAGATTTATTTTTTTTTATTTTTTAATGATTATAATGCATTTATATTTCTCAGTTTAGCAAGTCTCTCAATATGGACTCTGAGTACAACTTTTTGAAAGCAGACTGAATTGAAAAAAACACAAATCAGAGAAGCATTATGTGGTTCCCTCTATTGCCAACTTCTGCAACTAGCTAAAAAGGTAATAACAATGCTGAAATTAAAAAGGTGTGTTTTTGTTGTCTGGTTGATGGTTTTATTTTGGCTTTCCCATCTTCCAGCATCCTCCATAGAACTTTGAGAAACAAGACATTTCTTTTGAATCAGATATCCATTATCAATTTGGACAGAGAGCGTCTGAACCAGTATTATCTGCAAATGATTTATGAGGGCAGGTATTTCTCTACCTGAACGTTTTAGTGAAACCATAAATATCAGTAAAGACAGAAGCTGGGATTCAACGAAAAAGCCGTGAAAAATATTTTATATGGGAAGCTACTTTCATCTGATGCGAATTTTAATTCTCCATTTATGTATTTTTAAAGATTTTCCATGTTAGCTAAATCTCTCCTCCTTTCTTGATGATTTTTGGAAGTATTACTATAAATACTTACCTGTTAATAAAACCTACTGAACTAAACCAACTGATCAGATGTCATCCAATTGACTTCAACTAAGAGTGCATCAGAGCCTGAAGAATTATTCAGAAAAAGAAATATATTCAATATCAGCATTCTAAAAACAGTGTTTAAAATTGTTTTTGAAGAATGTCCTAAAAAAAAAGTAACTACAGCAGCAGTATCCCCTTTTCTTATACATGACCTACAACATATCAAGATTTAATAAGATATTTAGCTTTGGGAGCCATTCACTCTCCCTTCCCTAAAATGGTGTCAGTAACTCTTCCTCCTGTCTGGATGGTTATGATGGGTACTATGTGGGGTATCTGTCTCAGGGATGACTAGGCATATGCAGCTCTTTTGGCCTTGTCTTCCAGACTCAATTTGTTCAGAGCTTGAGGTTATATTGGAAGCACCATAAAGCAATATTAATACAAAAATTCAAAAACATTTTAATGACCATTTATATATATATTAGGTTATTATAAATTTCCAATATGGTCTACTTTATGAAAAAGATAAAAAGGGGGAAAAAAACAGTTGTCTGTGGAAATATGATTTGCTTTTTTTTTTTTTCTAAAAAAAATAAGGTTAATTTCATCTTATTCAAGTTTTTCTGTGTTGCTTTTTCAATGTTTACTTATTTCTATTTATTATTTCTATTCAATTATTTCTCAGTTATTATTAGGTGAATAGAAATATGTTTTTATAAATTAAAATGAAAATAATCATATTTTAAAGTACTGTAAATATGTTCAAAGTAAATGTTATCTTAAATCATGTATCCACTAAAATTCAACTGTTAAAATATAAAATTACATATATGCATTTCAGTACACTACCTTTATTAGGACACTTAGATACTGATCTAACAGTCATCTAGAAAGTATACATGCTGTATTAAATTCTGTATTTATAGTTCCAATAATGTATATATTAACTGTGTTTTCTACAAGAAGATTGTACAGTACTGGAAACATAAAAGTGAATAAAGCATCAAATCTTCCTGTTTAAGATATCAATATTATTCTTCTCTCTCTAATTAAAAAAAAAAAAAATCATACACAAAACCTACTTGACAGTTTCTCGGATTTGGACAGCTTGGGCTGGGCTTGACTTTCAACATGCTTCTAATTCAGGAAGAAAGCCCATTATCTGTAGAAAACCTGCATCCAAGATATCCAGATTAGGGCATCTGAAAATCAAGGCCAAATTTCAGACACTGGGGAACTGGCCAGCATCACAAAGAAAATAACTCAGTATCTTCAATTTTTATATTAGACTTTTAGTACTCCCAAACCATCTCTTTTTATGTCATCCCTTTCCAAAATTGAAGATGTTTTTATTAGCTTTGTATAATACAAAATGTATATCCGTAATGTGTTTATGATTTCTCTCCTTGTATAATAAGTAAGTGCTATCAGACTTAGTAAGGTAAAAGAATAATATATAAAAACAGTACTGCTGTAGCAATCCAGGGAAACCACTTTCACTGTGGTGAAGACCCGCTTAGGAAGAAATGTAAGACCTTATTTAGATTTCCTTCTTCATATGTATTGTGTAAAGGAGTATAGATGCCATCAACTATACTAGTTGTGGAAGAGTTCATGAAAGGCAAAAGAAGAGCCCATGATCTTTTCACACCCTTTTTTAGCTCATCACTGAATGGTGTGTTCATCTCAGAGACTATAAATCCTTCCTGTCAAAACATAAAGGGTTCAGTCAGGGCTGGTAATCCACCACAAGGAGGAGGAGGAGGCAGAAATTAAATGACCAGGAACTGCTGCAGTAAAGGGAAGAAGAGGCTGCCTGAGAAAGACATAGCAATGAAGCCACACAGAAATGCTTAGAACTTTCTACTAGTAGCAATACAGAAACATGGTGATGAAAAAATGTTTCATTTTGTAAATGCTTGGTTATACCATAACATAAATATACAAAATAATACACAAGTTGCCAGACAAAACTATAATCTCTGTATACAGCTACAAATAACCATACTTAGGATTAATGGGTTTTGCATAACCCTATAAAATAGTTATTATGATACACAGGATTTTAGTAATATAGTTGCTAGAGTGAACAAGAAAACCATTTTCCATCAAATTACTTCCTCCTTCCCCTAAAAAGTATCTGACTAAGGCAGAGATAATGTAAAGTTCAGCTATCAAAAATGGCTTCATTAAGAACTTTAATGAAGCACATGGGAGCCATTTATTGACTCCTCAACTATTAAGACATAGCATTATTACTGCTTTAATAGTATTTCCATTTTCATTTAGGAAATAACTAATCAAGGGATCAATGTACCAAAGACTTTATTTTCTCTCCCATGGGTCACTGAAAGTACATTTTTTAAAATGCAAAAAACGTAAAGGCAATTCCCCCCAGTGCCATATCACATAAGCAATTTAAAGAAATAACAAGGAATGCTAAAGGTCAATGGCTCCCGATCTAAGCCATGTTATAAAACAAATGAAAATTGTTAGTGGTAATTCTACCTTTGTGGTGGAAGTAAGAGATCGCTTTCACATCAAAGAGGCTTACCTCCAAAGTATGCAAAGCACCTCCACCCTGACCTGCTGTCAACCTGTAAGACATTTCTATTTCTCAGACTCACTTTGAATGCAAACTACTGTTTTCCTGGTAGTTCTCACAGCTCCACTTCCTTTGAGGTACAGATGTGTAGCCAAAGAACCCAATCAGATAACAGCCATTTACATATTTATAAAGTCTCCTGTAAAATCTCGTATCAATTGTTGCCACTATATATAGCCCTTTCAAAGTATCTTGTGGGCACAAGCGCTCCACTGCACTGCTCCCTTCAGGAGTCCAGATATATCGTATAATGTGATTTCAATGTAAATGTGGCCCATCACACAATCATACCACTTCACAAACTCTTTTCTGCTGGGGTAGCTTAAATCTAAACACACTCAAGCAGCTTGCTGCACTGGAGCAAGATTTCTTCCACATAAAAAAAGTCAAAACCCCCAACACAACAATGCCAAGGAAAAAAAAATCTGAACATTTTCTGCAGAAAGATGGGCCGTCTCCAAATCCTTGTGCCCTATCAGACAAATTAAAGTAAATCAAGCATGAAATGAAGCAGAAGAGCCCCGAGATAAGGCTCCTTTAAGTCGTTTACAGATTAGGATAGAGAGAGGTGCATCTGGTCTCTGGCAGTGAAGGAGGCCAGTTTCTCATCTCACAATAGCAGCCTGTGTATAGGATTACCTTACCTTGTCACTGACAAGGGAAAAAGCGCCTGCAAAATGTCTCTAACTAACTTCCTAATGTTCCCAGCTAAGTTCTCTTATTAAAGTATTAACTGTTACAATGATAGAAATAAATTTTGATAAAACAAAATAAAAACAGACACTAGTCTGATTTATGAGCTGGTCGGACACTGATAAACTGGAGGCTCTGCTACCAGCAGATGAGCCTCTTCGCTTATCAGTCAGGATTTCATTGCTAGAGACAGCAGATAACTTCCCAACTGGAATTAGGGATTCAATGAACTGTGTGTTACTGGTTGGACTGGTGCTCTAGCAGCACCTAAAAGGGCCTCTTGTGCTATCAGATGGGATTTTGCTGCTGTATGCAGTGAGACATTTCCCTGCTGGAAGTGACAAACAAGCTCAGAGGTCTGCACCGCTAATGGTTAAACTGGTGCTCCAGCAGCAAACAAGCCTCTCTCGTCTTATCAGCCAGGATTCAGCCTCTACAAATTGGAGGCCTTCCTTCCTCAGGAAACCGAGCCTCTCTCTGGGAGCACCAGAACCAGCTTTTGCTTCTCCCTCCTGACACCCTTACCTTAGCTTGGCAGCACCAAAGGCAGACGTCGTGATGCTGTGCTGTGTTGCTGCAGCACGCTAAGCTGCACCCTGCAGTTGCACTGCCCTCCTGCTCTGGGGGACTGAGCCTCACACGTGTTTGCTCGGGCACCCACAGTGAGAGCCAGAGGAAGAGGCGGTTCAGCAGGTGGCACTCTTCCCTTGGAGCCCACATCGCCCTGGGCAGGCTCCAGCTGCACACAAAGGATGCTCTCTTGGCTCTCCTTGGGTTAGGTGGTCATTGCTGTCTCTCATTTTCTACATGCTTTAACCCCACTGTTCTCATCAAGTTGTAATTTGTATAGGTACGCCCTGCTTAGTGAAATGGCTCCTGATGTGCCCTTTTAGTAGTTCTGCTGTTCTGTGCTATCCTACAAATGCAGTAATTCTTCTGGGTGCAAAGACAAGTACTAGACCTTAAACAAGCCAAAGTAAGGGTTCTCTAGAAAGCCCAACAGTAATCAAACACATTTATTTAATAAGAAGAAAGCAGACAGATGCAAGATATCACATACTCATAGCTGGATGTGTATAAATCCTTCTTCAAAAGAAGTGAAGTAACAAATCAACTCATAATTACTGAGAGCTTTATAAAATCTACCTCTTAATTCTCTTTGTAAATACTAGAAAAGTATATAAAATGTTTACTTATGTGGTGAAAATCTTCAGTCTGTAGATACCAAAACAGCACTACAAAAAAAGCCCAGCAATTATGCTTCACTTGTTAAAGACATCTTACATTATATATTCTTACATTAAGACCTATATGCTCTCTAGTTCCAGTGACAATGTATGTACAGTGTTGATTATTCACTGTGAATGAAGTGTTCTAATAGTGGAAATACATAGTATAAAAGTTTTTATTTATTTATTTTATTTCCTCAAACTCTAGAATGAAGAAAAACCTCTCATCATTACAGTAGCACAGACTAGTACTAGATCAAGATAGCACTAATTTACCCTCAAAGCTCTGAAGAAAGGGTGTACATGCATCTCTTACTTGCCAGTTGAGATTATTTTAAAATAGGCTTGAGTATTTGATCCTGATACGCAAAGAATAAGACACAAACAACCCAGAAAGCAGAGTGATATTTTACTGAACTAATCCAAAAGTAGGGCAGGACTGTAGGAAGTATGAAATTGTCCTTCGGGCTTTAACTGTCAGACTCTAAATCGACGGTGCTTCAGAAAATCTATGTAAATGTATGAAAAAAGGAAGGGAGAAAACACTGAGCCTCACCCAAGAACACTTTCTCCACCAGAGTTTCAAATCACACTGAAAGCCTTATGCTCTTTCTGCCTGTTTTGCATATCTGTAAGAACACCTCCAACTCCACACAACATTCAAAGCCAAAGGGAACTGGCCCTCCTAGTCCTACACTCAGACACAACTGGAACTTTTTTTTTTTTTTTTTTTTAAAGACTATTTCATTAGCAAGAATCATTCATTGCTATGAAAATGAAAGCTACACCATAATGTCACTTGAAGATCTCAAGAAGGTTTGTAAAGGTTACAAATAGGACAGGTGGATAGAATTACACACGGGAACGCTCCCACAGGAGGCACCTTTTATCCTATGAAGAGACTGTCTGGGGAAGAAAAGGCAAACGAAATTTCTTTCCTCACCAAATCTCAAGATTAATTTCATCTGTCTTCAGCACTTTCAACCAAAAGCCCTCCTTCCCAATGAGACAGATGAATTTCAGTTAAAAATAATTCCAGTTCTCATATCATATGTTCTTACTTACCTTTCAAAATATACACTGCAAAATTGCATGTGTAATATCTTACGCTGTCTCTCTGCAGAGAACTGATATATTTACAGATCTGTGACCAATTGATAATACTGACTGCTTGCTACTTTCAAATAATAAACTAACTTAAATAATAAACTAACTTAAATAATAAACTAACTTTCAAATAATAAACGAACTTTAATTATGCCAGAAAAGATAAGGGTGTGTGTGTGTGCTTTATTTTCCTATTTACTATTCCTATTATTTATTAATACTACAAGAAAGTGACATGTTTAAGTGATATTTACAGTCGTCCCATTTTTGTAGCAAATTCATAAAACCCTTAGGAGAAATTTGTTACCTTGTTGTATCTGAAGGATTCAAAACTTTCACACTACACTAAAACAACAAATACGAACGAAAAGTTACTTTTTAGTCAGTAATGAACAGAATTATGTAGCATCATTTTCTGAAATTTCCTTTAAGAGCTGTAACTGCTGGCATTTCCAGAAACACTTCCATCTTGACATTACTTCTGCACTACAGATGCAAAATTCTCCAAACTGTGTATGACCTACTACAGACTACTGTTATAAAAATGATATGGATATTAATGACATTAAATGATAATAATTGACAACTGTATGAAATCATTTCTTATTAATTATTGCTGATTAGCTGCTACTCAGACGCTTATTAAAAACAAACAAACAAAGTGGAGCTGCAGTATTAGCAGTGTGGTAAATAAAATCTAACACGACACTGCATTAGTATAAATGCAAGGTAGTAGTTTTTTTAGTCTGGTAGCCTCTATCAACAAACCAACAATACAGTGTACATTTTTACAAATTTTACCATGAAATAGACCTTTGACCACCACCATCACTTTAAATTATTTTCCTGTTTCATTCTCAACATATTCCATTTCTTCAAAGGGAATGAGTTTTCAGAATGCTCACATATCTCATATGCTAAAATGAACTTCACAGATTAATGGCTCTGGAAAATACAAAATGCTCCTGTACTCTCTGTTTTATAAGCATATTACCTAGTATAAAACTTCTGATGAGAGATTCTCAAAGCCATTGGGATCAGCAACTCAAACATAAATTTGCCCTAATACATATATCTTGTACACCTAAGAAAGGCAAAGATCTGTGCTGGTTACATCAGCCATCAGATGACTCTGACATAGAATTTTCTGTAGCCAATTTTCTGCACTGTGCAAGTGAGTGATGCAATACAGTCAGTATTATATCCAACCATCCTGACTTCTAGTTTCAACATCCAGGTACATGTTTAGTGCTGGGTCACTGTCAAAATGAGTGAAGAGCAAGGCTTGAGTTCACACTTAAGTATCCATAAGATGCCATCAGGCACTTAAGCTCCACTATCACACTTAAGAAAGAAGAATTTAAATTATGTACTTCTAGCCTGCTATTAAACAATTTAATGATTTAGCCAGTTTAACCAGCATCCATATAAACCCTACTAAACTTTGCTATTCCTCTACAATATACTATTTGAGCTATAGATCATATTTAGGTATTTCATAAGAAATTGAACTATTAAAAGTCATTAACATAATTTAATTGATTTATATAGTAAAACAGAATTAAATTGCCTCAAATACATTTCCAAACAAGAACAACACAGTAGAAGACAATCAAATTAATTATATGTTGAACATAGTTACAGTACTTTACAACACATTCTTTTGTTCTGAAATATAGTACTATTTTTTGTAGCAGCCTGAAGTTATGGTGTAAAAATAATTAGCAATATTTAAAGTAGAATTCTAAAATAGCCATCATGTATTTAACTCTGTTCTGGTACTGCACATCTGATTTCACTGAAGCAAAACTGGTCCAAAGAAGAGATCTCTTAAGATCCCAAACTGTTATCAGCAGTTCTAATAGAGTAAGCATGTGCAGGATGATCAAGTTTGATAGACTATGTAAGCTCATAAATTACATCAGCAACACATGCAGCAACATAAGAGAAGGTAGAATCTTTACCCAAAGCTGTTTTTCTTAAACTCTCCTACCAAAGTGACAACTGTTTTTTACTTTTCTAATGTATGTCTACTTTGTATATTCTTTGTATGGGATAGAGGTAGTTGAGCTACATGAACCTGAAATATCCTAAATTACAATAATCTAAGTGGGGTATTACAGAACTATGCAGGCTAAATCAGCTCTGCAGAAATAAATAATGTTGCACACAGACAGCCTCTCATAAGTAAGTTGCCTCAGTAAAATCTAGCTCTGCTTCCTCTCCTCTGCAGTACACAAAAAAAGATACCACAAACAAACCTTAAAATATAAAAAATAAAATCATGATATCCTAGGGAACTTGTTTAATTTATTGAATTATGACTATTCACAGAGGAAAATGCATCCTCGTTGAAGATGGCACAGAATTAAAAGTATATCCTGCCTAGAAACATAGCGAGTGAGCAATTTACCACAGGAAAGTAACCATACCAGTCTGTAACATAAACCTACTGAAATGAATTTTCTATTTTTTTCCAACAAGTTGCATTTTTTTCTTTTTTTCCTTAGGCAAACCTAATTACATAAAACCATTCTTATTTAGCTAAATAACAGTCTTTCTTCTCAAAACAAAATTCACTACATTTCTTAGCATGCGTAGTCTGATTAAGTTTCATGTAGAGACAGTAATAAAAAGCAGCTTAGAGATCTGATTATCAGAAGGACATAAGAAGATCCAGGTAGGTAAAATGACGGATTATTGTGGATATCTGGGAACACTTTTAACTGCTACTGTCCAAGATCCTCATAACTGCTTGGAGACATGACCGTATACCTCACTAGTGCTTCTACATATTTTTCATAGTAGACATACTAAATATGCTTTTCTGCAAAAACAGAACTCATTCAGTATCATTGTAAAGCTGCTTTTGAAGGGATCTACACTGAAGTACATTTCTGATAAATATTGCTAAAGACAGCTTAGAGTTCAGGATAGAAACAAAAAACAAGTAATCAACAAGCCACTCCATGCCAGTGTCAGTGGTGTCTGTTGGATGAAGCATGTACTTTGCACTGCTGATGCATTATAATGTATTTCCGTTCAAATAAAACAATGCACAAACAAACAAAAAAGAACCTTCATCTGCTCTCTCAACAGTCTCTATAGTAACTCTTTAAAAGCACAACAACCAGTATTATTATGCTAAGAAATACCTATTCATATAGCAGCATACAGTCCTTCTCTGCCTAAGCTCGTGGTCTTATAAACACTCAAACGTCCTACAAATCTTGTTTTAACAAACCTATAAATATGTTTAAAAATGTTCTTGACTGTACATGTTTGCAGCACTGAAGCCACCATCTTCAAGGGCAGGGGGGACTGAAAATTTTATCATGCAACTGTTGTTTGTCAAAAAATTGTTGGCTATTTTCACTTCAAAGATACAAGTGCATTTCCCTCCCACCTCTTTCTTGCATATATCACTAAAACAGATTGTCTCATTTTCTCTCTTTGCACAGATTGCATATTTAATGCCACTCAGTTTACTAATTACTCCAAGGCTAAAATGAAACCCATATTTATACAGGTAGATGAGGGTTCATTTATTCCTTTTCTCAGGGCTTTGACACTTGAAGAAGGGTAAGAGGGGGAGCAGTGGAATGGGGAAGAAATCCTCAAAAATGGTTTGGTTCCAAATACCCTAATTGCCATTAGAAACATACAACAACTTTATCTTTCTTCTTTTGCCATTAATTACAAATAAATTCATCTTTCTCTTGTGAAGCCTGAAGTTTGTTGTTGTTTTTAGATGAGTTACATTCAAACTCCAGCAAAAAAAAAGATGAAGCCAACATTGAAATTCATCTCACAGTCCAGAATTTACTTAACGGCCAGCCTGTGCGCTGTGATAAACGGAATGATGATCCGGCAACATGTCTTTATCCATGGTTTGCTTTAATTAACGCCGGCTTGTTTGTTGAAAAGATGATTAATATGCCAATGAAAATTGCATAATTGAATACCACAACACTGGCACAATCAGAAAGACACATGCAGTTTTTTGATTAACATTTATTATTATTATTATTATTGTGTGTTTTAATGTTCTCTTCTCACTATGAAATGATGCAGTTTTTGACCGAGAGGTGAAGAAAAGACAGGTTAAGTGTGGGATCCTCCATGGGCAAGAAAAAAGATATGATGCAATTTAATCATGCAGAATAGTTCATTGGTCAAGCAGACATTTTTCCAAACTCAAAAGCAAAACCACCTCAGAAAAGGAAAACATAGGAAAAATAACAAACTATAATGAAAAGCTTAACAACAAACAAATGGCAATGGCCATGAGACAAAAAGAAAGAAAAGCAGTAACTACAGAAAGCTCAAACAATATATTCAATATCATAAGGTTTAGTCCACAGAAAACAGAGGAAACAGTAATCAAGTGACTGAAAGAATAAGTTCTGTTCTTAAAGCACTGACATGTTACAGTAATAAACCATTAAAATACGGAAAACCTGAGTTAGGACACCTGAACAACTGTCCTAACTTCAATTTGTTGAACATACACAAATGGAAAATCCTTCTTATAACTGGCACACCAGTGTCAGTTAAGGTAGGTTAAAAGTGGTTTTATTTTATCTATATGATTTATTTGTTGTTTTTTGTTTGGTTTGGTTTGGTTTGGTTTGGTTGTTTCCTGACTCTTTACTATAATATTAGGGCAGATGTTAATGTTGTTTAACATACATTCTCATGCAAAGTCTAACTTTAAGGGGCAAGAATTTTCTCCTTCTCGAAAACAAATTCAGATTTGCATGGTAATTAAATAGGATATATAGCAGTTCTGTAAATACCTTAGCTATTTTGGAAATTAGCTTTTAGAAAATTTAAAAATTTTGAGCTGAGGTAAGCCAGAAAACTTTCCAGAGTTCTCCCCCAAATTTAGCATCTACATACTGACTTTATACTTTCTTCAGTGCTCTGAGCAGGCATAAGATTTTTCTGATAACTGAAGTTCCATTATTTAGATTAACAAACACTTGCAGATGATAACACAAAGCAAATACTGCTGCACCTGTACTATAATCAAATAAAACGGGAAGGAAAGATTCCCACTTCTTTCTTTCCACAAAAACAAGCAGATGTAGTGAGATTTCTACAAGAACTGCTGAATGGATTCTTTCACATTGTCCTTGAAAGGAGAGGAAAAGGGACTAATACAAACACCCAGAGGAAAGGATCATATGCTCCCACTGCAACCTTTGATGACTTCTGTGGGCCTACGGTGACCATCTGAGGCACTGTCTGAGGTGCTTCTGATCCTAAGCACAAGCCTTGAGTTCAGCTAAGAAGAGTGCACAACCTTGAAGAGTGTAACAGTGCAGAGAGGACATCCTTCCTCCTGCTTCATTCTCCAAAGCCATCCACTCTGTTCTATGCCACAGGCATGGTTTCTTCAATACTCTGCTTTGAAATGAATATATTTGTGAAGAACTATAGTAAACACACTAGAGGCACATAAAAACTCGAAACAGGAGGCCCAGCCAAAGCTTGTTCCGCTTTACCCATGCATTTGGGAAGTGCTGATTTTCCATTCCACAGTTTAACTTTGAGGTTGTTTAAGCTCCTGTCTGCCCACATTTGCCACTCAGTATTAAGAAAATTGTGGCAAGGAAAATGAGATGATGTTTTTTTCTTTTTCAAGAGGCACAAAGGAGTCACAGGAGCTACTCCGGTATTTCCTCATCCTGCCCTTCTTTGTACAGCTAATAAAGGTCCTTCATTTTCTAAGGGGACATCAGAATTAAGAAACAATACAATCTATCCTATTAATTAGGGACAGAGAATTATAGCTATAGAAAATAATTCAAAATGAAACAAAACAGACCAAAACCACCACCACCACCAACAAATGACCACCACAATGCACTTGGGAAATATTTGATGGCTGAAAAGGTACAAAAATTGCAATGAAACAAACATATGTTTATATACATATATTGAAAAAATGAACTGAAGGGAAAATAAAATTTCCTAGGGGCAAGATCTCAGGGACAGTGAAGGAGCTGGAAGTGCTGAGGTCCCCCACCCTGCACAACATCTAAACCAGAACAGAGTAAGCCAAACCCCCAAAACTGCAGGGGAAAATACTGCGCTTCCCAAAATGGAAATATTCAACCAGATCCATCCTTTCAATTTTTTTCTATTTTACTATTTCTGACATTAAAATTTTGAAACTGTTTTATATTCATGTTTAAGTTGTGGCATCAGCAGAGTCAAACTTTAAGTTACAATAAATATCCCTGCTCACCTTGCTCTATAGATTGTATAGGCATACACTGTAATTTGCTTAATTGTGGGTCAAGCTTGCTGTCCTGGAAGTTTCTATGCATAAATTTAATTATTTTTTTTTTCTGATAATATATATATATATACATATATTACAAAGGTATATAAAAAACTAACAATATTTAGTTTTGTTTCACGACTTTAAATTTACCTAGTGCTTGATGCCAATAAAATATTTTAATTTTTTAATTTTCAGAGCTCTTCCTAAGTACTGTAAGCCTTCTAGAGTTGCAAAAGAAGTAAAGAGAAGTAATAAAGAAGGTTACTGAGCAAGCATGATAATCAACATTCCTGTTTCTTACACTTACGGAGCTACAGATCATCAACTAAAATAATCAAACAAGATTGAAAATACAACCATCGAAGTTTATTTTTCCACCCAACTCTGGGGCGAGATCATGAAAGCCAAAGGTATAGCATTAACAGAAATGCATAAAAGAACAGTTCATTAAGATTATCAAATACAAATGTACAGATATTACCTCTGAACAGGGAAGCTGGAAAGCTCACAGTTCAAGAACATGGCTGGGTACAGCAGTGGAAATTCCACTGTTTAACCACCATGTGCTTACAGTCTTTCCCAATTTATCCATTACTGGCCACAGACAGATACAGTTCTAAATAGATCTGACTACCCACTAGAGCCTTTTCTTATGCAAATCTGGACTTATTGGTCCAGTATTGAACCTATTAATGTCTTCCACAAATTTATCTTGTAGAGCCTTCAACCACTCCTATTCTTTTCCCCTGAATTCTTCAAATTTCTCAGTATTTTTCTGCTACACATACACGTCAAACCTAGAATATAACTAGTTTGGTCTCATTGGAACCTTAGACCTAGATTTTAATTCATGTGTAGATTCCAGACAAAAAAAAGAATATACTTCTTTGTACCTAAATCTCTTTACCAACTTAATAACTTTATTCAAATAATTAATGAAGCTATTAAGTAAAGCCAAATAAGAAAATCCTTACGAAGAACAGATCTCTTTACATCACTGCCAGATGGTGCCCTAAAAATTCAATACTCTATTATTTTATTAGAACCTTTTGTTTATGATTCTTGAGCCAGGTTCACTCCATGTGATTGCGTTCACATCCACACCAGTTCGAATTAATCAGCTTGGGTGTGTGGTTTCATAAGGATCAGATGTTTTATTAAAATACAAATATATCCAATTTCTTCTTTACTAATATGTAATTCAATTTTAAAATTCCCAATATAAAGAGACGTAAGGCCTCTTTATTAGAGATGTGTGTTTATCATTCCTGATACCACCTTCACCTAGAGAACAGACAGTGAACCATTCATTCAACATGGGAGTTTCACCGACTTAAAAAGGACTACTTTCTGAATACCCACTCCCCAAATCACTGAGGGACTCGTTATAGTTTCTGTGCTTTCTTTCCAAATATTTCATTTGCAAGCTAACATGGAACACAAGCTGGATTGTAGGTCAGGTTAATGAAATTAATTACTTTATTCAGCTGTTCAGTTATTTCCTTGACAATTCTGATGCATATTACAATTTTTGTAAGGACTACCCACATCCAATATTTCTTTACATGTTCCATTTTTTCTTTAATTATTATTATTCTATGACATTTTAACCTATTAATTCCATAGACTCTTTTTTTAAAGATTTACTTTAAAAAGAAACTCTTTATTATCCACTATATGACTCATTCTTACAACTGTTCTAAAGAAAGCTAATGTGCCAATATTTTAAAAATGGAAAGGTGACCAGGATAACAGGCCTGTCAGTCTGATACTGATACATGGCAAAGCAATGGAACAGATGATATAGAGCTTAATAAATAAATAAAAGAAATAAAATTAGTGCCAATCAACATATGCTTATGGGTAATATCTTAAAATATGAACTTTTTATTTTCTATTAATTACATTACACTCAGCTGTTAAAAATCATAGGTTAGCACTATTATATTTACACTTCTGTAAGGTATTTGACTTAATATGATACTCCATTTTAAATAGGGCTAAGATATCAATAGTGAAAACTAAAGCTGAGTAGAAACTGGATAAATGACAAATATGAAAACTGTTAGACAGTGATTGGATATATTTCTAGTGAAGTCTGGAAAGCACTGCTTTTTGACCCTTCAGTAGTTAGCATTCTTATGAATGGCCAAGAACAAAGGATAAAATCATTTAACAATAACGTCTGTGGGTAACAAAAAAAATGCACAGGACTAAATAACAAAGAAGGCTAGTATGGGATGGCATAATGAGCTGGCAATCTGGGCTCACCACACGTGTTACAATACAGAAAAACAAAGAGCCCACAGGACGTACTCTCTGGGCAGGGGACTCTTCTGAGAAGCACTGGTTACAAAAAAAAATAATAATAATAAATAATTGGGGTTTCAAGTCCAGTATCAGCTGAATAATATTTCCCAGTTGAACATGGTAGTCAAAAGTGGTAATGCACAAATAAGTAACAGATGCTACTAAACAGTAGCAGGGGAAAGATATACTGTGGAGCAGTGGAAGGTTATGTTAGCTGGATAAGGTGGCATTGATATTGGTCTACTGGAATTCTGTGCCCAGTTCTCTTCCCCCAGTTCCAAGAGGAAAGCTGAAAACTTTGAGAAGGTTTAGTGGAAAGACATGACAATAACAAAAAGGCCAGGAAAGATGTCTTATGGTAAAACAGTTAAGAAATTAAGTCTCCTTAGCTTATCAAAATTAATGTTATTGTTTGACTTAGACATACACATACCGTAAAGGAGAACAGAAATATGATGGTAGCACTATTGATCAAATAAACAAAGATACAGCAAAGATGTAAGAACATGGCTGGATACTGCAAGCAGGAAAAATTAAATATAAATAGGCTGGACATTTTAAAAAGAATTACCGAATATTGAATCAAAGCATTAAAAACAATAGATTATATAGAGAAAATTATATGAAAAAGTTAAATTCCTCTGCTCAGCACTGGTGAGGCCACACGTGGAGTGCTATGTCCATCTCTGGGCAACCCAGTACAAGACTGACATAGACATAATGCTGGGCAACAAGCTCTACGTGGGCAACAAACTCTAGCCTAGCTTGACCTCCAACCAGATGACCTCCAACTGTTCTGTGACTCCATGATTCTGTAACAGTTGGGCTCAAATGGTAGTGGTTACTGGGCCATACTAATCCTGAAGGATAAATCAAGTACTGCAGGACCTGTCCTAGGAACCACGTTGTTTAACATATTTATCAATGACCTGGAAAAAAAGGTTGACATGCGCTGTCATCAAATTTACAGATTATGCCAAGTTAGGAGAAAAAAAAGGTCAAGGGCAGCACTGCCATTCAGAGTGACCGAGACAGATGGGAGGAGTAGGTTTACAGGACCAGTAGCCTCACAATATTAAGAGGAGGTCATTGAGGTAGAATCAAACTCTTAACAGAGGTGTATGCCAGAAGGTCGAGAAACACTGGACATGAATTGGAACAAGAAAGGTTCAGACTGGGTATCACTAGACACTTTTTTGCCTGTCAGGACAGTGAAACATTGGAACAGTTGCCCAGAAAGCAACTGTGATTTCCATCTTTGGAGATTTTCAAGGTTCAACAGAGAAAGCAGCAAGCCACTTGGTCTGATCTCTGAGCTGACCCTGCTTTGTGCAGGAGACTAGACCTAAGAACTCCCAAGGTCCCTTGTGACCTGAATTATTATAAGATGTGATATTGTTTTAAGGGTATGCTGTGCTTCAAACCATAACTAAATTCTGCCCAAAATATATCTTTTGCTTTTTGAGTGAAAAAAATTACCTTTTGACTTGTGCAATTCAAATTTAATGTTCTTTATTGGCCTTTTAATTTATACACTTTATGAATATACAATTCCCTTATATGTTCTACTTCCCAGACTTAGTTTTAAATAATACAGAAACTTAAGTTAACTTTCAGTAAAAAAAAAAGACAATTTAATTATTTTTTTCCTGACATTGTATGAAGCAACCTTATTAGTAAACTAGCTGTTATATCAAGGATACTGATTTTAATCTTAAGATAACATAAACATTAAGATAACATAACATCCGGTACTTTTCAATATTTTTATAAATGATCTGGATGTAGGAATAGAGGGTATTTTGAGCAAGTTTGCTGATGACACCAAACTTGGAGGAGTTGTGGACTCAAATGAGGGCGTAAAGGCCTTGCAGAGGGATCTGGACAGGTTGGAGAGCTGGGCGATCACCAACCGCATGAAGTTCAATAAGAGCAAGTGCCGGGTCCTGCACCTGGGACGGGGAAACCCTGGCTGCATGTACAGACTGGGCGATGAGACGCTGGAGAGCAGCCTAGAAGAGAGGGATCTGGGGGTCGTGGTAGACAGCAAGTTGAATATGAGCCAGCAGTGTGCCCTGGCAGCCAGGAGGGCCAATCGTATCCTGGGGTGCATCAAGAACGGCATTGCTAGTAGGTCAAGGGAGGTGATTGTCCCGCTCTACTTTGCGCTGGTGCGGCCTCACCTCGAGTACTGTGTGCAGTTCTGGGCACCACAGTATAAAAAGGACATGAAACTGTTGGAGAGTGTCCAGAGGAGGGCTACGAAGATGGTGAAAGGCCTGGAGGGGAAGACGTACGAGGAACGGCTGAGGTCACTGGGCCTGTTCAGCCTGGAGAAGAGGAGGCTGAGGGGAGACCTCATCGCAGTCTACAACTTCCTCGTAAGGGGTTGTCAAGAGGCAGGAGACCTTTTCTCCATTAACACTAGTGACAGGACCCGCGGGAACGGGGTTAAGCTGAGGCAGGGGAAATTTAGGCTGGACGTCAGGAGGGGGTTCTTCACAGAGAGGGTGGTTGCACACTGGAACAGGCTCCCCAGGGAAGTGGTCACTGCACCAAGCCTGTCTGAATTTAAGAAGAGATTGGACTGTGCACTTAGTCACATGGTCTGAACTTTTGGGTAGACCTGTGCGGTGTCAAGAGTTGGACTTGATGATCCTTAAGGGTCCCTTCCAACTCAGGATATTCTATGATTCTATGATTCTATGATAAACCAAAAAAATGCATAAGCAGCTGTACATAAAACTATTAATAAACAAAAATTACATTTAGCAATGCACAGGTGTCAAGTTGAAACAAAACCCCTAAGAGAAGGGAGATGATGGGGAAAATAAAAACACTAACACAGCACTTTAAAGTGTTCCTCCTTCTTCCCTGCAAAAACCATCAGAGAGGTTGAAGAACAGAGCAATCTCATTTAAGAAATGCTCAAATGTGAGTTCTTAACAGAGCATGAAGTACTAGCTTACTACTCACATCAGCCTCACAAAGCAAATGTCTTTAATTTTAAGGAAAAACAGCAAACAACAAACACTCTACAACATCTTTCAAGGATAACTCCTATAGAAAGCGATCGTATAGCTTGCAGTTACCTGCAATGAATTTGGTGAACAAACAGCATTGTAAGTGACTCATGGCTACTGTGCTCTCATGATTTATGCAACTTAATAAAAGAAGCTCCAGGAGAAAATGAGACTAACATAATCACATAGCATCCAATATGTAAAAAAGTGGACTGTGTTGTACAATATATTAATGTCATGGAAGCAGCACACTGGTTGTCATTCCCTAGAGTCTCTGACTCAGACACTTGTGGCTTTTGAAAACATGTTCCACTTTACATATTTAAGCCCTATAGAGTCTATCATCAAAGGTTCAGCATCAAACCAATTCACTGTGTTGATCTCAAGATCTGCTCCCTGGTTGTTTTAACTGAATAGGGTTCCAAGATGATATAAAAGCTGTGGAAATAGCTATTTCCTATGTCCCTGATGACTTTGTACATCTTTGTACCCTGAAGTTCAGGGTGCATGATTATTTTTGAAATAAACAATAATAATGTTACAAACATTAATTACATAGCCTCAAAATCCCCAGGGAGTGATGCATTTAAACATTTAGTGGCACGTAAATCTGTAGAAAGCGTGAAAGAAAAAAAAAAAATCTACTGTTTTATTTTTCTTTAGATATCTTCCCAGTTTTGATAACCCACCATCCTCAAAGACTATAATTGTAATTGCAGCTGCAGAGTGAATAGAGAGAGCAAAAAAAAATATAATAATAAAAATCAAGCTGTACATTTTTCAAGATAGGTAGAAAGAATGTTGTTATTAACATTTACAGGAGATTTTCCCCTATGTGACTTAGTCACAAAGCAGTTCTTTGTGAAATAAAACAAGATTTAAGATGTATAACCCTAAAGATATTCATAACATTTTTGATGCACTTAAAACAATCTTCTGACATTTTTTTCTTTATTTGTCAATTCACTAAAATTATCTTCCCTATAAAACATTAAAAAACATTTTGATTTTGTTTCTCTGCACTCTCAGAACAAGAATGACTTTGCTGAAAGTGTTTCCTTATATTAGTAATTGGACACTCAGTGTGCATTCAAACACACTTTATAGGAAACAAAAATACAAATTAAACACAAATTGAAAGAAATTAATCAATTTAGAAGTCAGAGGAGCAGAATTTGGCCCACATTACATTTTGTTGTATTTAAATAATCTTATTTTATCACCCTGAAAATTAAAAAGAAATAAGAGCATAACTATTATCATGAAAGACCACATAGGAAAAATTACAATTGTCACTCTGACGTTACTGAGCATCCAAGCCAATTCAGGAAAGAACTGAAGAGCATATTTTGTCTGAATTACTAGAAGGATTCAAAAATTAGCTACTTAAACTCTGGTTAACCCTAACTTCAACTGTCTAAAAACTAGATGTCAAGTTCAAGCCACTAATTCAGGTTCTGCCTGGAGTAAACGGAGACATATTCCAACAGGTAAAATTATCCCCTTTCTTGTAGATAACCATCTTAAAAATGGAAGGAGTCAAGGTGTTTATCTCACTCCATTGATTAAAGACTATCTTAAACTAACTTTTAGATGACTAAATTAGATAAGACAAAATTAAAAGGAACATCTCAGTATTTGTTGAAATGCTGTTCTAACCTGGAGCTGAAACTAGGGAGTGATCTGAAGGGAAACAAGTTACATGTCTGCAAGCACATAGGTACCAAAATTAAAATGAAGAAAAATGTGGGCTTGCTACTCACTGGGACAGAGGCTGTAGTGACAAAGAACATGAAATAGGCTGAAGCACTGAACAACTTCTTTGTTTCAGTTTTTATTGCTAAATTGTGCTCCCAGGCTTCCTGGGTTCCGGAGTCTGGTTAGAGTCTAGATGTACATGACTGGAGGACTGAATAAGCACTCAAGCAAATTGGACATACCAAATTCCATGAGATCAGATGGTCTGCATCCAAGAATGCTGAGGGATCTTGCCAAGGTCCCAGTGTGCAAATGGCAATAGATTGAGAATATCTGTTTCCTATCACCTTTGAAATGCTGTGGCAACTGTGGGGAGGGAAGGTTCCCAATGACTAGAAATAGGTAAATGTTACATCAACCATCAAGAACGAAAAGAAGGAGGTTCCAGGGAATTACTGGTTGTTCAACCTGAACTACATCCATGGAAATACTATGATGCAAATCCTTCTCCATGTCATGATCAGACTCATATAGTATAAGAAGGTGGTTAGAAACACCATCCTCACTGCCTCCTATGATGACATTAATGTTTCAATGGGTGAGGGGAGAACAGTGGATATTCTTGGACTTTAAAAAGGCTTTCCACATAGCATTCTTATAGGCAAAGTGATTAAATATGGATTGGATGGATAGATTACAAAGTCAGTAAAAAACTGGGTGAACCACTGTAATCAGAGGACTGTGAACAGTGGTACAATATCCAGCTGGAGGCCGGTTACCAGAGGCATCTCTCGAGTCAGTTCTGGAACCAAGCTGTTTAATATCATTATTGAAGGGCTGGATGATAGGAAAGAAAGCCCTTCAACAGGTTTGCAAATGACATGGAATCAGTGGGAGCAGCTGAGACCCACAGGAGGGCAAGGTTGCTACTTGGAGGTACCATGACAACCTGCAAAAATGGACTGACAGAAGCCTCATGAAGTCCAACCAAGTCCTGCATCTGGGTGAGGTCAGCCCCATGCAACAGTACAGGTTGGGTACTGACCAGCTGGAAGATATCTCTGCTAAAAGGAATAGACAATTGAAACTGAATGTATTTTCAAGGTCCTCTTGCAGCAATGAAGGCCTACTGCTTCTTGGGCCGTGCAGTGAGCAGGACAAGCATACATATACTGGAGTGAGTCTGGTGGAACTGCCAGGGGGCTGATGCAAGGAGTGACTGAGAGACCTCGAAAGATCCATGTTAGGATAGGAAGGCTAAGGGTTTTTAATTGTTGTCTTAAAATACTTAATGGGATAGTAAAGACAAGACAATGCCACACTCCTATTGGAAGTACTCAGGGAGAACACACAAAGAAAAAGACACACATTTCAACAAGGGAAATTTTAACTAGATATTGGAAAAAAAAATCCACAAAAATATATTTGTAATCAAACATTGGTAGAGTTAAACAAGCAAATAAAACATTAAACATAGCTAAGAAAATCTGCAGAATCTGCATCCCTGGAGATATTCAAACCTTGACTGGGGCTAGCTTCCAGCAACCTGACTGAAGTTAACACACCTTTGAACAAGGAGTTAGACTAGATGACCTCTGGAAGTGCCTTCCAATCTTAATTATTCTATGATTATAAATAGTGATATTATTCAAAGTTATTAATTAAAACTATTAATTAATTATTGATAAATTAATACTTAATGTCTCCCTGAACCAATGCTCTCCTGGATTAAAAAGCATGATTACATTTTAAAAACATTACCAGTGAAAGGGAAATGTCTTGCATAGTAATCTAAATAAAAAGCAAAGATTTCTTCTTATTCATAACTCATGTCAGTTATTCACACTTTCTCTTTCTGACATGTAAAACACATTCTCAATACAAATCAGAACTAAAGACAGGGTCAAGACTTAATAATTTAATTCTTAATAGAAGTTCAGTGGAATCTAGGTAGCAACGTAAAGAATGTAGAAAATCTAACTTCAGTAGCTGCTTATCATTACATGTGTCTAGAACTCCCTTTATTCTGATCATATAGGTGTCTAAACTCTACTGAAGTTGCATTCTGGGTTGGTAGGTTAACACACCCTTAAATCTACCAACACTCAAAAAGACGTTCCCTGCCTTCAGAGCAAATTGAATATACCTGAACAGCACCGAGCATGGCAGGCACATTTGCTTTCACAATAGAACTTGTGATGGCTACTGCCATTTCACAAAAACTCTGATCTAGGAACCAGGACTTCTGGCTCCCATTTTGATTCACCCTTAGGACATTCCAATCCATATCTTTTGCCTCTGAAATTACTTCTTAAAAGGAAGGGAGAACGTCTGTATTCACTGTATGTGTTGATCCTGATAAATTGTAAGTCAATTCATTGTAAGTCATTGTCTAAGGACAGAGAGACATGGATTTCTGTGTCTTCCCCCAGACTTTAATGTGTCTTTTTAAACAGACAACTTGTCAATAAAAGTACGTATGTTAACTCATTTCTCTCCCTTTCTAACTGGATTGCTTGATCTTTGAACTACAAAACCCAAGATATTAATGTAATGGACAGAGAGGAGGAGGGTGTTTTAAAATTTGAAAAATTGAAATCCTTGAACTATGAGCTAAGAGAGTCTTCTTGAAGTAAAATAGGTATTCTTATATTTTCTAATATTGATCCTACTATAAAATTTTATCTCAACTTATTATATTCTTTTTCCTTCCCACATATTTTTACCAGCACAAGCTGAGGTTTTGGATGAAGTTTCTAGTAAAACGCCAAACAATTAACATAAGAAAGTCATGAAACACAAACAAACATCTGAAGGGTGGACTAAAAGGCTTCTCAGCTTTGACAGCTTCTTAATGCATGGGAGGAAGCAAAGAGCAGCAGCACTTGTTGGTTTTGGCATCCAGTGGTTCTGGATTAGCCTGCAGCTGAGGCTTTGCACTCCCCTATTGCCCCCATGACTCTAATCAGTAACACTACAATGTAAATCATGCATTGCTGCACTGTAACTACTTAGGACTACTCTAAGAGAATGGATATTCCCAGTATAGCTCAAATAGCCTGTCTTCTGCAGGGCTGTAAACAACTCTTTAAATCAACAACTGTGCCAGTGCAGTATTACTGTCACTACATGCTTACAATTTTTTCATCCCAGGCAGAACATGTCATAAGTTTTGTGCTGTATTTCCCAACAAGCTAGTGTTTTATGTTAAACTTAGACTTCGAGTGACCTGACATTAACGATGTTTATCTACTACTTAGGCTGCTAGATACTAAGAAATGTTTCCCTCATTCCCAGATCAGCCAAGCCAATCTCGATCGCCATTCTGTCATTCTGTCTGGGAGCCACAACAATCAGCAGCACTGAGATTCTTTACAGGAGGTTAGGGGACTCGGAGCTTGTCTCTTGGTGATAAAATTAGAGAGGAGAATTAAAGTGATTACACTCTAAAAATGACTTACTAGAAGTGACAGGTTTTTTTAACCTAAATATTTTTTAAGTACCAAATTTGTCACTCCTGTAAGTTATATGTTACTAACTGTAAAATTATTTTATTGCAACAGTAAAAGAAACGAAGTACTTTTAACGAATGTTTTTAGATAAATCAGGAACCTTATATTCAATTCACATTTTACTTGCTTATATAAGGACTCTTTTATTTTTGACTGAGTTGCTGCAGACCTCTGAATCATGGAAGGAAATGTGTGCACCACAGCACTGCTTCCCCCCCCCGGTTAATCCCTTCTGAGCCAAAGCAAGCCACTGAGCAAGGCAAATTTGAAATTGAGGTAGTTAAGCCTGCAGAGGCAGTCTGGTGATGATTTAGAAGCTGTGTACTACGAAGAGACACGGAAAGTATAATGCCACACAGGCTGCATGCTGCAATTATTGTACACAATTCTGAATATTGTGTGTGCTAGATATGGCCAAGTCCTTCCCTTTATACAAGAGCCCCCATTCAATTTAGATAGGTGTCCTCTGCAAGCCCCACTCTACCACGTTCTACTCTACAACCTCTTTCATAAGGTACAGCAATAGCAAAGTAGATTCAGCAGAATAAGAAAGGCTAAGACAGACATTCACAATGAAGATACTACTGGTTCACCAGCTTCAGAAGATGGGTAAGTTTCATAGATTTTGTTCTGGTATCTGGAATGTTTGGATTTTTACATGGAGCTTCAATTCCCAAATCCCTGTTTCAGTGTTTGGAAGATATTATTTTTAGTGGCATTGATAAAGATGGCAATAGTTTTCTCCTGAGGTACCTACAGCACTACAACCTTTCCATTAATCTTCCCCTTTCACTTCCAAAGAAGGCTACAGTGCAGAGTCTGCTGGGAGAAAAGGGACACATATAAGATTTCTCTTAACTACCGCCTTATTCGTCTATATTCAAGTTAGCACAGCTTCAAACTACAGGGAATACACAGTAAATGCAAGTGACATCCAAAGTCAGGAGCCAACAGCACCATAATTCTCATTTGCAGGCAGTAGCAAGGTGTCTCAGAGTTTGTGCACAGCTGCAAATGAGACCCCGCAATTTCCTCCCCTACTCAGTATATGGGCAAGTCCTTGAGAACAAATTACTCAAGTGAAGTTAACCTGCATCCACACTGCAGAGAGAATCATATCATCACCTGAATTAGACTAGATAGATTTTAATTTAAATTTCAGAAGACCATCTAGCTTGTCTCAAAAGACTCTACCAACTCAGGCTGAAGACTGGGGCAGGAAAGTGGTGTTCCACATGGGTGCAGGACTTCACTAAAGAAAAGTATTTGAGATACAGACAGGTTTGACTTTGAAGTTAAATTCATACTTATAAGAAATAAACCACAGCCATTGCCTACACCCTACTTGCTTTTCAAACATGGGAATTTGGTACAGATTAAAAAAAAGGGAAAGAAAAAAAAAAAAAAAAAAGAGATTTGGCAACTCGTTTCTATATTAAAACTAAGTATATATAGATTCATTACTAACAAAGTACAGAATTATGAAGATGAAATGAACTATATCTATGCTAAGTACAGTGGGATTTCATGGTTGTCAGCACACCACACTATAGCCACTGAGAAGTATACAGCATGCTTGAGGACTAAGTCTTCTGATGTGCTTATTTTTTTTTTTCCCCCGGCTAAGCAACTGTCCTAGTTCACTTACTGAGAATTCATAAACCTAACAGGTGACCTAAAAAGAATGTTAAAAAATGATTTTACAGAAACAATGAGTGATTGGTTGCAAATATATTTTATGATACATACGTAAGATAGATATTTACAGTGTTTATTATATTATTGGAACTAGGTATGAAAAATCATGAGGTCCTGCTTGACGAACCTGATCTCCTTCTATGACAAGGTGATACTCTTAGTGGATGAGAGAAAGGCTGTGGACGTGGTCTACCTTGACTTCAGTAAGGCATTTGACACCGTTCCCCACAGCATTCTCCTCAGGAAACTGGCTGCTCATGGCTTGGACTGGCGTACACTTCGTTGGGTTAAGAGCTGGCTGGATGGCTGGGCCCAGAGAGTTGTGGTGAATGGAGTCAAATCCAGTTGGAGGCCAGTCACTAGTGGAGTCCCCCAGGGCTCGGTACTGGGGCCAGTCCTCTTTAACATCTTCATCAATGATCTGGACGAGGGGATCGAGTGCACCCTCAGCAAGTTTGCAGATGACACCAAGTTAGGTGCGTGTGTCGATCTGCTCGAGGGTAGGAAGGCTCTGCAGGAGGATCTGGATAGGCTGGACCGATGGGCTGAGGCCAACGGTATGAAGTTCAACAAGGCCAAGTGCTGGGTCCTGCACCTGGGGCACAACAACCCCAAACAGAGCTACAGGCTGGGAGATGTGTGGTTAGAAAGCTGCCTGGCAGAGAAGGACCTGGGGGTATTGGTTGACAGTCGGCTGAATATGAGCCAGCAGTGTGCTCAGGCGGCCAAGAAGGCCAGCAGCATCCTGGCTTACATTAGAAACAGTGTGGCCAGCAGGTCGAGGGAAGTGATTGTCCCCCTGTACTCGGCTCTGGTGAGGCCGCACCTCGAGTACTGCGTTCAGTTTTGGGCCCCTCGCTACAAGAAGAACATGGAGGTGCTCGAGCGAGTCCAGAGAAGGGCTACGAAGCTGGTGAAGGGTCTGGAAAACAAGTCTTACGAGGAGTGGCTGAGGGAGCTGAGACTGTTTAGCCTGGAGAAGAGGAGGCTCAGGGGCGACCTTATTGCACTCCACAGGTACCTGAAAGGAGGCTGTAACGAGGTGGGGGTTGGTCTGTTCTCCCACATGCCTGGTGACAGGACGAGGGGGAATGGGTTAAAGTTGCGCCAGGGGAGGTTTAGGTTGGATATTAGGAAGAACTTTACTGAACGGGTTGTTAGTCACTGGAATAGGCTGCCCAGGGAAGTGGTTGTCACCATCCCTGGAGGTCTTTAAAAGATGTTTAGATATAGAGCTTAGGGATATGGTTTAGTGGAAGATTTGTTAGTGTTAGGTCAGAGGTTGGACTCGGTGATCTTGGAGGTCTCTTCCAACCTAGACTATTCTGTGATTCTGTGATTCTGTTAATCTTTCAGGTTGTCCTCTTCTGCTCCATATGGAAAACAAAGACTGATGCATGCTCTGTCCTTCCGATGTGCAAATATCCACAAGTACATGTGAACAATTTTAAGAACTGAGCATCTCAATTCATTACAATTAGCACTTAGTAAACTATTTGGGGGAATTTGTTAAAGTCAGTTCTAGTATTTCAGCACAGAAAGGTTTAGACTGGTGTCTGTCTCAGAAATGGAAATACATAATAATTCAAAAACAAACAGGTCCTCAAAGGAAGGCCAGTGGCCAAAATTCCATCTTCAAATAATAGTTTTAAATCCTATTTTTGAGAGTGAAAAATGCCTTTTGGCTTATATTCCAATCCATTTTGTGCAAGTTTGATTAAAATTTATTAGATAAAATAATACCTTTAAATCTGGATGAGAGAGATTTCATAGTTTATAGCCATCTATAAACTACTATGTGGTTTGGGACACTGCACAACGTGACAGATTCAAATAAAGATATCAGATATTATCTAAAGTTGCATAATACAAATTTAATAGGAATCTAATGTTTTGTAAAACAGATCAAATATTTTTCTAGCAAAATTTCCGAAACAAACTAAAACATTGATTAAGCTCAAATTTGTAAGCAACTGCTTTTTTTGCTGCTATTTTTAATGTGATAAACCTCTCACTTAAAAAATAAAGTATAACATTAAAAAATACTACATGTATTTATCTCTAAATTCAACAGATGAGACATACCAGCCGTAACTATCTCCAATATACTTATTTAACCAAGGCTTAAAATGTTTGTTTCCTCTCCATATACACATCTTAATAAAAGATAAATAAAAAGGAAAAAAATGGTAAGAGGAACAGCAACAACAGTTCCTCTCCCAGTGTCTTCACAGCCTGTGGGAAGCAACTGGATTCTTTACACTGTGTTCATAACTAGAAGTACAAAGACTGGCTGGCAGGGGAGAATACCAAAGAGGGGTAATGTTGCCTTCTTTATATATATATATATATTGTATATATATATATATACTAACTTATAACTAACTCATAATTTATAGATATAACCATTCATACTGCAGACATAATCTAGATAAAGCCATAATGTTATGCTAAAAACAAGAACAAGAACAACTGAGGTTTAAAATAACAATTGATGTTTAAAATAGTAATGTCTAGTGAAAGTATCTGGGAGATCTCTAAGTCTAATTAGGCTCTTTTCCCCCCAAGTAACATATGAAGTGCCAAATCTTTGAGTCATCTACAATATATATCTCCGAGTTTGTACTGTTCTGTTACAAATAGTATGCACAACACACAGCATACAACACTTTTACACAGGCTCTGGAGATAAAAATCATCCAGTGAGTCTTCGTTATCTGATTTCAAATTCACTGACAAGGGGCAATAATTTGTCATTTCAGAACACAAAGAAGAATGATGTCCCTTATTGCACAAAGACATCTCTTTACTTTAGATTATTTCCAAATGCAGCTATTGCTTAAAGGTTTGGAGTCTGATCCTTTTTTCCATAGCACAATGACAAAAAAAGCTCAGAAGCCAAGGACAGGGAAAGAGCTGATTTAGCATTTTCCCATTCTAAAATCCTCTGTGAAGAGGGTTTTAAGTGTGAAGAAGAAGCAAGAACAGTTAGGTAACATGCCATAGAGCTAGTTCCATTATTAACTCTTCCTCTGCAATGTCAGGAAACATTAGAAAGTAAGAGGAAAGGATAGTTTGGGTAGAGGAACAAATGTAATTTTTCATTCTATGTTGATATCATAAAACAGGAAAGGAAAAGACTTGCTATGTTCCATTTGCAAAAACAAAACAAAAATAATAATAATAAGAAAAGTATTATTCCCTATTTCCAGTATAAAAATCTTGTTAAGAGTTCAACTGATGTTAGCAGTGGCTGGCACAGTCATTTCTTTTCCAAAGCATTTATCATATTGGTTTTCATTAGAACCAAAATTGTACCATAAAAATAACATATCTATATGTCCAAAGACCATCAAATCCTTCCTTCAAATTCTTGTGTTATAAAATGGATTTGTGAGATGCTTGGCCAGGACTTCAAAACTCTCCACAATCCCAGGTAAGCTCACACTTACACTTAACTGTCTTTTTAAACCTTTGCTTAATCGATGCCAGGTCTCCTTGAACTAGCATACCACTACATTAAAATCCACTTAATGGCATCACCTGTTTCTATCCAGCAGTGTAAATTCCTGTTTGATTAAAAATTACACCCTGCTCCTGCAGATGTGTTTAACTTTATGAACCAGTATATGTTAAATAGAGTAAGGTATCTAAACAACTTTGTAGATCTTAATCAAGATGCCTTGGCAATTACTGCAAGTTCACTTCTATCTTATCTTAGTTCTCAACTTCAACAGGAAAACTCATGTTAGCTACAATATCTTCTGCATAATCTAACCCCACAAGATGAGTCAATGCCACAAGGATCATCAGCAGATAGACTTTCACATTTTGGCCAGGAAAATAGATCTACAGAGTGCGTACCCATAACTTAATGATCTATGGACACTCAGATGCATGCAAAGACTGTCATACTTTTACAGAAAATAGCCACAAAATACCCTGGAGATAGTGCCATTTAGATGTTTTCATCCCTGACCCAAGGTACACAGAGTTCTTTAAGGATCCCTAACTCTTACATTCCTCTCATGTAAAAGCTGACTACTCAGACTTTAAGCAAGTAAGAAGCAGCTTACCTAAGTTAAGAGGTTAACACAAGTCCCTAGAGAGATCGCATACAACAGTTCATAACCCAACACCAAAATTATATTTGAGATTTAAAAAGAGTATTAGTATTTGATGCAAACTTTAGCCTGAAAAAAAATAATAAAAAAAAAATACTACCACAGCTTCTTACACAGTGATCAGATAAAATGTTTGGGGTTTCTCAAATATAAGGAAGTTCTCTGAAATACTCTCTGAGATCCATTTTGTATACTGAGTGTACAAAGGCAACAAAGTACTCACATTTGTTTAAACATGCAGCCACATGCATGTATTTACACACCTGGAGAGAGAGAGACTACATATATGTTGGCATTTCCAGGAACCTAATATTTTGGGGTCCTTTTTCTTAATAAGCATCACTTAAGCTTTCCAAAGCTAAAGGCTTAAGGTCAGCTGCAGGACACTCATTGGCAAAATGTACACAATGGCCAAGTCTTTCTGCCCTATGGATGAAACCTTGTTGAAACACCTTTTCCCATGGCATGGCTATGCCCAAGGGGAAATGTCTGACAGTTCTAACCCTTTATGTCCATTGGATGTTCTCTCTCACCTGTAGTCCCAGCATAAAGTAACTGTGAACTAAATGAAATCACTCTTTCAGACACATCTAGTCTGTAAGGTGTCCTTTCCACCCTTGGTTTTGAGTACACTCTAGCATTGCCACTGAACCAGCATGCTATTACACTTGTTGAAATACACTTCAACATGGCCAGAGTTTTTTTTTGTTATTGTTGTTTTTGAAATAAACTATACGTGCTGCACTTTACAGACAGCTGCATAAAAGGAAAAGCTTTGGCTATGTCACAAGTTCCTATGCAACCAAACCATAGGGATTTAACTTTGACTTTTTATTTTTTATTAATAGAGGCATAAGCATAATCCTCCAGGCATGAATGCCAGGAAGGCAAAGCAATGAGAATAAATGTTTAATGCTGTTGAATGGGCATAGCAACTGTACTCCCTGCCTGCAGCTAAATATTGATACTACAAAGGCATTCGTCAAGTTATCGCTACTAATAGTTGTTGCTGGGCAGGTATGTATATAGGAACCATAGTTTAAAAGGCAAGGGAAAAAAAAAAAAAAAAAAAGAGTCTAATCATTTTCTGTTACAGACCAGAGTTCTGCTAAAGAAATTTAATCCTTTTTCCAATATGGAAAGAAGCCAATTGTGTACAAGTTTACTGCAATTTCAATCAGTGTGTGAACTCTAGTAACATTGATTATAATACCCTCTTCCTCCTTCCTTAAAAAACAAAACAAAACAAAACAAAACAAAACAAAAAAACAATAAACCCTCCCAAATATGCTACTCTGGCTGAATTTTTTTTTCCCTCCCCCACAACTTGTACCTTCAATACAGCCAGAACTTCCACAGATCAGAGGACACTGTCAGCACAGGCTGACCAATCTCAGAGGGTATTTTTTTTTCCTTTTTTTTTTTTTTTTTTTTTTCTTCAAGATACTCCGTGTTAACAGCTTGAGGGGGTTCAATCAGCACTGCTTTGATCTCGGCTGGAACTATAATTATTTAACATTGTTACAAGGATTTCTATAATCCATCCTACCATTAAATCCCTTTTACACCCTCATCTTCTGAAGGCTAATCTGCATCCGTACACTCAGTTTGTCTCTTCAGCTGGTTTCATCAGGCTCTGGCATTCTCCAACATCCAGAGTGATGGTTCTTTTTTTTCTAATGAAATCATTTTCTTTCAAATTGAACAGCGCAAAAGGTCTTGTGCATTTGCTACCTTTTGATGAAATAGCTATATAACACCAATATAATCCACTGTTTGCTGCAAACTTCCTTCCAATTTCATAAAATTCATTTTCTCTGTGGTGTTTTCATTGAATTGATTATATGCATGCATGTGTTATATACATAGCTGAGGAAAAAAAAAAAAAATCAAATGAACACCAGCAGATGCTCTTTGAAAATACAGCTAAGCCAAGAACAGTAATAGTGTGCTCATTTCTCACTATAGTCTCCTTGACAAATACTGTACGAAACACTGTATCCAAACTTAGAAAGCTAGGTAAATAAATTTTGAGTGAGAGAAAATGGAAATATTTTATAAATATAATGTATGAAAGACACAAAACACATGGAAAAAATGACATTAACAAAATCAAAGGAAATAAATGACAAAAAGAGAATGAATGCAGAGCAGAGCAAAAATGAGAGCATGAACAAAGTCAGACCAGGAATATAAAAGGAAATGATCAGAAGTTATGAATGATCAAAAAGGGAAAGAAAGAACAAAAAGATTTCCCTTTTTCTTTTTTATTTAAAGAAACAAAACTTGAAGAGGAATATAACGTTTTTTTCCAGCACATGTATACTAGTACATTGGGGAAACTGACTCTTTGTTGCACACAATTTCTGTGACTCATTTTTAAGCAACCGAAGTGTAAAAGCATTTGTTCCATGAAGCACCACTAGACTGTCATCTCAACAAACACTGTGCTGTGACCGTGTGCGAAGGGGAACACAAGTGCAGGCAGAAAGGCAGGGATGACAGATACAACAGGTAAGTAAGATTGAGCCATTATTACAAAAAACTATCATATCAGGGTTAGGTGGGACAATTTGCCTATGAAGTAAACTTATTCAGATAAGTAATTTAAAGCCCAGTATCTCATAATGCATAACTAAAGGTTAAGTTAATGAAAAGCAGCATGTGGACTTGCTTTATGATTATAAATATTGCATAAGGAAGGCAAAAGGTGAATAGTAGGTAAAAAAGAAATAAAGTCAATGAAAAATTTAAACAGGATGAGCCACAATTAAAAAACTCACATAGAGAAAAATATGAGCTTTAAATGGGTAATTTTTCTTTTATTCCCCTTACCTGCTAAGATAAGCTTATCAGCTAATGCTAGAAAAATAATCATGCAACAGTCAGCTCTGCAATACTGAACTATGACTCAGTATTTAATTCTTGTCTAAATACTGGTTTAGACAATAATTAAAACAATAGGCAGGAGATTTGACTGACTTTCAGAAGAAGAAACTAAGAACCAGTGCTGTTTTACACACTTCCTATTTCAGAATGCCCCTTCAGCCAAATATATGGCACTTTTATTTAAAAAGAAAAAAAAATGTAAAAGGTAATAAAACAAATGTTAACTGTTTCCAATAAGAAAAGATTTGTCCCTAGGAAAATTTTAACATCATATATCACAATCCTTTTCTAATCCTGGGCAATATTTTTACATCTTCCCCCCTCAACCAGTACCTACTCATAGTATCAGTATATACATATATGTGTATTTTGCCATGTCTGTATTTCACAGCTGTTATCAGAGCCAAGAAATATGAGGGTTGTTTTTTAAAAAGTAAAAAATAAATTAAAAAAAAATTTGCAAAACCCAAATGAGTTGTCTTTTATAAAATTAATGCATTATCTCAGCATCAACAATGAACAGCCACTGTGAAATCAAACTAAACAGCAGCCACAAGATTTAATCTCCTACTTCTCAAAAGAAAAAAACTGTCCATTTTTAAACATATGTACACATCAAACATCTTGTATATTTGTATAAATATTTTAATAAAACATAGGAAGTTTCGAAACAGAAACCAAGCAAATCCATGAAACAATGTTCTTGTAATTAACAGAAACTCAAGATACAATTTGAATTCCTTATTTATTGTATTCAGAATACTGGTTCTTACTGAAGTAATTTACTTCAAGGCCCTTTTACATTGTCAGAGGCATGGAAAGGGGCCTTTAGCATTGTTTAGATTTGCATCCCTATTAATTTGTGCTTGCTAACAGGTCGCTTAGTATGTAGAAAGTATAATGATAAAGGCAGCTCCTTCCTGGAAGAGCTTATGACCTAAGGCCCCAATCCTACAAACACTTACATGTATGCTTAACTTAATGCATGTGAGCAGTTCTTTCCTTGCTCAGCAGCATGCTCATATGCATTAAATTAAAAGCTTGTAAGTGCTTTACAGGGTGACAACCTGGAAGACAAGAAATGTTTTTATAATGTAGATTTTTTTATCACCTGGAGAAAAATAAGTAAATAAAAAGGACTTTTTGATCCTATTTTCAAATCATAGAATCATAGAATCATTAAGGTTGGAAGAGACCTTCAAGATCATCTGGTCCAACCATGACCCTACTACCAGTACCACCCACTAAACTATGTCCCTAAGCTCCAGGTCCAACCTTTCCTTGAACATCCCAAGGGACGGTGACGCCACCATTCCCTTGGGCAACCTGTTCCAATGCCTGGCTACTCTTTCTGAGAAGAAATGTCTCCTAATTTCTAACCTAAACCTCACCTGGTGCAACTTGAGGCCATTCCCTCTAGTCCTATCACTAGTTACCCATGAGAAAAGACCGACCCCTTGTTAATCTGAAAAGATGTATTTAGCATGTATTTTTTGCACTGTTCTATGAACTCTTTTTCTTGGACACTTAAGAGATTTTCAGATGCTCAAGAGTATACTTGTTCCTATCTCCCATTCATAACAAAGTCTTGGCTGAATACCTCATGACTATGGCTATTGGTCTTTCTCCTATAAAGTAAGTGTAGTTGTGAGTCCTATACAAACAACATATGCATTTGTAAATTAATTAGTAGTTAATAGACCGCTAGCTATTAATAAACTAAGAATTAACTACATTGCAATCAATGTGTGGATTTTCTGTTTACTTCAACAGGACCAAAAATGTGAATGCAAAGTTTGCCTACCTAAAGATGAAATAATATATTTCTGCCCTCTGTTAAAATTTAAATCAGTGTAAGTAGTTGCTGAATTTGGGCATGTAGCTGTCTAACAGTGTCCACTCTGTTTATTACCACATTTCTGGGGTGAAGACAATGTTAAACTACCATATTTGATGGAACTGCACTCTACAGATAGAGATCCCTGAAACCCATGGGGCATCACATGGAGTGATGAGTACTCCAACTGAAGGTGGTCATGTTGGGTTAGAGCAGTCAGCCTCAGTATTTGGTATTCTTTATTTATGCATACAGACTGCTTAATACAGCTAAAGCAAAGGCCTGACTGCTGGTGAGCAAAATAAAGTAATATTTCACAGTTATGATGTCATCAAAGGACTATATTTCATGGCTATAACATCTTTGAAAATATATACATTAAGTGGTATCCCTAAGGAGCGCTACTTACTAAGTCTGCCTGAGGTCCAGCAAGGTGGACCTCCTTAAATTCCATTTAATGTACATTAAGATTTGAATATCAAGGAATTCTAAATAGCCTGAGGGTAGAAAAGGCATTCTGAATTTTATACACTGTAGCATACTTGCCATATTACATATTTTTTCTATATATTATGTGCTTTCTTATCTTCAATTCACTCTTTAAATTTCAGCACACTATTTTCCTTTTATGCATTTATCTATGCTTATATGGTTTATATATTAGATGCAATTACAAAATTACAACTCAAGTGAAACTCATATAATATATAAACTATCATTGATGCAGTACAAGAATTTCAGATCTTGAAAATGGAATTTGATTACTTTATTCACTCTCAACCAATATCACTGTAATATCAGCCTTAAGCAACGTGGGCTGCTAAAAACATTTGGTTCCATTTTTCCAAAAAGGAAAACTGATAGGATTATTTTCGTGATAAATTAATTTTACCATGTAATTGCAATTATGACTTCTAATTAATGAATGGTTTCAGCCTTACTAACTAGGTCAGCATTTTTCTTTTAAAAATATATCATTTTTCTCTTTAGATAAGCATCATGATATGTCCAAGCTTTGGGGAAATGCACATAGCGTTTTTCTAGGGCAATGATCCCAGAAGCTGAGAAATGGTGATAGTAATGTGACATGCTTTGCTACATACTTAAGTGATTTTTGTCTCTTTTACGAGAAAAAATAACAAGCAGCTGATAGTAAAAGGCTTTTTAATAGGTAGGATCACAGTTTCTAAGTACTACTGACTATTATTTAACTTCTTGACTGAGTTCCCCCCTTGTATGTAGAACACAATACTATGAAACCAATGAATCAGTAGAACAATTAATCTACTGCATCACACCTGTCAAAATGCACGTGTAATTATAGAACATATCAAGAAGAGGCAGAACTGGAGGAGAAAAGGTTTTGTGTAATTGGATATATTCCTACTGAAAGTTATTAAAGGAATCTAATGCTTACTTTCAACATCATATAGGACAGTTCAATGTTCCTCATTGTCCATTGCTCTGTCAGATACCATGTTTGAAGGTACCCCGGTAATATGCAAGAACACTTCTCTAGCATCTTCTAAAGATGTAATCTGGCAAGTGACATTTTAAATTTTATATTGCTCTTCTCCTCTTCTCTTCCCTGTCAACAAACTTTTCACACAGTTCTTCGATTCTAAATGATTCACACATGGCATGATGATATGGAAAATAAAATTAAGAAAGTTTTAACTACTAAAACAAGGATTAGAAGGACAAGATGAGAGAAAAACGGTTTCCTTGGAAGAGGCTCAAAATTTGATGGCTAAAATATTATGGATATAGTAATTAAACTAAATGCTAGCTCTTATCAGACTGCAACACACCAAATTATCTGTTGTTTTGTTATAGGGTGTTTTTTTTCTTCTGTTAGAAATATGCATATATTTAGAAAGTACCTCTTAAAGAAAATGTCCAAGAAAAAATAAGATCCAATACATACTTTGAAAAGTAATCAATATCAAATACTAAGGAATTCTGTAATTTGGGCAAAAAAATATTTTCAAAGAATGAGTCAATGAAAATCCACAAAGTACAAATGACAATACTAGAGATAGTAAATAAAGTTTAAAATTATACATATTTTATCTGAACATAATAAACAATATGAAGCATTTACAATATTGTATACATTAATATATTATATATATTAATATATATATGTATTCTTGTATTCTTGTATACATGTATAAACATTGTATACATGACTCGATTACACCTAAAAAACCTCTCAGCGAATGCTAATCACGACTGCTTCCCAGATAGTCTCTCTATTTTTTTATATATTTTTTAAGAAATAGTATTTATTTATAGATGTAAGCCAAAGATTTCTTAACTGATTAGTAGCTTTGGCACCACAATACAAGTACTAAATTTCAGATAACTTAATGAAGTCCTTTCTTCACACAATGATGTCATTTGAAATTCAGTCTCCTTTAAGAACCACCCATCCCAAAACACATATATGAACCACTCTGGAACATTATGTCCATGGTATGCATTCTTATCTTTCTAAATTATCCATAATAATCCATCATTGTGGTTTTATGCTGATGAAGTACCTTTGATATTAATGAAACTATATCGCCATAAAATCAGAGAAGCACAGACCTGAATCATCCCATTTGAGTATTTTCTTTAAGTAACATATCATTTTTACAACTTCATCCTCAATCCCTGAAATGTATCAGCCAATTTTTCTTCATAAAAAAACAATAAACCACTGCATAATCCTGGAATACTTACTTAAAACAAAATTACAAAAAATACTAGAAAGTTTTTCTATCTGTAATCCCCAAGAATATGTTGAGAAGCCAAGTATATCTGTTCATCTATTCAAGTTTTCCAGCATGAATAAATTGTTTGAGGGTCTTGAGGGAGATAACGGATATAAGGGAGGATGGGAAAGAGTAAGGTTTAAAAAAACAAAAGCCAAGAACTCAGATGGCCTCTGCACTGCTCTTTTGGAAAGTCTAAACTAACAAGCAGACTGCGGGAAAACCTAGGCACTAGTGCCATTGTGCCATTAAGGCTTTCCAGACACATAGACTAATTCTTATCTGCCTACCCAAATATATGTATATATACGTATAAATATTACTTATTACTCTTTTTTTTTTTTTTAAAAAAAAAAAAACACTCTGGGCCACATTTCTGACTATTTGGTTCTTCTCCTTTCTTTCTTTCTTTCTTTCTTTCTTTCTTTCTTTCTTTCTTTCTT